>NW_013952425.1:441985-458830 GCF_001266775.1 Austrofundulus limnaeus
GAGCCACCTCAACTGGCTCCTCTCGACGTGGAGGAGCAGCGGCTCTACTCTGAGTCCCTCCCGGATGAATAGACATATTAGTTAATTAAGATATCTTTAATTACACTCTGACTAGTATAAATGATGTATGGGGGCTTTAATTCAAGGTATCCTAAATGGCATTAAGATGTTTTAAATGTATGATAAGATTAAACTAATGCAAATTCAATTTCAGACTTTTTCATGATCTGTAATTTTTATTTTAAAAAAGCTCCTGTACAAGTTTGAAACATCCTGGGCGAGCCCCCAATTTATTTTACGAGCAAATTCTCTGAACAACAGCATAAATGTAGAAAAAAAATGTTGAGAATTTACCACTTTTAATATGAAAAGCAGGCAACTAAAAGGCTTCAACAACTTCATCATAGCCTRGCAAACAGCTGCTAGAGTGGTGATTTGCCTCCGGCCTCCACAGGCATGATTTAAATCCACACCTTCAAGGCACAGCCATTTGGGTCAGTCAAGCGGAGCAGAGTTGTTGCAACACCACAGTTTCCTTATATATTGTATATTATAGGAAATTAAAGTGAAAAACCTTTGTAAGAAGTATTTTAGACTTTGGATTGTTCTATTGTTTCTTTTTCCCTCACTCCCCCACCACCAAAAGATGACTGACAAGTACTTAGCATTTCTCCCACTTGAAGTATGACACCAATTCCACGCAGCTCTTCACCTCGCTGTCCAGCAAACCTCTGTGGTACGAAACAATCAAAGTGAGGCTTTTTTTTTCATAATAGAGGACATGACTGCGCTGAATCACACAGAGATGGAGAAGGTGAGAAACAATCTGAAAAGGTGGGTGTGAGTTACGGGGATAYGRACATGTGAGAGACAACGATTCTCCTAAACTGTCAGAGAATCAACAACCAACAAAGAGCCAACTTTAACTACAATTACAACTTTCTGGTGTGCGTTTGATTATTTCATTCTTGTTTTACATTCATTAATGTTGTTTTACATTCATTAATGTGAATTATTTATCTTTAATATGTGTTGCCATTTTTGCCCTGAATTTATTGCGTCATAGCTTTTGTTGTTGTTGGCCCCAGCTGTGGTTCCAGCTCGTGTCTGTTGCTCTGCTGCCCGGACCCCTGTTCACGCTCCACTGATGCGGCAGGTCAGGCAGGCTCATGAGATCGGAAAGCGTAAATGGAAATGAGCAAGCGTTAGGCCGTTCAGAGTACGACACCTTTCTCTGAGTGTTAACTCGCTGTGATCGTGACACCGGATCAGATTTCTGAACATCGTGTTGGCAACAAAACAAAGACGAGCACTGACTTTAGACTCTGGTGTTCTGGCAAGTCTCACTCTTCCAGTCGGACTTTTGAGCCTCACTGAATGGCTGTWAAAATCACCAAATGATGGTATCAGTGGTTTCCTGAGTTCTTTTTAAATATCAACCCCAGAATGTTTTGAATTTCAAACTTTCACAACTCTTTGTTACTGTAAACAAATATTTTTCCCAAGTTCTTGTTCCCGGATCTCTGTTCATTGTCACCGAAAACAACCAACAAACAATGTGATATAAACAGCAAACTCAGAGTAATTTGTGTGCAGCGATATAGTACACTAATGTTGCTTAAAATAATTTRGTTGTAATTGTCCTGCCATTTCAAACTTAGACAACTAATTGTGTCGAGTACATAATGTTCACTCGTTTCACTCAGAATAAGGAAGAAGATCAAATTAGATGCTTTGTCTTAGAGTCCATTTAATCACTCTTCCATTCCTTATTAATCTGTTTATCTGACATTTATACTTGTTTTCTGACTCTATCCATCTACTTAGCGCCAYATTTTACTATCTTTATTCATGCAGYTGGCACTTCAGAGGGGGAGCCTATTCTGCAACAGCTGCCAAACACTTTTCACCACAAAAGTTTAGCATTAGGTGCGTGCATATTATGTCTATAAAATGTGTAACACTGTGTGTATCACTGTTAAACAGTAAAAGATTTTTCAATCCGGAAAGTACATAACAGCAACATTTCATTCTCCTTAACTACAACAAATTATGATGGGTAGCTGTATATCTTCAAAACCAAACACTGCGGTTATTGAATAAATGAATATATTATGGGGTGTGTTGAAGCGGGACTCTGTATAACAAAACAGGAGGAAAAAAAAGGTTTGGGGAAAAGTTGCAGCCAGCGAAGGAAAATAAATTCAACTGGCAGGCGGCAGGTAGAAAATGCTCTGGAGGAGAAAACTGAGGTGGGGATTTCACAGTCAAATAACTTGTGACATTTTTGACTAGAGCTGTTGATGAGATAGAGCGAAGAATTACCTTGGTGTGTCAAAACAGCGTCTATTTTTCCTGTTATAAGCTTTCCAACAAGTGCAGATTTATAAAAAAGAACAATGGAGTGGAGAAATTGGGACTTCTCAAGCAAGTTTCGGAAAGTTTGCTGTGAGCAGTACTTCTCCTGCAGCTCRTGTGAAAGACTTCAAGCATGTGGCTAAATTACATCTGTGTAAAAAAAAGCCAAAGTGTTACGGAATTGAAACATTAGGGATGTAAAATGTTCTTTTTGTAGGTGAAAATAGAAATTTTGATGGTAACCAACCAGGCCAACAATGTCTATGATCCATTTATCCGTCCACAAATCCACCTTCTTTAAAAATCAGGTTGTGAGAGAAAAAAAAAATATGAAGAAATCACCAGAGCTCCATGTTCYCAGTTACCTCCTTCAGCCACTCTGGAGGGGCTCCAGGGTGGTCCCAGGCTAGTTGTGAGATATAAACTCCACAGCAAATCATATGTCTGACCTGAAGTCTTTTCCTCATGGGACATGTTCAAAACCCCTCCGTCAGAAGGCATTCCTACTAAATGCCTGAACCATCTTAGCTGGCGTCTGTCAATAGTTTGGATCAGCAATTTTACATTTTATATTCCTTCCAAATAGTCAAACTCCTCACTCTACCCCAATAGGTATGTCAAGCCACTCTGACTGGAAGCTCATTACAGCAGCTTTAATTTGTCTTGTTCTTTCAGATATAAAGTGTAGCTCTCGACCGTAGGTGAGGGTTGGAACTAGGGGTGTAGCAATGCATCGATCCACATCGATATATCAGTAAAAATGATTAAAGATTCAATTACATCAAAGCAAAATTAAAATGTCAATCCATATCATCGTCATACACCCTAAGTGGATTGATATCATACGCCCATATTACATGATAACAGATTTTGTGATATAGATAAGCATTGTTTCGTCATCAAAAAAAACATTGATATATCATATTGTGATATAGCTGATGATTTACACGCCTACATGTAAAGTAGTTTGATTGGTTATTCGACAACTTTGCATTTCAGCTCAGCTTACTGTTCCTCAACAGACCAGTACAGAGTCCACGTCACTAAATATGCCACACCAATCCACCTGTCAATCTTACACTCCACCCCCACTCATGAACACAACCCCCAAATACTTCAAGTCCTCCACTTGCTCATTCCAAACACAAAGATGACAATCCATTCTGTTCTAGTGGAAAACTATTGCCTCAAACTTGGAGGTGCCTAATTTCACCCTAGCTGCATCACAATCAGCGTTACACTTCCCAAGTGAACGTTGAAGGTCCAGAATCAACAGAATCAATTAAAAAAGAGCAATCTTGACAAAGTTCAACACTACTGAGGACTGAACCTAACTTATTACCAACATTACAAACCAATAATTGACTAATGCTAAAATGCTTTTTGAGGATTTGAGAAACTTCTCTAAAAACATTTAATTTTAATTTTTTTTTATAAAATAGAATTGATACTATAGAATTTTGGCTGTGAAACATTGAAATGACGTAGCTTTGTTAGGCAGTGGAAAAAGGCAAATGAATTGGCATTTAGTGCTAATCTACTGCCAGAATCTGTGTAACTTTGCTTCCTGTCTATCAAATTTCAGATGCAGAAAAACAGCACTCTTTYCAGCCAATTTTCACCAGCCCACACATTACAAAAATGCTATAATAAGACATTACACACATTTTCGTCAACCTCTTTGCTTCAAATATTGCAATAACAGCATTCACAAAACAATGTAAAAGAATTTCATACCAGGCTRTTCTATAAATCCAACACAGCAAAAGCCGGGAGTCAAAAGCAACATTCTGAGAGCTTTTCAATCATTATACCATAAAAATGGCAAGCCGTAGGTCAAATGAGTCATTATAAGTACATCTTTTTTATCTTAGTGAGGGCAGAAAATTGTCAGTAAACCCAATGGACTACCATAAAGAGGATTTTATAAGAGTGCTTGTAATGGTGAAAGGCTTATTGAGTGTCTGAATCTGMAAGTTTTAATCTTTAGGGGAACATGACTTTAATTTACCAGGTATGTACTAATACTGGAGATTTAGCAGATAGCACAGCAAAAATGTATCAGAAGATCTTTTTGTTTCCTGTAGTTTTTAGATAAAAGAAAATTGAATATGAGTCAATTTCTGTCATTGTATTATTTAATTACATTCTCTCTACGCAATTTGCTTAATGAGTTTTGTGAAGTAAAAATGTAAGTAAAAAAATTCTGGTCTTACCAAGTCTGTTGTCTAATGCTCCAAAATCCAAAGTGTATTTGACGACATGGTAGTTGTTCCAAACATACAGCAAGTTGTCCCTGGGATTATAATCCACAGCAGCAATGTACTGATACGAGTTAGGAAAAGGGATGTCCAGAAACCCATCTTTACTTAGTTCTGTGTTGTAGATGTAGTCAATCTTATTTCCTGTTGCTTCATTGTCGTCATCTTCATAGACTGACTTAACCACATAGAGGATTCCACAAATCATGAAGGCGTTGGAAGCAGAACGCTTGTCGTAAGCCGTGTCCCAGGTCCCCTCAACCCGCAGTGTGTAGGGATTGAGCTGGCTRATGACGATCCGCCCGTTGTTTTGCTCAGTGGCGTAAATCACCCAAAGCCCATTTTCATCCACAGCCAAGTCGATGTCTGATTTTCCTCCCCAGCGGTATGGAGACGTGTCATGATAGTTGGCGTTGGCTATGATAGCCTCACCGCTCTTGATCCGAGTCCGCAGGTCAAACTTGACGATGTTGCGCGTGCGCTCCTTGTTGAAAAACAGTGCGCCGTCATAGACCACAAAACCTGTTCCATCAACACGATGTGGCAGTTTGTAGGTCGTTGTTGGCCTCCCAGCTATGAAGTCTTCCTTGGATGAGTATTCGGTCAAGGTATCTGTGCGATAGGGTGTCCAAGGCATGTAATAGATCTTRTCGGAGGCCTGGAGAGGGTCTTTGCACCAGGCTCCGGACTGGTGGTCCGACTCGAAGAGGTGCTCGCTCTGGTACACCCTGCGCAGAAGTCCTGGGCACAGGAATACTGAGGAGCCAAAAATGGGGAAAAACAATTACAGAGTTACATTGGCAGGTATTGAAAAAGAAGGACAGTAATAGACATCAAAGCCAAATCCCATTCCACCTCTTTCCCCTACCTCTTAGGCCTACTCTTGTGTTTTGACTATTCATGCTGGGTAGCAGCATTTCCCAATTATTTTAGTGATGTAAAAGGATGGTGAATRGTTCTGACCTTAGATGTTGTTGTCACAACAATCATTATAAATGGATGTTCATATTATTTTTGCTTTCTCCCRTAAGTGTGCAAAATTTTGTTGCTTTCAGACTGGTGTCATTCTGGCTTAGTTCAGCAGGTTATTGCTATGTTCTCGTTTGTTGCTCTATGATTAAAGCACAAAATAAATACAGTGTAAAAAACCTGAATAGTTGTAAATAATGTGCACATTGTGTGTAGAGCTGTGATAGTAGGTCTAGGTGAGGTTGTGACAAGTATTACAARCTTTGGGCCAATCTTTAAGAAATAATCACTTTATTATTGCTTTAAACACCCATCCTCTCCTAGATACAGGACGAATATAATAGGGCTGGGTAATTAAAAAAAAAGACTAAATTGATCTTGGATGGATTTAATTTAAWTTTGCAATATCAYTTCATAGGGCAAGCAATTTTYCCCCATGACGTTAACCTCAGTAGTCTTGTGAGTGATGAAGCAGGGGCGCGTTGATGTTTTGTGTCACTCCTGGCTTGCCATACATTTACGTCCAGTTGACGTTCATCCAAGTGCACAAATGGCAAACGTTAGCTTCTATTAGCTTCCAAGTCATCCAGGGCAACAAAAGAATTCAAGGGAATCACTAGCATTACCAGCCTATTCTCCGCAGGGCATAAAAAAACAGAGGCCATGGCAACTTTTGTTTGCAAAGATTTACGCCCATGGTCTGTGGTGGGAAATGAAAGCTTCAAGCGGCTTGTTAAGGTGTGTTTAGGTATGTAAACATTTGACTGAAATTGTTTAGTTGTTTAGTTGTTAGTTTTGCTACCTCTATTATTAATTTTACAGTTCAAGAAACATTGTCTTAATGAAATTTACAGTGATGGAATGTTATAGTTGTATATTTTCACTTGCCATTCCTTTCTAATTTAAACACCTTTGAGAGTTTTGTTTGCAGTTCAGGTTTAAACCATCCAATTTACAAATTTGATTGAATTAATCAATCCAAAACCTTGTTGAATCGATACAGGAAATTGGCCATGATACCCAACCCTAATATATAGGCATATTGACTCTGAATCATTGAACCTCTACACTTTGTGACTTCAAATTAAGGGCCAAGAGGTAAAGGTTAACGCTAGAAAATGGGATTCAGCTCACACACACACACACACACACACACACACACACACACACACACACACACACACACACACACACACACACTCAAGTTTAACTGTGTAGCTCAGAGCTCATTATGAAGGAGTTGTTGACCCACGCCTCTTGATCAGCGTTGGAATAATCAGACTTTGATTAAAGGCAGCGATAATAAATAGAAATCAGCAATGGCCTTTATTATATTATGCCAACAAATATTGAATTACGAAAGCATATAAATCATAATTTACCAGTACACAACCAAGATAGAACCTTGTATCCTATRATTTTTACATCGTGTAAAATGTGTTTTGCACGCATCGAGTTAGGTTTCAATGAGATCCTTCAGTTTATTGCTCACAAAAGAGGGAACATTTCTGGTTTAGTTTTGCTCTGACCCCTAAAATAAATTATCTACAATGCTGCTAAACAAACCGATTTAATGTTTGGAGGGAGGGAATAATAAATTCAGCKAGGGTTATATCGTCTGACTTTATGAGCTTGGAGAAGTTTGAGATGCTGCTAAAACTAACAAAACACACCACTTCTCGCCCACACGCACACACACAGTCGCTTTTCATATTCACTACACTTTTCTGTTTTTGGTGTCTTTCATTCACAGACAAAAACAGAAGCAGTGAAGATATGGTTTGATTCTCTGCTTTATTTTCCAAAAAAAATCAAATAAAAATTCTCCAAAATCTGATAAATAGCTGTGCTGTAATGATTATTGGCCATGGCAGCTTTTTGAGAAAATGAAAACAAATCAGAACAAAGGAAAACACAAGATCGTCTACGTAGCAGTAGTGACTGCTTTCCATTATTTCATCTGCATGACGTTTTTATCTGGGGTGTGATTTAGAGCACCACACACGCTAAACTAATTACACGTGAACCGGTTTGTACTCAAATCTGATAAAGCTAGGCCAAGGCAATACAGCTGGAGCTGGTCAATAGTGGGGAACCATTTGCAAAAGCCAATTTCAGTTGACTATTGATCACCGTGGAGCGAGGAAATAGTCATTTTCTCTTCGTTTGAAAAACACGGCTCCTAAATCCTCAAATAAAACCACAGGCTTAAAACCTTAAACATATATTCTCTTTTTAMAAATGCAAATATAATCAAAACAAGAGCACAAAAAGGAGAGTTTTGTTTTTCACAGGGGGTGCATTAGGAATAAAACACAATATGTGAGAAAGCTCTTTTCGGTACAGCGGGGCAGCAGGCTTGACACAGTGCTGACAGGTTCTAGCAGCAGATCCGTTGAGAGGTAGAACCTGCGTGCTCCGAGGGAAAAGGAGGAGAAAGAGACAGAGAAAACAGAACCTTCTTCKCTCTTGTAATCTCCCAAGATTAAACATGTTGTCTACCTGCAGGTGAAAATGTGGTGAGATGCGTCCCGGTGACACAGAGCCTCGGCTCACAGCTCAGYGTTAGCTCTGCTAAATGCTGAGGGAGCTGTTTTTCTCCCGTTGGAAAAAAAAAGGAAAAGAAAAACAAGATGTGCCGGGCTACGAGGTCAGAGTAGGAGAGCTTTGTACTGACAGCACATTGTGGGGGGGATCAATGGAGGTTTTTTTTAAAAAGACGCTTTTTAAGAATGTGAATGCAGAGATGAAGCCGTGTATGACAGGTATTAAAAAAATAAGACAATCCTGGCTTTCATGGAGAATGTTTCCAAGCCTTTACTTCAACCTGATCTTTATCTGGACAAGATTTATTAAAGGCCTACCATCATTGAAAGAAAACACATTATCCACTGCTTTTTATGTCTTTTRACTAAAATAACCTCATGTTAAGATGGAACAGAGTTATCGCTATTTTGATCAAACCTTAAAAATATTTATACACAGTTTCAGATATTGTGACCTACTAGTGCTCAATATGTGTCGTGAATGACACTCACCTACTACCATGCAAGATTTTAGCTCAATATTTGTAAAATGAGCTGATTTAGAATATTTTTTTCATGTCTAGGATCCAATATCTTTACAAGATTTCTTCTTTTTTTTTTTCATTTTATTTTTATAAGGTTTATTCTGAATGTAAATCAGCTGTAGATGTACATCCAATAATTACTCCCTGACARTTTTTTTCTGAAACTTGGCCAGTAGTTCATGACATATTTTAACAAACAATTAAGGCTAAAGTAAAAAAAAAAAAKATCTTGTTATCAGTTAGCGTTCAGGGTTTGTTGTGAATGACTCTTGGCCATTAGCCCATCAAATATTAGCTCAATTTCTTGAGAATCGACTGATCCATCTCTATCTTCTGTCGCTTATCCATAGTCGGGTCATGGAGGCAATAGGCCTAGCAGAGAAAACTAGACATCCCTTTCCTCACTAACACTTTCCAGCTGATCCTGGGGGACCCCAAGGCATTTTCAGAGAGGAAACATAATCCCTCCAGCGAGTCCTGGGGTCTTCACCGGGGCCTCATACCAGTGGGACAAGCCTGAACATCTCTAAAGGGATATCTAGGGTATCAGATAACCCACCTCTAATGACTTCTTTCGATGCGGAGGAGCAGCGGCTCTACTCCGAGCTCACCCTGAGTGACAGAACTCCTCACCCTTTCTCTGAGTCTTAGCACGACCACTCTACAAAGGAAGATYATTTTGTCTGCTTGTATCCAGATCTTGTTCTTTTGGTCATGAYCCACGCCTCATGACCACAGGTGAGGTTTGGACCAYAGACAGGMCAGAAAATYAAGAGCTTTGCCTTTTGACTTAGYRCRTTCTTCACTGACCGATGCGACGCACTCATTACTGAGGATGAGGCACCAATCTTCTGTTGACCTATCTCCCGCATCATCTTACTATCACTCGTGAACAAGACACCCACAKCCCTAAACTGGTCCACCTAAACCCTTTTCTGCCTTTTCTGGTCAAGAACCATGGCCACAAATTTCGAGGAACTGACTCTCATCCCAGCCTGCTTCAAATCAACTGATTTAGAGCCATCTTTGTTTCTGATTGTTGATTATCTGTAGTGGCCACCTTGAATCGGGGTRACTTCTAAACTTAATCAGTGGTAAATATAAATCTAATGATTACCAATTTTCATTAAAACCCATCCACTGGCTCATGAGATATTTTGATAAGACTATGCAAACCAAACATTATCTTGGTCAACAATGATTGATGTGCATTAAAAAAAACTAAAGGAATATTCTTAAAGTCTTTCTTACAGTCTTATGCTTACAATGTTATCTTTAACTTATATACACCTTTATTTTTATTGCCCAACAACAGACACATTTGCAGCTGATAGCAGAAACAAAGCCTCTGAGCCTCACAGCAAAGCTTCAGAATATGTAGTCCGGCTTCATACACTGCTGATAATGTAAGATTGCAACTGCAATAATCTATCTGCAGTATTGACCTGTGAGTCCCTGAAGGTTATAGCCATCATCATGTAGGAGCTGTTTGAAAAATGCTGACAGCTTATTGGACGAGTTATTGATTAAGCGCTATAGCCTTCTGCTTCAATATTACGCAGCAGGTAAAGCAGAGCTGGAATGATTTTCAGTTATTACAGGGTATAAAAACATCCCGGTCTTATAAGAACTCATCAGGGAACTAACTGGTTTTTACCCCRTGTCATTATCATAYACATTTCACAATGTCAAAATATCTGTTGGTATTAGTGATTATTCAGTTCAAAACTATAGTATAGRAGACAGAACTGAACATGTTAAAAAGATTTGAGGAACAACACGAAGCTGGTTTAAGTCATATACTGTATATTGCAGAGTGCTATAAAAGGTAGGCAATCATATAATTGTTTGTCTGATTGTTAATGAAATATCTCATGAACTATTGGACAAAACTTCAAACATTAATCATTGGATCTCTATATTGTCTTTATCTTTCTGGCTTCTTCCTTATCAGCTGTTRCTAAAGTTAATCATCTGCCTCAAAGTCTAATTTCCACCAACGTCTTGCCGGTTARTAGCACTAAAGGTGTTTTTTATTGATCTGGGATCCAATAGATTTTGTGAAGCAGTCATATACTTGTTAGGACAATTGTAGATCTACATGTTTTCTTTGTTTGTTTGTTTGTTTTTTGTTTGTTTTTTCAGCACAAATTTTTCAAGGGATACCCTTTCTGCATTCACCAGTTATCCAGGCTTTAGACCTGCACCAGAAGTATACAAAATGCGCTTCTGGTGAATGGAACTACTGATCTCCATTTACAACTGTGATTAGTTTTTGGAGTCAACCCACTTCAAGATGGCTGCTACAACTATTCACTCTTAACAAACAGAATTCTACAGGTATTGAGTATAAATTTGGTGTAGTAGATGTGAGTCATTCTCATATTTACTCTGAGCACCAACAGATCTGTGTTTTTATATAAAACTTTGGTACGCAAAGCAGTGTGYAACATGCTTTCCTTCAAGATTTACTGCTTTTAATTTGAAAAGTATTTTAAATTTGAAACCAACCTTCTTTTTTAACATCAATCAGAATTCATCACATCATGAAAGTTGAAACTTTTGCCCATGACTTTTAAACAGTGCACTATTTTTTTCATGTAAATAGGTGTCTTCATGCAGCAAAGTCAGTACTGGAGTTCCACAGGGTTYAGTGCTTGGAACAATTTTCTTTCCTTTTACAGGCTTCTGTTTAATTACATCATCAGGCCTCATTGGATAAATATGCATTGTTATGCCAATGTTACTCAACTATGGTTTTCCAATAACCTACAAGCATGTATTAAAAGTCAGGATGGCTTTTGAATTTCTGCATTTAAAACTAAACAAGACAAAGCAGTCTTTGTTTAATTGAATTTAAATTTTACTGGGACATAAATCTGACCTGTTTGTGCTCTAAGATGACTTGTGTTGTGAACCGGTGCTACAGAAATAAACTGAATTGAATTAATTTTAAAATAGGGTGGATTGTTTGAAGGAAAAAAATTCTAACGTCTGGTAGAGCAATGTTCTTTTCCCCATGAATTTCACAGTGAACCACACCAGTGAACCAAACACTGAACACAAAGATGAACAAAGGTCAGAAACCAGAATTAGCGACCAATCACCAGAAAAAGAAAGCACAGACTTACAGCTAATAAAAAGAGAATGATGAAAGAAAAAGAAGAGTTGTTGGTATTTAGTTACCTTTTTGTTCCACTTCTAGTTTTAGGCATGAAGGGGAGAGAAAGACAGAAAACATAAAGAACAGATTAATCTTGAGAGAACTGTTTTTATATCATAGTCAAATAAAAGAACAGAAGAACTGGGTTAGTAGAAATGACAAATTCAACATTTGTTTCTTGAGCTTTAAAAAAGGAGAAAGACCACGCACACACCAACAACAACAACAAAAAAAACTTCATTTTTTTGTACATGAGCAAACTCCGCGGGGGATCCAATTTTTTTAAGTTCTGAAAAGTCATGATTCACCTGTTGCTTCAACAAAAGTGGACTTTTTTTTGTATTTTATTGTCCAGAGCTGTAATTCTCCCATCGTTCTGAAAGTCTTCTCCTGCTTTTATATGTTTCCAGTCCAGTCCTATGATCATTTTCCAATAAATATGTGAGTGGAAATTATTTGAAAGACCATCAGAAATTCTAAAAGTTGTTTTTTTTCTCAAGAGCTTCTCAAAATGATGCAAAACTGAAAATTGCAGACGACAACAGAACTGTTCTGTCAAGAAATGTTGCTTTATTTAAAAAAAAAAGAAGCATAAAGGTTGAATGTCACCGCATTCTTTGAAAAGTACAGCATTTCTGTGAATAGTTTTGAACAAAATGCGAACACTCTTTTGGTTCTGCAGCTCAACCAGTCCGCTGAAAGCAAGTGCTGAGGCTATTACAGCCTAAAGCTCTATATATCACTTTCTCTTTAGACAAGCCTCTTAGGTCAGTCGTGACATTCTGTCATTCTCCTTATTTCAGGTTGAGGTTAGCATCCACCATGCCTGTCTGCTCCTGTCCCTTTCCCTCCAGTAATCCTGCTTCTAATAAGASAGGATTAACCTCTGTTACCAGAGCTTACAAGAGTCCTCTCCACCAAAACGAAGAGAGCAACAGAGTGAGGTATGGAGGTCAGAGAATAGGTGAAGTCACAGGGAAGTTTGAAAGATGGAAAAGTTATTAGATGATGACAATATTAAATGGAAACCAGTGAGGAAAAAAAAGGAGGCAGAGTTGGTGGGGGAAAGAGGGGAGAAATAATGGCCGGAGCCTTTCAACAAGTTGTCTTCATGTCAGATCATAAACCTGAACACCGGTACAGCGCAGCACCTCATTAACGGCAAACACCCAGGCTGTCGCTAGTCCATAGCTAGGCAGGAGCACCAGTTGCTCTGGGCTGCATGTGAATCACCATTACTGGCGACTTGGATTTTCCAGTAGCACAGAACTGCATGCAGACCCCCATGCATCAAATCAAAGTAAACAGCCTAACGCGCCTGATCAAAGACCCCCCTCACCTCCCTTGAGCGGCCGCCACACAACAGGGACTGCGGGGACGCTAGCGTTTCTGATTGAACGATCGCTAACAGTGACTTGGGGAGAGCAGGGGTAATGATCTATAAAAAAAGGCATTAGTGGCGAGGATGTGAGAAGTGGTATACGATGCAATCACCAGGGGAGATGGTGTGAAAAGGGAGTAAAGGATGTGGATGAAATCCCCCCCACCCCTTCTTAGCCTACCCCCAACAAGGAAACACAGCACCCTGACGCTACCGCCCAGCATGTAGCGCTTTCACTTGACCGGAAGACGCTATGAGGGATGCTATAAGGTCACCCGTCAGTGCACTCAGYGTAATTTGTTGGTGTCATGTCTGCCCATGTTTCACCACAGACTGAGACATAACTGTGATGTGTGCCTCACATATCCACATTGCACTCGACCGCAAATAGAGAAGCTTTTTTTATTTTTTATTTTTTTTGGGTGGGGGGGCAGATGAGAGGATTGATTTATTTGAAAAGCTGCTTTTTTCTTCCCCCCCACCCCCACTCTGCCCCACCACCTCCATTGTGACCTTAATACGATTTTGGTCACGCCTGTCACTGAGTCACTAAAAAGCACTTAGCTCGCTCTCATCTCTTTCTTCTACTTTTCTGTTTCCCTCCCGGCCCCTCTGAGATGAGTGAAGGAATGAATGAATGAGTTCATTTCAGTTCTTGACGTATTTAGATGTAAATAGGATTTACAATGTAAAACAAACAAAAAATATACATATGAGATGATTTATGCTTGCATTAAATCAGAGGCACACAGAAAACCTACAAGTCAARACACAACATGGGATTTCGGTCTTATGTTGGCCTTAATATGTTGTTATTTCTATATTATACCAAAGGTTTTTGYTTTGTTTTTTTGTTAAACATTCAACTATGTTTATTACATTTTCACTTAAGTAAGTGACCATTTTTGACTCAATGCATTTTGGGGATGCTGATGATGGGTTACAGTTGAGACCAAAACACAGGGACACAACAACAGAGATGGCTGGACCAGGGTATCGAACCAGCGACCTTCTGGTTCCAGGACGACTCCCCGAACCACTCTGCCACAGCCGCCCACATAATAATAAATAATGTCTAATGTTACAACTGGCCTCAGTTCAAGCCCATACATTCTTACTAATTTTTTTTATATTTTGTCCTATTAATATGGCCTGCATATGTGCATTTGTCTCTGCTAACACAGCATATCATGACCTAGACATATTTTAATGAAACTCTCAAARTACTTATTGWATACAGCTGATTAAATTTAGAATTTGACCCAATTCAAGATGGCCGCCACTGCTCTCTGACCATAGCGAATTCATGTTAYAACTCAATCAGTTTTACAGATASTGAGCAAAAATTACAAATGACAGTAGTTAAAGAGTCATCCCATAACACATTTTGGATGCTGATAAATTAGGTGAGGATTTTGTTAAAATGTTTCCCATTAATTTATTAAGTCAAGCCAGTCTGTTAGCAAATTATCCCATTAACCCGTGGGCAGATTTTGATGAAACTCTTCGAAAACAAAACACGTCTTAGAAAATCCCATAAAAAAGGCTTTATGTTATRAAATTTTGTGCTTTGTCTGTATTCCAGCACAGACAGCAAAAACATTTACAAGGGTCTTCATTCAAGACTTGTTATGGTAACCTTAGATTTACCTTTGGTTTTAAAAGATACAAATAAAAAATAAAACTGTMAGTAATACAATTGTTGTGTTTGAAGATGGTGAACAAGTTTTTTCAGGCTTGATTGCACTTCAAGTTCATTTTAAACCAGTTAATAATGAAATCCAATATTCATGTTACCAGCATATTTTGGGCATGGAGTGATCGTTCTGTTAAAAATCTGGTCAGGGTGGAGTTTTGAGCTGGGAGCGTTTTGAAAGGTTTTCGGTTGTGAGTAAAGCTGCAACTACAAGACGCCACTCGAAGTCATCATTTGCCAAATAGCTGCAATCTGCTCCCGAATAAATAAAAAGATTTAGTTTACAGGATGGAAGGCCAGTTGGATATCGCTTCAAGTGTGCAACCGTCTGCTGCATTTTGCCAGAGGAGCGAGATAAACAGCTGTATTTAGTATTTCTTTGGTACAAAAGCTCAAACAGATGAAGAGGACTTGGCAAAATTTCTGTTTGAGATTTGCCAATGTTCGAAGCTTCTTTATTTGTAAAACAAAACGATTGTGAAAAGATGCGCCTGGACAGCAACCAATGGAAAATGACAAGTTTGGTGYGACGTCTTCACTGATAAATTACTGCAATTTCCTTTTTTTAATATCTGAGGAATAATTAAGCGAACACTCTTGTTAAACAAATCACTGAACAGCAGACAAAATTAACCATTTTTGTTTTTGCTAAGGCCAGTTGGCTGAAGCAGACTTATAGTATGTGTACTTGTCTTCTAAAAGCTATTTCAGTTTAATACTTGTTTGCAATTAAAATGCTTACCAACAATTTTTTGCCTCACTACCATTTCTTTTTTGCGTTTCGAAGCTCTTTTTTTAGAACCTTCTTATGATCCAACAGAGCAAAATGTGAATTCTTGCCTTCATCAGCAGCATATGTAAAACTACCTGAGTTACAACCATTTTGTAGCCATCGTCGTAGTTATTTTGATTCAGGTTGACTCTAAAAGTTAACCGGTTGTAATGATTTCCTGCAAGTTTTGTTAAATCCTGTCAACTGGTTTATGAGATAAATTGCTAACAAATAGAAACATACAAACCTCTGTTGATATTTTTGTCTGTTTTAGTGTCTACAGAAATTAAATGTAGGTAAAGGTTCAGTAAATGACAAGGCAGATGTTTATTATAATAGAAAACTAGTCAGCATATATTTTATGTGTTTATCACATTTGGAAAACCTATAATAAACTCCCCGCTTCATGCTAATTGTGGCCTACTTCCTGCCAAGGACTCATGCTGAGCAGCTAACAGTGGAGAAGTTTCGAGCCCATCATGTGAGTGGCAGCTATATGGATTTTCATTTGAATAATTAATGCCTCCCAATTTCATACTAATGGCTGAGAGGTATCAGAATGGTATCATTAGCTGCTAATAGAGATTCATGGCAAAATGACAACGGCATTTTTTGCAATATCCCTCCCTTCCCACGCCAACCCGTCTCGTTCCTCTGTCTCAACGAAGGAGCTGAAGAGTGAAAACCCCTTAACTCCATCCCATCAGCTTTTTAATTAATGACACAGATTACAGGGCTTTGAATAGCATATGCCTAAGGATGGGGGAGGACACAACGGTCTACCATCTCTCTTTCTCTGAATTCCCTCTTCGTTCCCTCTCATTTTTTTTCGTTCTATCTTTTCCCTCGACCGGCGCTCATGTGTCTCCCAAACCATCATTACAGGTTCCATTTCTCAACAGCTATTTTTCTCTCTTTTTTTACCCCCCTTTCAACCACTTGTCTGCTCTCTTTGTGCTGCCTTCAGCTACTTATTTAATCTCCTCCCCATAGTGTCTCTTTTCTGTCTCCATCGCTCTCTCCATCCCTCCTGCAGGGGAATGGCTTTGCTATCTTATAACCTTGACAATGCAGGATGTTGTCCGTGTTCGAGCTTCTTCTTCTTCTTCGGTATGTGGAAACGTGTGTGTTTGTCTCACTTTGAGGGACAGGTGTGGGGGTGGAGGGTTGGAGAG
>NW_013952425.1:458890-482955 GCF_001266775.1 Austrofundulus limnaeus
CAACCAATCTGCTACCCCACATGGGACCGACCAGCAGAGGGCGAAAAGATGAGCAGAAGTCAAGGAAAAACCAAATTAAATACGTTTTTGTGGAACATGGCAGCAAGTGGAGCAGAAATAACCTAATTGGATCCACTAAAATGTGCCTTGATTTTTCAAGGACTACCAATCTGAGGAGGAGAAAACGAAGGATGGKGAGAGGCGATAACATATGTCTAGTAAGCATGGGCCGCATGAGATGCTAACAATAAGACAACCTTGAGCAAAAGCATTCATCGTTTCGATTCTATAGTTTAGCTTGGTTCAGTGGTAGACAGTAGCCTGTTGTACAAAGTATGTTTGAAACAAGTGTTAATTTAAAGAGTTCTGCCATTAAACAAACTAGAACCTTCCGTGTTCGTCACTGAACATTTGATTTCATCTTATTTTATACAGAGGGAAATATTTAAAGGAATTTCACTCTTTTGACCACTGTACACTGCTAACTGGCTCAGCCATCCATTCTCTTTTTATAAATGTTTTGCTTCCATCTGTAAAGTCCTCAGAATACCTTGAAACTGGAAACCGTCCCATATGTCTGGTGTATATTGTAGTTGCATATACGCCAATGGCCAATAAAAAATAAATAAAAACACATGAAAAAGGAGACAAAAACATTAAAATATTTTGATTAGTATGGGTATCATTAAAAGAAATAACCCCCTGAGGAGAACATTCTCTAATTAGTGCTGTATCCTCGACACACCCCGACAATTTTTGCAGACAGGGGTGCCTAAATGTCTGCGTGAGGCCAGGGAGGTAAAAGTTTTTTTCTTGTGCTGTACTGAATCGCAGTAATTATGAATGTTTCAATGGCTTGTAAAGCATTTGTTCAGATTCTTCTCCAATGAGAAATAAATGAATAAATTTATGAAAAAAGGAGTGAGGACCCTGYATTTAGCAAATAATACAGCAGCTGCAACAAAACCAAGAGCTGATAGATTACAGCAGCTTATTTAGCCATTAGTGGGGGGAAACAGCTTCCCCAAGTCCACACTCACCCCTTTTATACTGGTCATTTATCCACATTGGTAATTACTGCTTAACCGTACCATTGTATTTCATCAGGGAAAATGTCTTTTTTTTTCTGTTGTTTAACTGTTAATCCCCCCAATGACTGTTACTACTGTCCTCTGTATAGAACCAGTATGTAACAATAAGGCCTAGTTTGTTTTCTTAAATGTAAAAATTTAGATATAAGACAAATKTAATTAACATTCTGCAATGTCCATTCACTACATAGGTGAATAAATGAATACATCTACATTTAAATATTTTAAACTAACATAAAGCCACTGCAGCCAAGCAATCAWTGGCCAAACTTTATGTTGATAGAGATTTTTTATTTTTTATTTTGCCAAATCAAAGTCCAGTTGTGTTGCTGGTGAATCAGGCTCCATACACGTTAAAAACAATTTTAAAAACAGACTTTCTGCAGCATTTAGATTCCATTACACACACAAGTTTTGATTAGAAAAGCTGATGTTTTGAAAAGGCTTTGAAAGCTACATTTTTTAATATAAGCTTAGTTTATAGCAGTTCCAATTGAACAGGGGATGCAGAGCTTTTCAGAAGCAATGATGCAACCATCTATTTTGTGCATGCTCACTAGGGCTGGGTGATATGGCTGAAAAACTGTGTCACAATACAAGAGTTTCATTTCAGTTGGTATCAACAATTATTTGTTTTACCAGTTTGAAATGAGGACCAGGAGAAAAAAGACTGATTAATYTTGTCAAATTCGTGACATGACTTTTCCTCTTTTTAGCCACAATTTTCTCTTGAGCCGTTACACCAAGTTTCTCATTTCGCTACACGTCGTTCCTTTTTGCGAGTTTACAGCTTCTGTCGTTTTTGTGTGTGTTGTTTTTAAAAACTCTGGTCTGCAACTTATTTTATTAAGTAAATTTTGTAGATTTCAATAAACTCAAAAGCAGCGTGGAGTTGACCACAAATATTTTATGAAACTAGAGGAAGACATAAATAATAATGTGGATGGAGAAGAAGGGTCATAATTTTACAGCTTCCGTAGCTGTCCATTCGTTATTTTTTCCCTACGTACATTTTGTAAGCTTCCATTCCATTGTGAAATTATTAACATTCTATCGGACATATTTTCTATTGATCACCTGTCTATCGCAATATTGTTTTTGTTTTATCACATAGACATAATACTATCAGTTTGTGGCCAGAAAAACAAAGACCAAAACATTTTATCAGTTTTCTTTGTCTGAATCGATTAATTCGCCATCAGACTTTAATGGTGTGCTGAAATAGCAAATAACTGAGAGAAAACTGTAAAAGTTACTTATATGAAAAAAAAAAGGTTGAGGTATATCTTTAGCAGTACTGTTTCTTTACAAGACTGCTGCTGCGAATTCAGGTCACGGCGCCACCGTTTGTCTGTTGTGTGAGATATGTGACAGAAAGTCACCGTCATCAAAGCATGCTGCCCGGGCGAGAAAGTGGTCAGCTGTCACTGAGCGATGAGTTGTCATTAGATCCCGCCCCGCTTTTCACACATGGGAGGAAGTGAAGCTGGTCACTCAGGTGGGAAGAAGAAGAGGAAAGTAGAAGAAAAAAAACCGGTGTCTGAACAAGCAGCCTAATGCTCACTGGCAGTTCAGCTGGAACTGAGGAGGGTGTGGTTGTGTGATGAATCTGCTGTCACAATGTTGACTCCCACGCTAGATCTAATGAGTGCAGTGTGGAGAGCTCAAGGGCAAAGAAAAAAAGAAAGAAAGAAAACAACAACCTGAACTTACAAACAAGCTTCTCGGTAGATTTACTGATTACAGCAAACGGGACGATCTACTCTTCAAGAAGCTTAAACGTTGCTGTGAGATTATCCGAGTCTGAGAGAACTGTGTTGGGAAGGTGAAATACCGATAATGCTGGAGTACTGAGCATCAGAAACTAAATCGAAGGGACTGAACTTAACTGAGACGTTATCATTATTGGTCCGTGGTTTAAAAAATGGATAAAAGCAAACTGCACACCTGATCTGGGCCACAAGGATTACCAGAGACACCACTTGTCACAGAAAAGGATTTCTGTTTTTGATTTTATTAAGGTTTACCTTATCATGTTAGCTTATCATGTACTGCATTCTTAATCAGAGTTTGTACTTATAAACCATGGTTTCTGTTTTACTTGGGTAAAAACACTGCTTGTGTACTTTTGGTTAGGTTTATGTCTTGTTTAGTAATACCATGTCACTGTTTCCAATCTACTCTAGGATTACTCCCAGCTTTTTTATATAATCCTGGGGTGTTCAATCCAAGGGTTTTTAGAGGTTTCTCTGCTACAACTCATGATTTGAATGAATGGGTGATTAACAGGCATCTGTGGAACTTGAAGAGGCAATTCAGCAGTGTTGGAGTAGGGGGGGAACATGCAGGAAAGTAGTCCTCAAGGGCCAGGATTGGACACTTTTGGTCTAACCTGTACATATATACACAGCCCATCTAATTCAAATCACAGCTGATTTACATTTGCAAAAACAAAAATGACTATAATTAAGTCAATTTTACAGATTATGAGCTGAGATTTGGCGTAGTAGTAGCTGAGCCTGATCCCCACCACATACCGTTTTTATTCGTGTATAATACGATCTCATGTATAATACGACCCCCCCCCCTTCTGAGCTTAAAAAGCATAAAAAATTTAATCCTCAAACTACCTTCAATTTAATACAGACTTCAAGATTTTTCAGCCTTTGCAGTCTTTTTACATATCAGTAAAATGATCATTGGACTGTTTATTTAATTTTACCAACATATGTACTAAAAGGTATTTTGACAACAAGTATATATCAGCAAACTATGATTTTGAGCTTTGTAGCAGCATCATATGAATTCTGGCATTTTACACATAGTCCACCAGGATGCGCCAACACAAAAGTCAGAGACTTCACATGAGATTTGGGCCATCTTCTGGGGGAAAAGCAGATTACTTCCTACTCACGAGCGCCCCCTCTGGTGGGGAAACATTTTTTCAGGGAAACAAACTTTTTCAGAACACCGGTAGACGGCAGCCATTACAGAHGAACATGTGTTTGTTGTTGTTCGAGGAGCGGCCCAGTCACAAGCTAATGTCATTAGTTCGTTATCATTACTAAGGTGCAGGACTGCTTTTTCCCCCTTTTTCCACATCATGTCGCCTGCTTGGATCTGTTATTATCTCGCTCTGAAGCATGGAGGAGTGTCAGAGGTAAGCTCGTTTCAACTGCTTTTTACAACACGGTACCATTTCCGGACTCAGGCATTTTGTGAATGAAGCCGATATTTCAGTTAAAATACATTAGTAAAAATATTTATCTGAGTATAGTACTACCCCCCAACTTTATGGATGATTTTATGGATTTAATTTTATGTATTATACTTGAATAAATACGGTAGTTTCAGCACCAACTGATGGTACGGGATCTCAGTTTCCAACTTTGGCATTAACTGTTGGAGTCAATCATGTTTGTGTGTTAGCAAAATATCTCAAACCACTGGAAGGATTTTATTGAAACTCTCAAATGTTAATTGTTAAAATACAGAAAAATACAAAAAATGTCTATGACTCAGTCAAACTTATAGATACTGAGCAAAGGTTTTATGTGATTATGTGATAGTAATTAACAAAAGCCGGAGGGAAGATAAGAAAAATATTTGCAAAAATAGACAATTTAAATCTAATAAATGGTTTAAATCCTTATCATAAAATCAAATCTGTTTTATTCAATTTATAATAAAATATTGAATTTTGTGTTTGAATTTTTTTTTATTTATACGATGTATCTACAGACTGCAACAAATTGCCCCTTGGGGATAATACAGATTCTTTAACTTGAACTTGAAATGTTGTTTAAGGAATTTTCTTCTAACCCAAAAAAGGGACCTAGCAGAAAACGTTTGGGAACCACTGTGCTAAACAAACATAATAATTATTGAATAGTGAATAAAAATAAGGAAAATACATCATAAAGTTGATCGTTCTTTACATATTTTGTATTGTAGCAACATTTGTGGAATTGCTAGAAGTTAATGCTGTTTTTGGGGGACCGTGGCATGAAACCCCTGCCACACAAGACCTCACAATATCGCGTGAGTTTATGCAAAATGTTGTGATTGTGGTTGAGAGTGACCTCCAGCCTCCTACTCTGAGAGCCAACAGACTGAAGCCTGCTTCGTTGCACATATAGTTTAAAACGTGCATACAGCAGGTATTAGCTCTTGTCTCCAGGCAGCGCAAAATAAAAACTTCAAAGAAAAGCTTGTGACCTGTGTAGAGACATCACAACACAGAACTGTCCCTGCTGAGACCCAGTGTTCACATAACAGCCACCAAGTCCAATCCTGGTCACACAGGTGGTGTTTATTTAAGGTGTGACCGCTCCAGAACAGACCCTGTAATCATCCTGGGTTATATGCGAGCTGTAATGTAAGTGACAGCCATGCGTGGGGTATCAGTTTCATGGTTGTAGCTGCCAGCATGGACTGGTAGCAGGTGCTGAGTAAAACCTGCCAAAACAATCTAGTCCTTTATTCAAATGCGCCCCCCTGAACCTGTTAACTGTGTTATTATTAGTAAAATGAATTAAAAACCAATTAGGTAAGTAGGAGTCAAAATGAAAATGTGACAAATTGAGTGGCGAAGCTTACACAGCTTTGAGTAAACGTGAGACCCGACTGGATGATCGTATACTTTGGCGTGGCTTCTAAATTGGAAGCTGCGTCCAACTGGGCTGAGCTGGATCCCACTGGGACAGACAGGATCCTACATTGTTCTTATTAGCTACAAACAGTTGGGGGGAACCAGTGGTTTATGTATAGAAACAGACTACCAGCAGGTTATCTTTCTTTGTTCTTTTATTTTGTCTTCTCTTTTTCTGCTTCTCACTTTTCCTCCACTTCATCTTCTGTATACTCATGAGTGCCAGGTAGGAGGGGGGGGTGCAATGTACGGAACAAAAGCAGGTCTGTGAAAGGCCATGTAATTATACCTCAACTCATCGTTTCCACCGCTCGCTTGGACCAAATCGGTTAATTTGCCATGGAAAGTACACCGAGGAAAAACTAATTAGGAAGGAAGATACTTGGTTTTAGCGAGGACGACGAGCGCTCTCGCCGACTGAAAAATGACTCCAAACAGCGGAGCTGGGCAACACGGATCTGAACGTGCAATCTTCTGTGACAGGTCGGAGGAGCTCGAGAGGCCACCGAGGGAATCTGAGAGCTTCATTACTGCAGGGGAAGAAACGCTGGATGTGTGAGGCAGAGAGAGACGCCGTTGTGTTGACCTCTTCCCAGCTCGACCTTTGGGAGGAGCTGTTAAAGTTGAAAGTTACATGGAAAAGAAAGACGGAACAAGTGAAAGAGAGGATTTTAATAGGCCACTAAGAGAATAAAGGCGCATCTCGCCACTGACCCGTAGAAAGTCAAGGTGAGAGGGCGGCCAAGAGACAGATGTCAGACGCTGGAGCGGACTGGTGTTTATGAACCATCATTAAGGGTCGGCGCATCGGTACGGCCAGAACGTAGCCCTGTTAATTTGTAAAGTGCATGGAGGAGCATGCACAAACTGATGCTGATGATGTCAGGCAGTCAATGATGACCAAACAAAGAGTAAACAAAAGCCCATTTTATTGGATTTTGTGTGTTAGGTACTAGTTAAGACCTGAGACATGAGACTGACAGTATTACTTTATGCTATTCATGGTACAGAAAAAAAATACTATTATTTTATTTATTTATTTTATTTTTTTAATTATGGTTCAGAGTTTCAATAAAATCCGACAATGTGTTTATGAGAGTTAACAGCAACAATCATTACCATTTTTTTAATAAAAATGTTGAATTTTGTGTAAAAATATTTTTCTTAAAGTATGCATTGTGGTAGACACCCAGCTACTACTAGACCAAATTTTACATTAAATGAGACATATCATGTTTTTAAATCCTTCTTTTTCACATTTAAATCATTCAGTTGGAGTTTATATAAAGTGGAATTGCAATGCTTTTGTCTGACTTCCACCTTATTGTAACTCCACAAGCCCCTCTTTCACACTTTTCCTGAGGTGTGTCTCAGATCAACTCATTTTGAGGCTGTCTCTTTAAATCTAAACTAGGCACTTCACACCCCGCCCCCTTCTAGCTTCCAGTGGTCCATACTAGTTTAATAGAGGGGTTTACGACTATATAGAGGTGCAGGAACTTTTTATTTACAAACTAATTAAAAGATGTCAGCAACAGAAGACTTGTCCATCCAGCCTTACATGTTGGAGCCAGAGTCTGTCCCAGAACCAGAGGAGAATGAAGACCACCAAATTGTAGTTGGTAAGTCCATATGTTATATAGCAGTTTGGTTGCAAATACTGTGACGTAACAGTTCAGAAAACTTCATGGAAAATAGAGAGAAAGCTGAACGGGTTGAAATATATGACCCAGACATTTAGCAAATTTTCTCGGGGACACCCTGTATTTTATTTGCTAAACTCATATTTTGATCCTAACAATGCTATAATGGAGTGCACACATGAAACATTCATCCTGGTGGGGYGTCGGTCTCTTCCTCCTGAGCAATAGGGACAATTTTACCCTCAAGTTACCTTTAGGTCAAAGTTACCTATGTTAAGACTAAGGTTCCTCATTTGTGTTACCTTCTTTGGCCAAACTACTATAATACTATAGTACAAGTATACAACTATAAGCTTCCCTAATGTGCATTGTGTTGGATTAGTTTGCAGTCAAGCAGCTTATTTGTTCAGTTCTTGGGTATATTTTTTGTTGAACTCTTTTGTAGGCCTCGGTAATAGATTACTTGAATATAAATTTGATGTTTGTCAGCTAAATAAAAATCTTTATTTTTAAGACGTCTTTCGTTGTGTTTTGCCTCGACTGCTCAGTCCCTCACAGACACCGAATACGTTTTAAAGGGATCCACGATTAGTTGTAACATTAAACTTTATTTGATAAACATTTATTTTAACTGTAAAATAAAGACTGTAAAAATACTGTAGGCTGTTTAGTTTGTAATTTTTTATATATATTTTAACACGGACAGAGCCATTTTATTTACATGCAAAGCATTCTGGGTAAATGATGACATCAACTAGGTCATTGGTGCGAGGCTTCTAGTGAGCTATATCCACCCTGAAGGTTAATCTTGGACAATATCTGATGATTGACTCTTTTAAATGAAACCAGAGAGCGTTGACAGAGAGGAGAAGGTAGAAATGACTCAGCCTGTAACTGAAAATATAGATGGAGGACAACAGAGCTGCTTCATGGAAGAAGAACCTCAGGTTAACCTGTTAGCCTTTGTACTAGCCCTCATGCTATATTGCCTTAAACATATTAGCTGGGCGCTAGTGCGACAAACAAGCTAAACTGAGGTCCTCCATCCATATTTTCAGTTGCAGCTGAGTCATTTTTGTGTTCCYCTCTCTGTCATGTGGATGGAGGACCTCAGTGACGAGAGGAGAATGTGTAGAGCTGAGCTAATACATACAGTATATGGTGATAGTGTTGGGTCTAACCCTAAAGCTAACAGGCTAAGCTGAGGTTCTTCTTCCATGAAGCAGCTCTGTTGTCCTCCATCTATATTTTCAGTTACAGACTGAGTCATTTCTACCTTCTCCTSTCTGTCAACGCTCTCTGGTTTCATTTAAAAGAGTCAATCATCAGATATTGTCCAAGATTAACCTTCAGGGTGGATATAGCTCGCTAGCAGCCTCRYRCYGAKGACCTATCCACGTCATCATTTACCCAGAATGCTTTACTTGTAAATAAAATGGCCCCATCCGTGTAATATATTTTTAAACTTTTAGTTTACGAATAAAAACTGAACATCCTACAGTATTTTTACAGTCTTTATCTTACAGTTAAAGTATATGTTTATCATTTAAAATCTAATGTTACAACTAATCGGGGATCTCTTTAAAACCGTGATGCACCTCGAAACCGCAAACCGTCATCCTTTTCAAAATCTTTTCCCTTCCTGTTTCGCTTCCTGCCGTTATTCAACACGATGCTACTTCCTCAAAAGCAATTCACAGCTCATGTCAAGTAATGTTTCAGACAGCAGCCCAAATGGAAATATGATGGATTGCCTTACACTGTGACACCGCCACACACCACAGGCTGGCACTCTTAGCAGTAATTGTTGTAACTCTCTTTATTTATTTATTTWTTTTCCCCCCGTCTCCTTCTTCTTTCCATTACAGCTGATGGAGCGGATCAAATCGCAAATTAATGAAATCAATATTGTATCTACGGTATGTGTCCAATGATTTAGCACACTCCCTGTGCCATTTTTAGCAGCGGATCTGATTGTGCAATCTTCCTAAAGATATGGAGAGGAGAGCGGTAATAAGAAAAGGGAATAAATGCTATCGGGAAAGAGGGGAGGCTGTAAAGTGCGGGGTAGAAAAGCAGCAAATGCAGGGGTATAGTGGAAAGGAGGTGGAGGAAAAGTGGAGGCAACGACAGCACTTAAAAGGAGAAMGTAAGTGAAGGAGAGGGAGACGTAAAAAAGAAAAGAATTAGGATTGAGATGGAGAGCTTGTCAGTGGAAAAGAGAGTCAGGTCTCTACTGCTGAAGGAGTGTTGGGAGTCATGGGTGGCTGGCTCCCTTATTAAACACTCAAATCCTTCGGTCGGTTTCAGGTACCGGAGTAAAGAGACTTGTGCTAAGAGCCTTTTCACAACTGAGCTTCTATGTCTCTGTCTTCATTGCCAATTAAAACAAATGAGGATATTTTTCTTTAATTGGAGACGTTAGCACTGGATATCCTCGGAGTCAAAGCTTATTTTCACAAGACTGATGGTTTTAACCAAAAATCTAAAGAAAATTGCACTAATAAATAATAATTCTTGTGATTGTTCGAAGCTAAAAACAGAGGAAATGGTTGCTTTATTTGGATGATCACTCATGAACTTGTCCAGTGGCCCCTTATGTTTGCACTTTATTACTCTAGTAAGTATATAAATTAATGCCAACATGAATAACTTCTATTATATTGTTAAATAATTGTACAATATCTGGGCACAATCCATATTTTCACCATTCACAGTGGCCCCATCTTCTTCAAGTCCAAATTAGAGGCCTGGATATTACAGTAATTAAGCTGCCAAACTCCTTTCCAACAATATGTGATTTTTTTTTTCATTTTTAACTTCAGTGTGTATTTTTAATACACTTACTAGCTCTTACAAAAAGGCAGGAAGGTTGTGAATAAATGGAAATTCCTTTTTTTTCCAATGGGTATTGCAGAAATTTGTTTGACCTAGAGGCCAACTATTGTTATTTTTCTTACACGGGGGATTTGGCCGAGACAGGAAAAAATTAGTGTCTGTATTAGGTGGAAGGCTTTTTGAAAAATGAAGTCATGATGTCTATAATTATGTGCCTAAATATGATTCTAGAAAGGTTAGAGGTGAAAAAAGTCTGAATAATTGAAACCACATGACTAGGGGACTGTTGTACACTATATTCAACCATATGCAATCAAACTGAAATAAGGGGACAGACATCATATCGTGGTCCATTCAGATCCTATTGAACAATGAGTCAATTACACTGAGTGTATAGGACCAAAACTGGCTCAAAACCAAGGTTCCACCATTGAAAACAACTTATTTTAATGAAGCCGCAATGCACAACTATGTCTATCATAAAACATGTTTAAAGTTTAAAAAAGAAGAGTATAATGACTTGAATTGAAAAGGGGAAAAAAAGTTAATAAAGTCACCCTCTAGGGAGCAATAACCATCTGAGCAGCTCTGACTAGGTCTATATAGAAGCATCCAACCAAAGCCTGAACCTTTATTCCCTCAGTATTACCCTCTATACACTTAATAAAGCACTTGCAGGCTGCCAGCTCAGCCCTGAGACAACATCCATCTTGGCTTATGATGCTATTTTTTTCATTGCATTGAACAACTGAACTTGACTCCACTTGCTTTAAACCTCTGAGACTATCTGCTTTCCATGGCAGATAAAACTCTTAATTCTGTGGTTGAGATCAGCTGGTTATCATAGTAGGAAGATGGGATTTGCCTCAAAATGTCAGGAAGCTACCGGTCGCTGCCACAGAAATGTCTGTAAATTGCCTTTTTCCATGGACTCAATTAGGCCCTACTGGGGTCGACCTGGTACAGGTTCAGAGTCCTTTGGGTGGTCCCACTCACTTTTCAGGTCGCTTTCTGGCTGAGGTTCCAAGCAGCCAAGCTGAAGATTTGATGTCAGCTGACTGCAGGCCATTGATTGGCCAGAGTACTATGCCAATCAAGAGAGCGTATCCATCACAGGAATCAAAACCACCGTATTCAAAACCTCACAACCACAGCACATTCATTTTTATTTACTTTTTAAGACACTATAGCCATTAAAATGGCAACACTGGTAAAATGAGGAGGTGCAAATAATTCTGTGCTTGTTGACGGATGATGGGTTTAGAGGGAGTTAGACCAAACTGTCTCAGTTTACCGACTCTAACCAGCAGAGGGAAGGTAGACTTGAATCCATAGGCAGACATAGTCATTTTTGCAAGGTGTGGCCAAGGTGTTTTTAGGGGACACACATCCAAATATATAAAACTATTTGAATATTCAAATATTGAGCTAAAACTTGGAGCTGTGATCGTCAACGTATCAGTACAGTCAAATTATATACTTAAAATGGCGGTCACATGGCCAAACCCATCAGTGTTTCGAAAAGAACTCTTCTAGTTGCTCCATTCTATTGCAATGTTACAGACGGGCACAAAATTATTGTTTTCTATTAATTCAGTGGGTCAGAAAAGTGTTTTTTTTTTTATTCACACGATTGGCTTCCTCTATATCAGACAAGAAAGGTACTTGACAGATATTTACTGTTTTCGCTCTAACTGCCCATCTTTAAAATGCCAATGTAATCCCCAACCGAACTGTCAATCATTTGGGAGTGACACATCAGGCAAATCAGCCACCCCTTTGGCTCCACCCTTGCTAGACTCGGCCATGGTATTTTTGAAATCCGTGGCAGAAAATGGCCAGTGTGTTTTGGCTTTTGTTCACTTATTTGTTGGTGGTAAGTTTTTGAGTAGCCACACTATAATGCCCCGCCCACATTGAGGTGAAACTTAGTTATGTGGAAAACTATCAAGACTCTGCAGAAGTTGGGTCAAACAAGGGTGACGTGAGTCGTGCCGAAACTATAACAGAAAAATGGCACCATTGTGTATTGTCAAACTGACAGTAATATACAAATTTATAAACTAAAGTTAGAATCAATCACTATGGAATTGTAAGATTTCCCCTCTGATCAAAGAAAGATGCCTTTTGCACAATGACGTTTAGCTGAAAAAAAGTTTATATGTCATCAAATGCTCTTTCTTTCCAACTGATCACTGATCTGCAGTCAGCCTTTAGTGTCAGCTCGGATCTTTTGAAGTTGGGCCAAAATCTTTAAAAAGGAGCATCTGGTACCTGGTAGAATCTGTGATATAAAAAAAGAAAAAGAAAAACAACATCTGTATTGTGAAGTAGCAGCTGTATTGGTGAAAAACGGCTTCAAGTAAAACTTCAGAGCTCGACACGGAAAAGCCTCGCAATTACGACGAAAATCAGAGCAGATGGACCAAAAAGTTCAACTCGGTTTCAACAGGATGTAAACAACAGGAAATAATGGGACAGCAGGGTGGGAATCAAAGCAGACTGAGCAGGAAGTTGCAAACCACAATTAGGGTACTGATCAAAGTTGTGTCACTGTCCACTGAAGCAGCTTCAGCGTCCGCGTTTTATATATGGACAGCCTTAAAAAAGACACTGTGGTAGCTAAAACAGCATAAAGCAAGGAGTCAGATATAAAAGGGCCATTTGCGGGCTTTAGATCACAGGTAAAAGGGGCTCTTACATCACGACATGAAAGCTGCTGTCAGGCGCACTTCTGACGGTACCGCGGAGAGACATAAAATGTTACAAAAGATGGGTTTGATTTGAATTTGAATTACAACAACTCGCTTCAATCCAGCAGCTGCGGACCGTACAGCTAAAAGTCTGTGGCTGAACATTTCCAAATGTCTTTATTTTTGTTTTTCGCAAATCATTTTTGACAGGGACAAAGAATATCAAGATCATGGTTACTGACTTTGATGTTCCGCTGAAAAGTCACTTCCAAACAATGCCGAGGGTTATATGGCAACGTCCACGCCACTTCCTCTCACCTCACGCAGATTTCCTCACCGCGTGCTCATCCTGCCACCGTCATTTAATCTTTCCTCTCCCTGTTCGGTACTTTCCACTGCAGTTCTGAGTGTTTTCTTTTCACCTGCTGCAGTAATGAAACTGCTCTTATACACCTTTGCTTTAAAAAAYAAATAAATAAACGCCCTAGTAGTCAGAACATTTACTTCGTTCCAATAAGCTGATCCAAACAGAAACAAGTATGTTTCCTTTTGATTAAAGTGAAGTGGCCATTTCTTAGTTCTACGCTTGTCAGACTTGACAAGATCAAAAATGATTCCTCCACATTAATAAAGGCCCTATCCATAAGAACAGTCTCATGTTAAAAACTGTGTACCTCCTGTCAATGGAGAAAAAAAAAAAACAGATTTTTAAAAATGATTAATGTATGGAAACTTATCTGGAACAATGGAGCGGCCAATGAACCCATGAAGGGGGTCTCTGCAGTCACTAAATGGGCGGTTCTTGTGTGGGAGGAGTTTGTTCAATACATGATTGGTCTGTTTGACTTTTGTGGGTGTAGTTTTTTAAAGACATGATTGGGCTGATTAACTATTTTGGGTGGGCTTTAAAGAAGCCAGAACAGTTTGGGTGGATGAACGCTGGGCAGGAAGTACCAATATTTTTAAGTATAAATATTAATCTTAGTCGTAACTTGAGATAGGAAGGTGCTAGCTGCACAAAATTTAAAGTCAATAAATTACTTTTACATGATGACAACATTTTTAYTATTACCATTACTTCATCTCAGACAAGTCAATGCGACCAGAGGTTTTGCCAAGCTCCGCCCATTCAAGAATCTCCGCTTATGATATAAACTCTACGAATCACGATGCTATAATGCTAATGCTATTGCTACAAACCAAAACTTGTTTTTCCTGCCTTTTTTWTTTTTTTTGCTTTTCCCAATCTTGTGATAAATTTTTAATAACTGAGAGAAAACTTGTAGACTTGTAAAAAATAAACAATAAAAGGTTTTGTAATACTCTTAAGGCAAGCTAAGCTATTTTTTGCAGTAAAAAGTTAAAGATTATAGAAACTTTTGTGCTATTACTTTGTTCAAAAGAAACTACTCGTGTTATAAGAATGACATCACACACATTTGTACAATTCCTTATTTTGATGACTTCCTGTCTATGAACTGTCTAAAATGTCCATAAAATGCTTAGCTTTAAGCTGGTTTGTAGAAAACAGTCACACACTGGAGCAGGAAGTGAAATTAATCAAATGATTAACAAACTACAAAAGCAAATTGCTCCTTGCATTATTAGTATCGCCTGTCATTAACATTTTAATCACACATTGCATACAATTAGACAAAAAAACCTGCTAAAAGTAGCCTTTTCTATTATCGTAATGAACATAAACGKTTTTAAATTCCATGTTATTTTTGGTCATTGTGAATAATAAAATATGTGAGTCAGGTAGAGTTGGATAGTAAAGCAAGAATTTCTTTTTAATTATTAATACACAAGAGCACCGCATTAACTGTTAACATCCCTCCGCTCTGATGAACTGCATCGGCTTTATCATCTGCGCAGGCATGGATCACAGAAATCATCACATCGAGCCCACTGCTGGGCCCTAATCTGCTTCACCACACTGGGCGACACATTTGAGATATTTCTGAACGTTTAGAGCAGCGCTTGCAAGCTAATGAGCGAGCAGCTGATGAGCCAGTCAGTGTTGTTAAGAGGAAATGAGAATGGATAAGAGCATTAGGGTTGTGCGTGAGGGGAAACGGATACGTACTGTAGGGCACACATTCGTATTGGACTTCCAGGTATTTGTAGGTTCCAGGACAGGGGTCAGGAAACACGTCTGGCCCGGCCACAACCGCACACTGGGTCCTGTTGTTACACCTGAAACGCAGAAATGAATTTTGTTTAATGAAAGACAATCAGCTGCAAATGAACACATGGGTTAATAAAGCTGGAAACGTTTGCAGTGTTTAACTTTCAAGCACAAGCGCCCACGGCTGTCAGGCCAGAGAAACAAATAGTTTGGGAGATTAATAAGTCTGAAAACAGAGTCATGTTGGCCCTTTCTTTAAGGTTCAGATGGCACTGGCAGGGACAAATTCCTCTGTCTGTGGAGGAAGAGCTGAAAAGTCATGGGTCTACTATTGGACCATGCACAGGTTGCAATGTTATTACTGAATGATGGATGGTGGTGGTGGAGTGGGGAGCAGAAAGGAGGAGGAGGAGGGGAGTAGACACAATCATCTGACTGCAAAATCATCTTAACACTGAATGTAGGTCTTCATTAAAGAGCACAATTATGGTGCCAGTGGTGTTCTCTTGTGCCATTTTCTTTTTGGCAGTCATCAATCAAAGCCCTGCTTCATATGCACAGAGAGCCTCCCGCCTCACATAATAGCAATACTTATCTCACAGCATTAGCTCGTGACCGTTTTGACAGGTATTGATCTGTTGGGGGCTCTGCATCTGTTTGGAGAAAATAAAAAGCGGCACACACAAAATTCGGTTCGGTTTGTGCACCCATTACGTGCATGATCTCCGTGAGCTCCGCTGCAGCAAAACACGGTGCAAATGCAGTAAAAAGTGTACATACACTCATCGTGGGAATGAATGCATTCATTTTAGAGCATTAATGATTTTGTGAACCCGTCTTTTCCATGGGGGGATGATTTATACATCTATAATTATTTAAATGAAAAACAAGAATTAGATGAACTAGTTTAAATTTATTGTGGACTTTGTCTAACCCACAAAAGTGGACTCTATACATTAGATCTCAAATATATACACCTCAATCCTTGAGAAGGGGGTCTCTGTAGTCACTAAATGGGAGGTTCTTGGTGTGTGGGAGGAGTTTGTTAAAGATATGATTGGTCTGTTTGACTATTTTGGGTGGGGTTTGAAGAAGCCAGAACAATTTGGTTGGATGAACGCTGGGCAGCTGGAGGGGATATGCAGCTCGGGTGAAACAGCCAGAAAGCATCTACAACTTTAAACTATAAATATTTGTCATAACTTCAGACAGGAAGGTGCTAGCCACATAACATTTGAATGACATACATATTGGTTTTGGGCTGTTTTGACTTGGTCAAATCAGCCCTAAACCATCTGGAAAAGATCATTTTTTGGAATACAAATATTATTGTTAATCATAGCTCCAGAGAGGAAGGTGCTAGTCATACTACATGTGAAGCCAATAAATTATATACAGTATATACATATTCACAATAACTTTACTATTACCATTACTTTTAACTTACCCCACAAGACAAGTCAATTCGACCAATCATGGTTTTGCCAAACTCCGCCCACACCCACGAACCTCTGCTATTTTCCAAACTCTGTCAATGACCATTAGGACAAACTACTTCCACACTAACACATTCTCACTCCGTCTCGTCACATATTGACGCTTTTCTAAGGTTTCCTATTCGTCTTATTTTGATGCATCGCGTACACCCGTCGCGTCAGTTTCTGACACACCAGGCATTTCTGTGTTCCCTCGGCATCCAGGTTTGATGCGTTGGGACGCAAAATATAGGGGTCTTTGACTTGGGGTCCGTGGTTAATACTAGGGATCAGGGTTAATGGTTAATTATAGGTAGTGGGGTCAGGGATAGGATGTCTAGGGCGAATATTAGGTAATTTTAGGCTTTGGAACATGTAGTTTATGTGAATTTCCTACAATTTCTAAAAATGGTTAATTTAAGGTATCAGGGTTAATGGTTAATTTTAGGTACTAGGGTCAGGGACAGCATGTCTAGAGTGAATAAAGGTAATTTTAGGCTTTGGGATGGTAGTTTTTGTGGATTTTCTACACTTTCTGAAATTATAACAACGGAATTCGCCCCATCTCGTCAATAACTGACGCGAGGGGGGTGGGGGTACCAGACACGTCAAAATCGGACGCAGAGGGAACCTTGGAAAAGCGTCAATATGTGACGACTTGAGAGCGAGAATGGGTTGCCCACACAGCTAAGAAACTCTACCCCATTTTGCCAAACTCCACCCACACCAAAGAATTCCGTCAATCACACCAAGAGCGTAAGTAGGACTAGAAAGAATGAAAAACAATGGAAACAGCTGAGATTAATGAGCACAAGAGGAACAAGTGAGAACGGTTCACTGAAGGTAAGAATTGGCCAATGACATACAGATGCAGTGAGAAATTAAACCAAACTTAACACAACGTACCTCAAACCAAGGATACACAATAAACTGCAAACAGCTAAAAAAAAAGGACTAAATAAAACCAACAAACAACAAACACGAAGTCTAGGAGTCATGACACAAAGCCTAATGATCATGATGAACTGAAATTGTTTCTTCCTGCCTGAATAAAAAGAATGTGTTTGACAGGACTTACTGAACTGTGTCCCTATCAACCATGAACTGAGAGGGTGCTGACCAAGAAAAAAGCTCTTGCACTGAAAAAAAAAAATCAGAACTCTTTACTGAAATGAGCAGCTGCCCACAGATAATACAAATGCCTTCTGGTAGAATGATTTACGGTCAGACATTGAGTTATTTCAGAGCAAATACAAGGCTAAACTTTCAAAACTATAAAAAACAGCAAATGTCCAGCATGGTGAGGTTAGCATCGTGCTGTGGTACTAGTGAACTGCAAAAAATGAGTAAAATAATACAGAAGGAGGACTACCTCAAAATTAGTCCATTTAACCTGAAATCAACAGTTTAGGTTTGGGTGATCTAATAAAACAACAATCCCAAAAACATCAGAGCTGATTTCTGATTGGATAAAAYTTTCTGGAATAACTTTTCTAACGCCCCAACTTTAACCCAAATAAATTATTAAATGGTCCAAAATTTATACTGCAACTGCACACGCAGGATCCCAGTCCATTAAGTAGCAGCAAACAGTGTTAATTCACCAGTGAGAATGTTCACAGTGTAAGTCTTGTGAAGGTCAAGCCAGGGTCTGACACAATGATTCATATCCCACAATTAAAGGATTCTCTACACCTTAATTAACATTGATTGGCTGCCGACTAATCAATCGAAGCAGTGAGGGACAAGCAAAAAATAAAAAATAAAAAAAACCATCTCATTTCAGGCCAGGCCGGTAATGAGATGTGGTCCGCCGACTTCCTCCCATGCTGAGCTTTATGGGTTCATGAACCCACCCCACCCCGCCATTCGTCTCACTCAGTCACCCCAGTCAGCTGTCAGCAGCTCTGTCCCTGCCAACCAAGAGTTAATTCGTAGGCAGTAAATGCCACTCAAATAAATAAGGGGTCAAGCCTGTAAAACTGAGAAACAATTATCAAGGCAGCCCTCTCCTCTCTGCGCACTCGTCCTCGCTGCACTTTCTGCATGGCTCTAATAAGAGCGGGAAGGTTTGTAATCACCAGGTGAGAATGCAGGTTAAAATTGGGTGTCACACTGAGAAATGGCTGAGATGGGTGGAAGAGATGGAAGCAGTCAGAGATAGAAACAAAGACACAAACACTTCCATGAACAAAACATGCGCGGTTTACAATTTAATTTTTGTTAGCATGTTTAGCAGAGTGATACCGTACTATTTTATTTAATCTTACCAGTAATTTACAAGTTGTAATACAGCTAGACAAATGAAACCTGATCCAGACAATGTAATTGTATTTTAGTAGGGTTTATTAAATTACTGGTAATCTGCTATAGACCTCATCTGGACTTTCCAGGCTGCCCTAGCATTACGTCGATATGCATTGTATGCTTGTTGAAGTTACACGCCTTCAGACTTGTATAGGTTTTCATCACCTTTTTGGTGCAGTAAGACATCAGAAAGACCAGATAGCTTGCGATATCAAAAGCCTGGATTGTCGGCAAATCTTTACGTTCTGTCGGAACTCCTTCATTTTTATTAGATACGGGCSAAGTCTGACATAGTTGTTGACTAATTGCTGATTTCTTTCTCTTGAAACTGGGTCTAAATGTGTTCAATACAGAATCAATATAGTATAATGGCTTCCTCTGTAGACATTTTACTTCATGCCCTCCCATTGAAATCGTGTCATCAAAACCACGGGACTAAAACCCAGCAATTGAGCAATGTTCCCTCCCCGCTAAAACTAGACCCCTGTGTCTCTGCCCCCATGGGGGTCCACTCCACGGTTTGAGAACTACTGACTAGATTAACAAAGTCATGGATACTTATATATAGTTTTTCTATATAAAAATAATTGTTAGTTGCAGCTCTAAAAAAATCATTGTTGATTGATTTACATGCAAATCAAAGGCAAACTCTGATGACCTAACACAATAACTTTATATTTTCACTAAATGGGTATAAAAGATTTCATCGTACACTTGGCTGAGGTGGACCTCTTTGATCAAACAGGGAGAAAAGAATAATGTGTGCGTTATGCATTCAAATACGTCCAGGTGTACGTGGCTTTATTGTGCATGGATGTAAACACAGCACGTGAGGAAGAAGAGCTGAATCTTCCCAAGGCTCGTAAATTGTAAACAATCTCCTTTATAGTCCTTAATCTAAAGTAACTGGTTTAGCTGTTCTTTATTGTGCATATGACAGAATGTGACCTGGGTATTATTTTGTGAGACAGGGTTTGAAAAAGCGGGAAAAATGTATGATTTTTAACCAAGCAATACATTTTCTCTTGTCCCAATTCATGGTTTCCTCCTCCAGTTCACTCCTCTGTTGTTTGGTATCACTGGCAGATGAGAACTCGGGCTGCCAGCTGAAGAGGGGTTGAGGGGGTGGGGGAGGGTGTAAGCACCAACTGTAATCACCATAATCACAAGCTGATCCCCCCTGCTGCTTCAACGACACCAAAGAGGGTCGATTCCTTTCGGCTTATTGACCACCAACAAGGGACAATAATAAAACTAGAGGGATTGCTGAGGACATTCTGAAGGGTGCTGGTGCAGCTTCTATCTGAAAAACCATTGTACACCAGCTTTCATGGATAAAATCCAATAATAGTTTGTGACTTACTTTTGTAATAATCAGACAAAATCACGACAGCTTGATGTACAAGCTTTTYAAATTTTTTTTAGAGAACTAAGGTCCAAAAGAATGTCAAAGCTGCTTAAACTGTGATTGTGTAAAAACTATTAAAGATATCAAATTGTTAGTTCATACATGTAAAATGAAACTATACTGTACAAGACCTGAATAAACTCTGAAACATGGTTCTACTCAACAAGCTCCAAAGACGAATGGGGTTTTCCCACTTACGCATTATTTTCGCGGATATTTGCGAGTTTTGTCTTTGTCACATGTCAAACTCAAGGCCCTTTCTAAGAGCCCGAGTGTAAAAATAGTTTTTACCATCCATCCATCCATCCATCCATCCATTTTCTTCCGCCTATCCGGGGTCGGGTCGCGGGCGCAGCAGCTTCAGAAGGGAGGCCCAGACCTCCCTCTCCCCAGCCACTTCTTCCAGCTCCTCCGGGGGAACTCCAAGGCGTTCCCAGGCCAGCCGAGAGACATAGTCCCTCCAGCGTGTCCTGGGTCTTCCTCGGGGCCTCCTCCCGGTGGGACGTGCCCGGAATACCTCACCAGGGAGACGTCCAGGAGGCATCCTTACCAGATGCCCGAGCCACCTCAACTGGCTCCTCTCGACGTGGAGGAGCAGCGGCTCTACTCTGAGTCCCTCCCGGATGACCGAGCTTCTCACCCTATCTCTAAGGGAGAGCCCAGCCACCCTGCGGAGGAAACCCATTTCGGCCGCTTGTATCCGGGACCTCGTTCTTTCGGTCATGACCCAAAGCTCATGACCATAGATGAGGGTAGGAACGTAGATCGACCGGTAAATCGAGAGCTTCGCTTTCTGACTCAGCTCTCTCTTCACCACGACGGACCGGTACAGCGCCCRCTTTACAGCAGACGCTGCACCAATCCGCCTGTCGATCTCCCGCTCCCTTCTTCCCCCATTCGTGAACAAGATCCCCAGATACTTAAACTCCTCCACTTGAGACAGGGCGACCCCCCTGACCCGGAGAAGGCACTCTGCCCTTTTCCGGCTCAAGACCATGGCCTCGGATTTGGAGGCACTGAGCCTCATCCCGGCCGTTTCGTACTCGGCCGCGAACCGCTCCAGCGAGAGCTGSAGATCTCGTTCCGATGAAGCCAACAGGACCACATCATCCGCAAAAAGCAGAGATGCGATCCTAAGGCCACCAAAACGGATCCCCTCAACGCCTCGGCTGCGCCTAGAAATTCTGTCCATGAAAGTAATGAACAGAATCGGTGACAAAGGGCAGCCTTGGCGGAGTCCAACTCTCACCGGAAACGAGCCCGACTTACTGCCGGCAATGTGAACCAGACTCTGACACCGGTCGTACAAGGACCTGACAGCCCGTATCAAGTGGCCCGGTACCCCATACTCCCGGAGAACCCCCCACAAGGCCCCCCTTGGGACACGGTCGAACGCCTTCTCCAAGTCCACAAAACACATGTAGACAGGTTGGGCGAACTCCCATGCACCCTCCAGGACCCTGCTGAGGGTGTAGAGCTGGTCCAGTGTTCCACGACCAGGACGAAAACCACACTGCTCTTCCTGAATCCGAGGTTCGACTATCCGATGGACCCTCCTCTCCAGGACCCCTGAATAGACCTTACCAGGGAGGCTTAAGAGTGTGACCCCCCTGTAATTGGAGCACACCCTCCGGTCCCCCTTTTTAAACAGGGGGACCACCACCCCAGTCTGCCAATCCAGGGGTACTGCCCCCGAGTGTAAAAATAGTTTTTACATCAATTGTAAAATTCCAATTTATGATTCAAAAATGAAACAAAATAGTCATATTTAAAAGGTGAAAGATAATACTTGTCCAGCCCATGAACCATTGCCTTTGAGTAACAGCCCTGTATTAATGTCTCAAAATAAGCTGCTTTGACAAGAAACCACATCAAACTACATTGACCATAAACTACATCTCCCATAACGCATGTCGATTATTTTCCTGTTTCTATGCAGGAAGKAGGTAGAGTTCCGTTATTGTTTGTTAGCTGTGCACAGGTTGTGCAATGAGATGGGGAAGGTGACGTTTTCTGTTTAGTCAAAGTTAATTACAAATGGCTCTTTGAGGGTCACAATAACGCTCATGTGGCCCTTGGTGAAAACGAGTTTGACCTACATACAGTAGTGCMATCTACTCTACTAAAAACCATAGTTCACTTTCTGTTTGAGTTGTATTTTGATGTAGTAAATTGAAAAGCTAGACTGAATGGTAATAAGCATGCTTCAGTTCTAATGCACTGGGTATCTAATAATGAAAGTGAGAGTGGCTGTATGGATGGATGAATAATAAATGAGTCAAAAGGAAGAATATGAAAGGGTTAAGTGAAATATGGACAGTGCAGCTGTTGTCAGATTTGTCCACAAAGGACAGCAATGAAAGAGGATTGCTCTGTACCGCTGCTTCATCTCAGATCTGAAGTGATTTATATCAGGAGGGACTAAAAACTCAACTGCAAGGAAGAACAGAAAGGTCTGCAAAAAAATATAAATAAAAAACAAAAAAAACTTTCCAAGTTCAAAAGATGAAAATGCTTTGCTGAATCTGCTTCCAGGATGCCAATTTGCTCCAATCAATTTCTCAAAGAATCCATATCAAAGAATGTTGCCTGAAGTAAGCCAAATAAGCATGATTAAGCTGGCATTCTGCATCTGGAGGGACAATCCTTCCACAATTCAAACCCAACATATTACAATTTATATCTGATGAAAACAGTCTGTTTCATTTGCCTTCCAAAGGAAAAGGTGTCTTAGGTAAGAATTTCACACCTGGCGCCTATGTCAAGAAAACAAACGATGCAAAAAAATGCTTAAAGGACGTTTTGTGCACAGAAAAGTGCTCATTTGCCCTGTTTGCGTCTTGCATACAGCCCTGTGTATGCGTATACACTCACAAGAGTCTATTTGTATGTAAGGGAGAAAAGAGAAAGAAGGAAGGGGGTGGAGTGACGGACGGGTCAATATCCCCACTCCTCTATTGGGACCCATTATGCTTTAGTGATGGTCTTCGCCACCCACGGTCGACTTCATTCATTATCTTTCCCGGCTGCACGCCGCAGCATCCATCTTCTCTCATTCAGCCTGTCTTATGTTGCAACACACAAAAAAGAAAGAAAACTTTAAACTGCCATAAAAGCGTTAGGAGGGAGAGAAGAAGAAAAAAACGGTAAGAGGAGCAATGGCCCTAAAGTGATAAGTTCAGGTCTGAACTACTGATCAGGAGGGAATACGGCACCTGCAGTTGAAAGTGTTCAGAGCACTCAGTGTCTGAAGAATCAGGGAGGAATTCTCAGGAAGGAGCCAAGCTAACAGCTACTTGAGATGAGACCACCAGAAGAGACACATGTTAGCATCCAGAGCAGCTCGGAGGGCAAAAACCTTTCATCCGTTTGAGCAAATGGCTCGCTTTTGAATCATACAATGCTACTCAATAACATGGACCAACCTGTATCACAAATGTTCGGTAGTAAAAACAACTTTCTGCAAAGAAGTTCAACCCCTTCTGTAACTTACTTTGACAAGCCTGGTCTAAAGGGACTTTAGTCTTTATATCCTCACTTTATTTACTGTTTAGTGAAGTCTAAACAGCAAATATTCAACAAAAATCTACTTCTTCTACACGTAGGTCAGAACAGACCTGTGAGGAGAATTACTGGGAAAAGTGACCAGTGTCTAAATGATGGAGTGCCATTAATTTAATAGATTATAGAGTCATTGGGCCTCATGCAAGAACCGTTCGTACACACAGATTTGTTCTGAAATTGTGCGTACGAGTGATTTAGGAGAATTTGTGGCATTCACCAATGTTTTCGTATTCTACGATTTTTTTAGATACGAACAAAATTCAC
>NW_013952425.1:483836-485514 GCF_001266775.1 Austrofundulus limnaeus
GAACCCTTTGTACGAACAAAAGTAAGAGAAATTTAGGATAAGAATACGAACATGTTCTTGCATGAGGCCCAATGTTTCTCGTCTAATGTCTGGAAAGAGCAATGGTCAAATTAGTGAGCTTGATAAAAACAAAATCTACCTTCCTCCATAGTGTCAAGATAGACATCCTTATAGAAAGAAGTGTTTATATACTAAACGTTTCAGTTTCATGTTATAGAAAATTGTTGCCTTTAAAGCCAAACTACAATTTAAGATAGCACGTCATAGCATGGCTGAATCCAACCGTTAAATTCTGCCTTCATTTGAAGGCTGCASACTTTGTTTCTAAACCAGCAGAGAGATCCGCTCAGCACAGATTAAGAGGCAGAAAAAAAACAGATTGGGAATAAATGTCTACAACATAGACACAATGGGCGAGAGTGGGTGTAGAGGATTTGAAGTGCATCGCCGAAGGAACTCGCTGTTCTCAAACCCCTTAATCTCAAACGCTGTGGTACAAACACGCGTGAACATCTTCGACCACGTGCGCACCATTGTGTTCGAGGGATCAGTTCGTCAAATCGCACACGATAAAGCTGAGGGTGGCATTAACAACGTGGTACAAAACTTGAGAAAAGCTCAGTCAGAACGCTACGGGCGATAAAACATCAACCATATTCGTTTTTTATAGGATTAACTAAGTGGAACTAAGCAGAAATGAATAAAGCGATGACTGACTGTTCTGCATCTTGAGTGTTTTTTGTGCATCAGCTGTATGAATAATYTTCATCAAACGCTGAGGGATGGAATACAAGTTTCACGAGGGACGGTCAAAAAGAGGTCAGGATGGATCACCTCTTGTGAACTCCTTTTTGGCTTACAAATAAATACAYTTAGAAAAAAAAAGACCATCTCAAGCCAATGTTCTTTTTTTCCCCCCATTGACAAGCATAATCCCTCACAGCCATTCACACAGATTAGTAGGTTTCATAAGATTTGACATCACTCAGTTTGCTCACTCTCTCTAATATTGCATTTGGAAGATAAGCCACAGTTCATCCCAAGCTGGGAAAGAGTACAGAAAAATGTCGGGACTGGATCTGGACCAGCTAGGCTCCAGACTCCACAAGCATCTCAAGGATCTGTGTCGATTCAAAGAGTTTATGGATTCATCTCTGACAGTTTTTGTTTGGTAACATTTATAAATCTCCAGGCTTTTTTTAAAATATTATTTAATGAAAGATGTGGCAAGAAAGACTCAAATGTTTAAGGCTAATTATGTCAAATAGAGGGTGAAAGCTTAATGCTGAAAGAGTTTTGCGGAAAGCTGCTTAAGAAACCGAAATGTTTATTCGCAAAATCATTTTTTCAAGTTAAATTCAAACAGCTGAAAAATTAGTAGAAAAAATTGCAAATATTGTATGTGTTGGTCTAAAAGAGTTGCAGTTTGTTGTAAAATCACTACAGCAGCCAAAATTAGCAGATAAATAAAAAAACTAGCAGAAAAATCTGCAATTGATATACAGTGGTTTGCAAAAGTATTCATACCCCTTGAACTTTTCCATATTTTGTCACATTACAACCACAAACATAAATATATTTCACTGGAATTTAATGTGAAAGACAAACACCTCTCCTTGGGCTGCTACCTTATCGTGGTGGAGGGGTTTGAGTGTCCCAATGATCCTAGGAGCTATGC
>NW_013952425.1:485828-501017 GCF_001266775.1 Austrofundulus limnaeus
CAAAACAAAATAAAATATATTTATTTTTATAAATATATTTACTAAAGTAAGCACGAAGAACTATCACAAAAAGATTAATTTAGCTTAGAAAAGGCTACAATTAGCTAAACCAGCTAGATACTAGCTAACGTGGCATAAAACAGTTGAAATGATCAGAAAGCTGCTGAAAAAAGCACAGAAAAGTGGAAGTTAACAGAAGAATTGTAGAAAAATAGCTAAAATTAGCAGAAAAAACTAAAGCAAAAAAGAAGCTAAAGTAGGCCGATAACATATTTTGCTGCAAGATAAATTGTCTCAGAAATTATTGCAATAAACAATACTACTGCATGCTGCTTAGAAATTTTAGGGAAATTTATTAAATTTACAGAGTGTAAAAAAAACAACTCTCTGTGAACCCAAGTTTCAGCACGATGTCCTGAGGAGTCGCCAGCTGAAAGAAGGCGTCAGAAAACCGAAGTCGCTACCCTAGCTAAATGCCAGTTCATGGGACACCCAGGCTCCGGAAGTAGCATGCTACATGCTACCCAGGAAATAGAAGGAAAGGAGGAAAAAAGCAGGAGACACAAAGAAAACAAAAAGCAAGCAAATGAAAACGATCAACCTCATCTTTTTATCAACCTCATTTTAATTTATCGTGCCGTCAATTGATTTATTGCCTATTGTAACCGGTCTAAGCTCCATTCATTTTCAATAATAAAAAAGGCGCAAAAGCTAAATATTTCAAAAAGTACAAGTTGCTGAAGTACCAAAAGTCCTAGCTGAAAGGAGCAGATTGCTTCGATATATAAATTGTTGRAAAAGCACAAAAATTGCCGGAWGATAGACGTGTYGAAAAATGTACAGAAGACAAMAAGGTGATCTTCTGAATAATGTGAATACTTGATAATCATTTACATTATTGAATGCTTGTTAAAAAGGTARTGAAGWTAAGTTGAGGTGRGGTTCTGTGAAAAGGTTATGAACAATACCTTACCTCTCAGAACAACCTCATTTTAGAGAAAACAGAGTTTAACTCTGACCAGATTGACAATTTGCTCAAACTGGGTTGAGACCAAAGTGGCCATAAAAAGTCAAACATTTATTTTTAACTTTTAAACTCAGAGCAGGTGTTGCCTTCAACAAACCACTCTGCCAAAAAACAAAGCTAAAATTAAACTTTAAAATGTTTCCTCTTTTGACACTTTGAAAAAAAAAAAAAGCAAACACAGGTTGGATTTGCCCAGCCTGTTTGAAATGAATCCATCTATTTGTGTGGCACAACAGGTATTAGGTGATGTAATTCCTCTCTCCCTTTGATGGGTCAATCTGTGATGTTGTAGACATCTATCAAGCTGTGCACACCAAAATTCAATTAAAGTATAAATTTGGCACCAGCTGGAGAGTACTGGAGGAGCTAGATGCCTCCAAATTCAACATTACAGGAGAAAAAAAAAGCGTACAGATCCAAATATAAATCCCATATAACTGCTTTAACAGGAGGGGTGGGGGTAGATTTACTGTTTTTATTGCTAGTGTACTGTTTAAATGATACAATAAAAGCTCAGCCTTGAATGATAATTAATTTGGACGAGTGTTAAGAGTTCACATTGCCRCAGTTTAATTGTATTCTTCTTCCACAGGCTGATACTGTACAGTAGAGCCATCCTTGTGGGAACAATACTGGGTATAATGAATCCTTTCTGTCACAAGTGCTCCGTCCCCCTTTCATACGTGCGCCCACATGTACGGCTCTTCTCCTCTTTTCGAGGCAGGGGCCACATGGAGCAGTCTGTCAGAGCGCAGATGTCAGCGCCGGCCTCAAAAGGCCAAACGTAAACTCAGCAGAATAACTCACAGCCGGGTTCTCTTGGCTGTCAGCAGAGAAAGATCTTGAACGGCTCGAAAGAGAGAGAGACGAGCTTTGCTTCGACTTGATTTGAAGCTGCGCCAATGTTAGTTTAAAACTTTCATGCAGACACAAACGTGTGGAAAAAAACTTGCAGCAAAGCATTGAAGCCCGAGTGCAAATGTCAATAAACAATAMATTTTCTGTGCTCCATTTTCTTTAGTTTCTATTAGTTTATCGATGTACCTTATTTTCATAAATGGCTTGGGTGCTTTAAATTGAGCAGCTGCTGACGGTAACTAATTCAGATGCAGGCAAGGGGACACAACAGACATTTCTGCCAGTTTTTATGTTAGACATAAATAAGCTTAAACAGGGTATCTGCAGGTTTTAGCAAGTCAAATTTAAGACTTTTTAAGAACTTTTTAATACCATCTTGAATGAAATTTAAGACCGAAAATATAAGCAATGGTTCTGCAGAGACGGCCGGGGGAGACGGAGAACTTTAATCGCTTCTGCCTGACAAAAATTAAGACCTTTGAGTAACAAATTTAAGACCAACTTGCACATTTTTTAACAAATTTAAGRCTTTTCAAGGTCTTAATTTTAGGTATGTATTTAAGACTTTTTAAGGACCCGCGGACACTCTGTTAAAGGAGACATATTATTGTAAACCCTTTTAAAATCAAAATAAATTTAAATCCTACTTTTTCCACATTTAAATCGTTCAGTTGGGGTCTTTATAAAGTGGAACTGCAATGCTTTGGTAAGGCAATTCACACCCCGCCCACCTCCAGCTTCCAAACCGGTCCATTCTAGTTTGATGAGAGTGGTTTACGACTATATAGYGGTGCAGAAATGTTTTATTTACAAACTAATTAAAAGATGTCAACAAYAGAAGACTTTTCCATCCAGCCTTACATGTTGGAGCCAGAGTCTGACCCAGAGCCAGAGGAGAATGAAGACGACGAATCTAAAGAAATGTGGATTCACAAAACTGGTCAGCTGGAAGTCTATGACCTTGTTTAGCAATTCTGYAGCAAATACTTTCTGTGTTTCCATCCAATTTTTATTCAAATTTTGAGTGAATTTTTAAAATTTCGCAAAAAGGAAAAAAAATGAAGAAATGCGAATCAACAACCCATTCTCACTCCCGAGTCGTCACATATTGACGCTTTTCCAAAGTTCCCTCCGAGTCCGAATTTGACGCGWCGGGTACTCCCCTCGCGTCATTTTTTGAAGAGATGGGGCGGAATCTGTTGTCCTAATTTCTGAAAGTGTAGAAAATGCACAAAAACTACCATCCCAAAGCCTAAAATTACCTTTATTCACTTTAGACATCCTGTCCCTGACCCTAGTACCTAAAATTAACCATTTTTAGACAATGTAGGAAATTCACGTCAAATACGTGTTCCAAAGCCTAAAATTACCTAATATTCGCTGTAGACATCCTATCCCTGACCCCAGTACCTATACTTAAACATTTCTCCTGATCCCTCATGTTAAACTCAGACCCCCGACCCAAAGACCCCTGGTGGCGTAACCCGGAAAAGCCGTGGGCGGCAAGGACTGATGCGAGGGGGGTCACCTGACGCGTCAAAATAAGACGCAGAGGGAACTTTGGAAAAACAGTCGGGAGTGAGAATGTGTTGGAATCAGATGTTTTTCCATCAACTGGCTTGAAGCGAATCAATTACGTCAGACGCATGTGTGTAGTAAACAGGAAGTAAAGGTCACAAACTCGCAGGGTTCAATCATCTCAGGCCAATGGAGAACGTGTTGCTACTATAGGAAAAGTTGTACTTATTCTGTCATATCAACTGGTTTTGGTGACGTAACTGCTGTCTGGAGACGTAGAGAAAGAAATGCAATTCTCCTCACATTACGGGACTAACTGAATATACTGACAGCTGGAGGAGGGTCCTGCTGCCAGTCGCTCTGGTACCGGTACCGTTCAGCCAGCGGGAACAGCTGATCAACATGTGAGGTAGATGTTCGCTACATCAGAACTTATTCGGCAAATGTGTTTCCATCTCTCCTTCTGCGCATTTACTCTTTTTCGAAAACCCCAAAAATCACCTCAAGTGAGCGTATCAACTTTTTTGTGAATTAGAGGAAGTTTTTTTCCAATCATAGCATTTCCATTCACCTTTTCTGATGTGATACTTCAAAATGCGCATAAAAAAACCTTGATGGAAACACGACTACTGTGACGTTATTGTCCAAATCTGTAATAGGGAATAGAGAAAACTGAATAAAGTGAAAAAAATATGACCCAAACAGGTTTCCCCAAAAGGACACTGAGCGTTTATCAACCCTTCGTGTTTTTCGGATGAAGGACACAAGGTTTGAAACACTCAGTGGTCTGAGCTTCTCGAGATCCAGAAAAGGTTCCCCAAGAATCACTTTCCTTTGACTGCTCAGGGCCAGACAGTAGCCTAAGTAGTGCAAAGAGGTCTCTAATTTAAATAAATATTAAGCAAGTTGTGTTTTTCATTAAGGAAACCTCACAAAAGAAAGTAACATGAACTGTGTAAGTTTTATGATAAAGGAGTTGTCTTAAAAAAGCAGCAATATTTATTTATTAGCTCAGCTATTCAGAATCAAACTCTAATTCTGCAATTTGAAGTTGTTCGAAGACCTAATGTATCCACAACAGCTGAAGTAACTTTTCTACTAAACAAAACATCTGAAATAACCCTTTAAGTCTGATCTCTTCTCTGAGGGAAGTTTCTCTTTGTTCTTTTAAGACACCGGTGGATTGTCTCAGAGGGTTAACAGTTACAAATCACTTCAAGCACTTGTTGGATGTTAAGAAACGCATTAAGTTTACCTAAAATGATAAAGGCCTGCAAGGCGAGTTTTTTTTTTTTTTCATTTCTTCAAACTCAGTCCACTTCCCGGGAGTTTGCCTTAGTGCTAGCCATACTTAATCGTAATATTTTAACACACCTCCCCCATTAAAAGCAAATAAATAGCGCAAATGGAGCTGCATGCGTGATTTACATACTGTTTCTTTGGCTGTCAAGAACAAAAACTAATCTCCGGGTATGTTGCCATGTAYTCTATGTAAATCACAGCAGCCCCGTATCTCTCCAGGTACCTGTAAAAAAAAAGGGGCAGGAGAGAGGATTGCAAAGAGCAGGAACTTCACAGATCGATTTGTTTTCTTGTTCGGCCTTTTTCGCTCGGGCCTGTCTGTCTAATGATTTACGATTTCCAAGATGAATTTTTCTATTCTTGCCAACAGATGATTCTGCTCCATATCTTTCAGTGTGATGCTTGATTTATCTTCCAGTGAAGGCACCCCCCCCACACACACACACACACACACTGCCACCCCTGACCCCCCTGGGGGGTTTTCAGCCCCGTCGAGCCATTTCTGGCTGAGCCTCATTCCTGRGAGAGATGTGTAAAAAAGCAAGATTTACAAGCACAGCCGCGTACATACTGATGTGGCACATATTGAGGAGGAATTGTAATTTGTCGTGAAAAATGTGTAAAAATATATTTTTTGATAAGTCCGAGGCTGTGTCCACATTATTTAAATTACACCAGAACATCTCTTTAGGGTAAGTGAGCTTCCAAACAAAAACGTCCACTTAGCACAAACTCCCGCACTGAAATATTTCGGTGACAGGCCGACCAAGGTTGGCGTCTCGAACCGTCCCTATAGAGACTTAAAGCCCATCTCAAGAGCGTCTCTGCAGGGAGCAGATTCTTCATCCAGATAGCCGGCAGTGCCACCGCTGTGCCGGCCTTCRGGGGGATGGATGGAGAAGAAAAACACAAGCACAGAAATGCCACTGGTTTGACTTTTCAAGACATCGAGTGATGTCTGCTACGAACAAGAAAAAAAACTCAATGTTTGCCTCAAAGGAAGCTTACAAAGCTTAYAAAGCGACAACAAAAAGATTCTAATCCTTTCTCAGGACTGTTTTTCAATTTGTTTGGAAAAACTCAAAGAAAGTCAGAGATTGGTCTGAACAAAGCCCAGAAAACTACATCAACATCCAAATCGGCCGGCACTCCATTCACTTTATTTATAATCGACACGAGAATCGATAAGAACGGAGTATCGCCGAACCCCCTCCCTCCAATCTCTCTCTCTCGCTTTTACACACACGCYGCCTCATTCACACCAAGGCCGGCCTTTAAGCACAGATTTTTCATTTCCAGTCACTGTCACCATGGTAACTTCCAGTGTCCGACTCGGGCCAGTTTGTGCTTCCAGCGCTTTCCTTCTTCAAAGTCCCTTCATTTTCTGCTTCTTTTTTTTTCAAAGCCCAAAAGAAACTGCATAGCCTCACTAACGGTCACCCATGGTGTTCGGATTCAAAAGCGTGTTTTGCCACTAATTACCTCATGACAAGAGAGAAATAGGTGCGTCTAATAATAAACAGTTTTATCTATACAAGCCATATGGTTTAGCGTTAAAAATACTTCCCAGTTGAAGCAAAAGGACAGCATGAAAGCAACGAATTGTTGCTCAYGCCCGATTCAGCCGTGCACTTCCTTCCAGTTCGTTCATACAGTTTGTTGCAATGAAGAAGAGTGTCTTGGCAGAGCCGCCCGAGCAACAATCAAATATTCCTGTGTTGACCGATCGATGCGCACCCCCCCAGCCCCCTACCCGTCCCCATTCACATCTCAATAATGAAAGACGCGCAGGGGTTRTGAGTAACCTTGGTGTTCGATACAGGAGGGGTCAGGCGTCAATAGCTCGGCTGGGCTCCAAGGCTGCATTGGCATGCGAGGAAAACACTGTGGGGTCTTAAGGATTGGGCCTGGGGTGTGTGTGTGTGTGTGTGTGTATGGGGTGGGGGGGGCATGGTTAGGATTAAAAGCTCAGGCTCGACTGCACTCTGCTGTCTCCTGAGTGTCGATACGCCCAGGGTACTGTCAGTCACGGTTTCAGCCTGAGAGGTAAATTACTGAGCCATGAGGGCACGAGGGTGCTAATTCAGTACAAGACAGAGCAATTACACTGAGAGCCAGACAGCCGATTATTGAGACTGTGGCACACGTTTTGGTTTTTAGGGTTTTTTAAAAATATRTATTTATACATACATCAAACTTTGACGGATCTGCTATTTGAGAAACACAAATCACAGAAGCTCACAGAGAGAACCTTTCTGGGCTTTGTTCTTCAAACTAATAAAGCATTTGTAACAAAAGAAGGAAAAGAAAAGTACATTCTTATGCAAGTATTGGAAAAAAAACTGCTGTTGTAACATAATACTACTTTAACTTAAAAACCATTAAAGTCATCTTTGGCTTGACTTACCAATTAATCAACTCATTGTTTAGGCACAATAATACTTTTTGTAAAACAGAACAAAAGTCCAAGCTCTTTTTTTTYACTTTAATGGAACCTCTATCCGTTGCTTTAATTCATGAACACTCAGTATGACCACTTCAGATTTATGCAGCGCTTTCTGTTTAACAAAGCCAGAGTTCAGTCAAGGTGAGCAGCAAAGGAACAAAGAGTACTGAGACCGATCTAATTCTGCCCCCTCTCCGTCCTTTATGTGACAAAGTGCTCCTTTTCTTTTACCCCATGCACCACCACTGTCTGACTGAATTTGTCAGGAGAAGCCAAGACATTTTGCTATCTTTTAACCTGCCCCCCCATACCAACTGGTCTCCTGAGACACAGCTTGATGACAGGGGGAGTCTCGTTCTGGTGGAAAACAAAGTCTAGAAAGTGTCACCTTGTCTGTTTCTGCTTGGCTCGTTTCCGCCAACACTGTTGCTCCACTTGGTATAAACAGTTCATCATGACCAGAGGCTCCAATGGCATCGCAGAATCAGGAAGTAGGAAGGTAAGTATTTGACTTAAAGGGATCCACGATTAGTTGTAATATTAAACTTTATTTGATAAACATTTATTTTAACTGTAAAATAAAGACTGTAAAATACTGTAGGCTGTTGACTTTTGTAATTTTTTAAAAATATATTTTAACACGGACGAAGACATTTTATTTCCACACAAAGCATTCTGGGTAAATGATGACATCAACCAGGTCATCGGTGCGAGGCTGCTAGCGAGCTATATCCACCCTGAAGGTTAATCTTGGACAATATCTGATGATCGACTCTTTTAAATGAAACCAGAGAGCGTTGACAGAGAGGAGAAGGTAGAAATGACTCAGCCTGTAACTGAAAATATGGATGGAGGACAACAGAGCTGCTTCGTGGAAGAAGAACCTCAGCTTAGCCTGTTAGCCTTCAAGCTATATTGCCTTATATGTATTAGCTTGGTGCTATTGCGACAAACAAGCTAAACTGAGGTCCTCCATCCATATTTTCAGTTGCAGCTGAGTCATTTTTGTGTCCCCCTCTCTGTCATGTAGATGGAGGACCTCAGTGACGAGAGGAGAATGTGTAGCGCTGAGCTAATACATATATATGGTGATAGTGTCGGGGCTAATGCTAAAGCTAACAGGCTAAGCTGAGGTTCTTCTTCCATGAAGCAGCTCTGTTGTCCTCCATCCATATTTTCAGTTACAGGCTGAGTCATTTCTACCTTCTCCTCTCTGTCAACACTCTCTGGTTTCATTTAAAAGAGTCGATCATCAGATATTGTCCAAGATTAACCTTCAGGATGGATATAGCTCGCTAGCAGCCTCGCACCGATGACCTAGTTGATGTCATCATTTACTCAGAATGCTTTGCATGTAAATAAAATGGCCCCGTCCATGTAATATATTTTTTAACTTTTAGTTTAGAAATGATAAAAACTGAACATCCTACAGTATTTTTACAGTCTTTATTTTACAGTTAAAGTATATGTTTATCACATAAAGTCTAATGCTACAGCTAATCGGGGATCCCTTTTACCTTCACTGCCATGCTCCTAAACACGTCATTCCGAATACTACATCCCAAACCGGTGAGGCTGTGTTTTTGTTCAGGTTTTTTTTTAATATTCGCACAAAAATCTGAGCTAACAGAAGCGTAACTCTAAAACAAAAAGTAGAGGATTCCAAATTGAAAATGCTAAAGCGGCAGAATGTGAGCAAAGGTGGAAAAAGACACCAAGTTTGAAGCTGGCTTCATTCCAAACCTAATTCCAATGAAGATGGGACATTGTATAAAACTAACAAAAACAAGAAACGTTAATTTGCAAATCCTTTTCAACATATATTCAATAAAATACACTATAAATAAAGATATTTACTTTTTACAACTGATCAACCTTTTTTTGTTTGTTTTTTGGCAAATATTCACTCATTTTACTGTTGATGCCTGCAACAAAAGACTCAAATGCTCGATCTGTTTGGAGCATTCCAAAGTTGAATAGATCAATTGGAAACAGGTGAGTGTCMTGTTTGAGTATAAAGGGAGCATCCCCGAAACGCTCAGTCATTCAGAAGCAAGGATGGGGAAAGGTTCACTTTGTGAACAACTGTGTTTAAGAACGTTTCTCAACATACAGTTGCATACATACAGAAAGTAATTTAAAAAATGATTCATCTACAGTCCATAATATTTTATATATATTTTATATTACCATCAATCGTATTTCAGCAAGCCAATGCCAAGCCACATTCTGTATGTGTTACAACAGCGTGGCTTCATAGTAAAAGGTTGGAGGTACTAGCCTGGCCCATCTGCAGTCCAGACCTGTCTCCCATTGAAAATGTGTGGCACATTATGAAATGCAAACAAGCAAGAATGAGAAAGAATTCCAGTTACAAAGCTTCAACAATTAGTGTCCTCAGTTCCCGAATGTTTATTGAGTGATATTAAAAGGAAATGTGATGTGGTACAGTGGTAAACACATCTGTCCCAGCATTTTTGAACTGAGTTGCAGACATCAAATTTAAAATAAATGAAARAACTAATAAAGTTAATCTTTTTGAGCATTAAATACATTGTCTTTGTAGTGCATTCAATAGAATATAGGTTGAAAATGATTTGAAAATCATTACATTCTCTTTTTATTTGTTTTACACGATGTCTCAACTCAATAAAACTTTCAATAGTGATACTTAATCAAGAGTACGATCCAGTTTTGTGAAATGTAAAGTAAAGATCCCTGGAAAGACTGTTWAAGCTATGATCTTGAGCATATAGCAGCCACCTCAGATCATAATGAACACAAAGTGAAATCCGTGAAGCTTCTCAAGGTGACCTAATAACCCTGAATGTGTGGCGATGGTATCAGCAGGAAATGAGGATACAGAGGTGATTCAGATAAACCATCTTTTATCACCACTGTGTCCCTTCATGGTATTGTCTAGTAACAAAAAATAAAAATAAAAATAAAAATAAAATAAAATCCCAGACTCTTTTTCTTTGTTTCCAATTTAAAGTGTATCATGTATACAGTTCGGCTTTTATATAGGGCGCAGATACAGAACAATCGCTGCACCACACTGAGAGATGTCTCTAATGGTATCGAGTAATGACATATAATTACACTGAAACAGCATTAAACGTAAACCATTACTGTCCTCAGGTGGCTTCCCTTGACAATGACATCTTTCATTGGGAATTATCTGAATAGTAGAGGTCATAGATAATCAAATGATAAAAACACACTCGTAAGTAGATGTGGCTAACTTTGTCTGGAGTCAAAACAAAGAAACTTTTTTCTTGCAAAGTTAATGAAATTGTTGGAAAGAAAATTTTAAAAAATGCATAGAGGTAGACCAATAACAGGCTCATAATAAATGATAATAATAAATAAAACGCAGTGTATTTTTTTTAAATTTAGTAGATTTTATTGCCTAATCAAACAAAACATTTATTTGCCAACTATCACTGTCATAAATCAGCCATCAGATGCCTTGATTTTAAATAATTAGCATGGGGTCGTACATTAAAAATGCTCATTATTTTGTGCTTTTGTCTTGATCTTTCCAATCCAGTTCAAACTGTGCTGCTGCATAAATAAGCTTTTTTGCATTTATGAGCTTCCACCCTCGGTAACCTCCACATTATTGAACATCAGGCACTTTTAAACACGGAGATGAGCCGGAAATATAAAGCGAGCTCCTTTTGTCGCACAGCTAAATATAACAGCTTAAATGCACTTTTCTTTAAAATTACACCCAAGTAGGAAATGGCCGTGCTCCAGGAGCTGAGGAGGCCATTRATGGAATTAATGCTCATGAATAAGAATGTGGTGCTGGACATGTGAGAGCTCTCCCACTGTGTAATATTGACATGCTCCCTGGTCAGAAAATAGCCCGRCATAATTAGCTTTCATAAGCAAGTCTGGGGGCCGGCAGGGGAGGCCACTCTAAATTCAGACAAAAACCTCAACGGGGGGGACAAGACTGAAGAGGAGAGACATTTCCTTGGCCTGCTGCACCATCTATCTACCTAAATACCTAATATTGATATATTTGTTTAAAAAAGAAGCAGTGGGGCTTGAAAAAATGGGTAAATCAAATCAGGATGAAGTGATGCAGAGCTTTATGGAATTTTYGCTGACATGAAAAAGTTAATTTAACCAACAAAAATAAAAGCTCTCTGTGATTGAGAGATGAATTGAATTTAGAACTACCAATTAACTTAACATGGATGGTTATGGTCAGTGGGAGGAAAACAGAGTACCTGTAGAAAACACAGGGGTTAACGAGGAGAACACGCTAACTCCACACAGAAAGCTCACTGAGAGGAAAAATCTCTAACCATTCCTCCACCATGCTGACAGCGGATGTTTTCCAAATATAGACCTTAACTGCTTGACTTTCCAAAGGACCTGAGCAACATTTTGCACCASCTCGGGGCTTTTTATTACATCCATGATATAAGCAATAAGGTGTATAAGTTTTAGCTTAATACCAATAARTTAGATTTTACCATTTGGCACTAATGTTTGTTTCACAGGGCAATATAATTGTGTGGAGTTTTGACCCAATTTGCCCTTCTGACCAACTTAAGGACGTCTTGATTATCGTGATGGCTCTAAAGATAATCTTATGAGATCTTCCTGCCATGCGTGGTGGGTTAAGACTATCTAGTTGGCTCGGAAGGAATTCTAGACTGCTTCAATCTTAAATCAGAGAAATTCAACATGTTGGATTATCTTGGCCTTGTGTTGTCAAGACCACCTAAMCTGAGACCAAGTGAAGACCAAGACCACAGTGTATCGAGACTGAGACAAGACCAAGATATTTAGGGCCTGGACCAAGTCGAGACCAAGACCAAAAAGAAAAAGAAAAAGAAAGAACTCCAGTTATGTAAAAGATTGAGTATTCTGTACACATATAGCTAACTTAATATGTAGAGCTAATACTGACAAAATMTGCAAGGGACGAGAAAATAATTTTGTCACAGAGGCAGATTGCTAACATTTGCGTTCTTCTGGATATGGTTTTACAAATATATTCTTTATGATTTTAGTAGCCAAACTGTATTATTGAAGATTTTACAGACATCTTCTCCCGCTCCCAGAGAACTACTGCTCACTTTTTAGAGTGCCGTGTGCGAGTGAACAGGGGTGGGGATGGGTGACATGGCTAACAAAAATACATAAATAGCAATGAGTCAGGTTTGGATTTGAATCAGTGTGTTTTACATTGAATGAAACAAGAATGTTAACAAATTCAACAACATTCTGGCTATTTAGTGATATTTCGACAGTTGTGGTCTTGACTGGTCTTGAAATTAAGTCCCGAGTCCTCAATGTCCGAGATCGAGAAAAGACCAAAACCATCAAAATGTGGTTTTGAGACCGATCTTAAGATCAAGACCGATCTTAAGATCAAGACCGATCTTAAGTCCTACAGTAACAGTTACACTATCTTGGTCCAATATCCCAACGTGTGGTGTTCCTCGTGCCTCCAGATTTTTTTATAAGAGGTAACCATAGGGGTGCCACTAAAAATCCTGGGGTGGTACCAAAACCAAAAGCCAGAACAGAGTTTAATGGGTCATATACAATATATGTAKGTTATTTGACAAATACAGCAATATGGGAGTTAGATAATCAACCTCTAATACATATAAGCCAACTTTAGTATTTCCTTTTATTTACACTCATTTTTCAATTGCTAAAAGAATGAGGATGATTTAATTAAACATATTTCTGACTGTAACTTTAAATTTACTGTAAAACATGCAATCCTCCCTCAGGCCACAGGAACCAACTGCTGAGTGTCCCTACTAGAAATGCAACCAGTCCAAAAGGTGCAAATTATGAATATTCAGCATTTTGGGGCTTGATCAAAGTGAATTATGCAACTGTGCTATGAAACATTGATTACGAGAGCGGGTCATCAGTCGTTCAAGTTCTAAGATTGATACATTTGGTTTCATCTTGTACATTTTTCATTTGAGCCGTCCAGGTGGGCCCAGTGGTTAAGGATCTAATGGAGGGAAATTTGCAGGGKTTTTTTTATTACTTTTTTATTAGAATTTAATAGTTATAATGATTTAACTGAAGACATGGTTCATGTCTAACAACAAAATCCATTCTGAGAGACTGCAGTATTAGTTTTTTTTTTTTTTTACATAAAGGATAGTATAAATGCAAACACAAAACTGTTGGCAAATCCCAAAACAGAGCGGTGGAAGCAAACAGAAGCACGAATAAGACTGGCCTTATAAGAGAGGTCAGATCTGAGATGTGCAGCCGTGAGAGAGTTTTACGAGGTAAACAAATTGAAACCGCTCCTCGTCTCGCTTCCCCGAATTTGCTTCACCGAGGTCAGGGGGCAGATGTCGAAAAATGTAGATCCGGCGTGCCCTGCCTTGGCAACGGCCGCAGCCTGAGAGTTGTGGAAGCTCGTTCATGCCTGTCCTAAGCCCATTAAAAAAAGGGTGATGTAACAATCAGAGAAAAAAAAGAAAAAAGAGAGACATTAAAGAGAAATGGAGGGGGGAAATATAACTAAGCGGTGGAGGAGGAGTGATAAGAGGAGAAGCAGGGATTCGGAGTCAAACGGTAATTGAGAGGACAGGGTAAGAGACAGAGAGACGGTGCGATAGCAGGATTAAGGTGGGTAGAGAGAGTCGTGTAATGCTGAGCTGAGCAATGACTGAAGGTTTTCCCAGCCGAGCAGTTTGAGCCGTCTCAAAAGCTAAACTTCTTTGTTGCAGCCTAAATTGTACAGGATGACTCTTTTCACATCGATATCCAAGAACAAACATTCTCAAAATTAAAAACTAGCAATCCTTGAAGGATTGTCCCCCCGCTGCCTTGCATGGCAACATTTTAAACAAAGCTTTAGTTTGAGCTGTTAACCCTCAGAAATGGGGATGGGGATGACTCTCAGCTGCTACCACAACAAATTTTACTTTAATATCTGCCAAACTGAATGAATTATAGTTGATTGTGTCTTGAGTTGAGTTAACACTAAAGGCTCATCAGCTRTCCATGTACCTCCAATCATCACCTGTGTCCCAATTCAGCCTGAGCGGCCATACCACCCTGAACACGCCTGACCTTGGAAGGTAAGTAGGGTTGGGCCTGGTTAGCACTTGCGTGGGAGACCGCCTGGGAGTACCAGGTGTCGTAGAAACCAGTGTCAGAGTTGTGCCCACATTGGAACATTAGCAGGAAAAAACCTTTGGTCTTCTATGAAAGATGACTAAGTAAGTCTACCTAGACCGTTACCGTCCATGTAGGCTACATAAAACAAGCTGTGAAATAAGACGGTCTAGCCTTTGGATGACATTTGTTTGCGTGACTACACACTACCATGGTGATATGTTTTCTATCTCAAGCCTTCAGACTTAAAATGCGTTGAGACAAGTGTATTCACACGTGTTTTCACTGGAGACATAACTTCACAATTAAAATGTTAAGCATAAAAAATWATAGTAGTTTAGGTTTAGCTTCTGTATGAGTACTTGTAGTTACATTTTATTTAACATCTCATTGCAACTTAAAGTTCATAAGCTACAGTAAGCTACTGAACCATACATTTAAAAACAAACTCTCTGGCACATGATGAATTTTCAAACAATGCCGACTTGGTTTAAAAAAGTAAAACAACTCTGTATGGGATAAATCTTGTGACAGCAGGAATTGATTTTGAATCGCTCAGATTGAATCCGAATGTGCTTAATTTGAAATCGAATGCAATGGTTTGAAACTAAATTTCACTAAATAACTGAATTTATTAGTTTGAAATTGAATTTAAAGTTTTGAATTTGAATTAATTTGCTTTCAAAYTGTATTGTTGGTTTATTAAAAATTCAGTTTGACTACTTTCACTTTCAGTTCCAAAATTCATATTTTTGTGTCACATCCTGGTCCTTGAGAAAGCCAGGCAGAGTAATCAAACACAGATCCACAGATTCCACAAAAACATTTTCTACATATACGTAAAATGAATCACTGAAATAAAATAACTTTGTTTTTGTCACTTTTACAGTGGATTGCGTCAACTCTGTTACAT
>NW_013952425.1:501381-518426 GCF_001266775.1 Austrofundulus limnaeus
ATGTAACAGAGTTGACGCAATCCACTGTAAAAGTGACAAAAACAAAGTTATTTTATTTCAGTGATTCATTTTACGTATATGTAGAAAATGTTTTTGTGGAATCTGTGGATCTGTGTTTGATTATTCTGGCTGGCTTTCTCAAGGACCAGGATGTGTGACACAAAAATCTGAATTTTGGAACTGAAATTGAATTCCAGAATTGAAAGCGAAAGTAGTCAAACTGAATTTTTAATAAAACAAAAATACGTTTTCAAAGCAAATTCAGATACAAAACTTGAAATTCAGTTTCAATTCAGTAAAATTCATTTTCAAACCAATGCATTCAATTTCAAATTATGCACATTCAGATTCAATCTGCGCAATTCTAATTCAGTTCCTGCTGGCACAAGATTTATCCCATAACTCTGCCGTCTTTGTTTTTTCTGTTTAGTTTGCTGACGGCGCAATGAATCCTGGGATATCCTCAGTTGTAGCCTCCGTGTTCGGGGTTTTGTGGGTCGCATGAGAAGGAGCACACAAATTGGGACAGCCTACGAAATTCATGTAAGCAGCTTCGAGAGACGCAACCCCTGAATTTTAACACGTACAATATTCTGAGTTTCATTACAATTTGTCCACTGGTTCATGAGATATTTTACKAACAKACCACTGAATTCATTACAGCCCGTTTTAAATATAAAACCCAACAAACTTAGCAGTGGACAGAAGCTGTAACTTTACATCTTCAGAGTATTTTTAAAGTTAAAAAAAAACAAGCGTAGGCAAACTCTTTATTTCCAATGTGGCGGGGGTCCCGTACAAAATTCAAGGTGGAACAAAAGATGTAAAGCGTGAGTAATTGAAAAAGATGCAYGTTTGGCTTCATGTTTTCAGGATGAGCAAACAGATTGTTGCAAAAATCAAGAAGATGGTTTTGAACCGAGCTACAAACCTGCAACCTGACGATTTATCACAGGAAATAAAGCCGTCCATTTGCTGCGAAGATATGACTCCTCCGATCGCAGAAAAGGGCTGAATAAAGTGGGATATAAAACCACATGGTGCGGTGATTAATCATGATCTTCCTGACTCATACATTTTAAAGAGCTCCGTCGATGGCAGCGTGCGGAAATCACTCTGTTGTCCTGGAGCAACAGACGGGCGGTGAGTGCCGAAGACAAGCGGCGCGTCACCGTTTTTTCAACCGACTCGGCACCAAACTTTGATTATGTACGCATTCTATAATTGTCGTATTTGTCTTTGTTTCACTTAAGTGATTAGAAAGGTTGGATGTAATTAAAAACGCTTGATTTTATATGCAACAATAATACAATGGCTGCCAAAAAACACTTGAGCAGTTTGTTTAGGCTGTTTTCTTTATTAGACTGCATCCAYTGACAGTTCACTGAATGAACCCTGATTACAAGACTGCTTAACATTTTATAGCCATTTAATCTTTGTTTAGATGATTGGATGTCAAATGTTTGCGTTTCCAGACTAAATAAAAAAAAAAAAGAAAAAGCCAATGGTGACCTCTGGAGCTGTAGGCCTCTACAGTTCAGGCTGGGTTTTATAAGGATTAAAAATAAAATACTGTTAGGGAATGAACAGTCATCAAATAATTCAGAGAGAAAAAGAGGAAAAAAAATGAAGCCCCGGGAGCTCACACTTCAAAGTGTATGTCCAACAATGAAGTCTTCATCTCCTTAACTCGCTGGTGTGAACCGAAGGTGGAAGAAAGTCGACCTAGAATACAGATCGTGTGAGTATTTTAAGAAGCAGTAAGYGCATGACAGAGTCATCAACTACAGTCTTTCTTACCATTTAATAAGAGGAAGCTCTATCTACACTAATACAGACGTTATTTTAAAGGGATTTTTTTTAATGAATACTTAAATTGGCCAAAGGTTTTCTCAATATGTTTTTAACATTTTTTTGGTTTGATACCATTTACAGTAATTTCACAATATGATCATCAATTATGTGGATTTTAATCACAGTAACATACTGGATGACAAAAAGTACAAATAAAACCATCCAATTTGACTAATTAAACAGCCAACAAACTGACATCTTAGTGATCTTGTTTTATTTTATATCATACTGTATAGTACTGTTACACTGTGACTCCTACAGATTTCTACCTGTGTCTGGTGACACAACAACTTGATGCGGTGGTCAGAGGGGCCAGTGGTGCAGCAAGGCAGCCCCGCCTCTGTCAGCCTGCCCCAGGGCAGGTGTGGCTACAATGTAGCTTACCATCATCAGTGTGTGAATGTGTGTGTGAATTAATGATCCATGAAAATTGTAAAGCGTCTTTGAGGGTCTCAAAAAGTGCTATATAAGACTAATGGATTATTATTATTATTATTATTATTATTATTATTAGTTGTTGTTATTATTATTATTATTATTATTATTACTGAATCATGTAATATCCCATCGTATTGTATTGCATATTACTGTGTCAAATCATATGATACTGTTTCCCAATGTGGAGTGTCCTTTAGTATTAAACTGTWTTGCCTCATTTAATGTATCTTGTATTGTGCTGTAATATAAGATAATGTATCATCTAAAATAGTGTTTTATTTTGTTGCATAATATTGTGTCTTTTGTATTGTATTATAGAGTACTATTTCATTATGTACTGTATTGTATCAGTGTATTATATTGTATTGCATATTTTTATATTCTATTATATTGTCATTTCAAAGTGTGTTGTATTTTGTTGTATAATGTGTATTTTGTGTTGTATTATAGTGTATTGTATCATTATGTTTGTCTCTTTGTGTGGCYCTGTGWTGGAMTTGCGACCTSTCCAGGATGTACCCYGCCCCTCGCACTGTGGCTGGGCAACAGTGACCCCCCTGACCCTGAAAGGAAAAATCAAGTATAGATAATGGATGAATGGATGTATCATTATGTATTGTATTGTATCAGTGTATTATATTATATTGTACCAGCTCATATTGTATATTTTTATTGTATATTATTGAATCATGTCATATAGTTTCAGATAAAATTTGGCTAATCACATGAAACCTGTTAGCTGACCTAAGCTCCCTCCTTGCCCCAGGTTGTCTTGCCCTATCACGGGTTGTTTTTTTGTGCATATGATCCTATGTTTCTTATGTAAACACAGGATCAGAGTAACTTTTTTAACTCAAATTTTCTGTTGTGTATTTCCCAGCTGCTAAAGGTAGCAGGACCCGGTTGCCGCATGACCTGTTCACCTGTTCCCCCATGTTTTCATGTGTGTTTTTCTTGAATGGATGCTCTTAACTGCAATTTCGTTCTACRTTGCATCCCAGATGTTATGTTTGAATGACAATAAAGCTGAATCTGAAACTGAGGATTGTGTGGAATTTGGTGAAAATGACCTCAACACATTTTCAGATTCCTGTTTTTTAAGCTTCATATGATATCATAAGCARTTCCAGAAATATGCCTTGTTTTATCCTTCTAATCAGGATAACTCTGATATTTGGTCTGAATCCTATTTTTAGGTTATTYTAAAGAAGGATGATGTMATTTTAAAGAGCAAACCTCAAACAATATTTGCATRTAAAGATTTACCAGCCAGCTCACGGGGAAAAGGACAAAAAAATGAAGGATTTTCTACTCAAAATCATTTTTTAGCTATAGTTCAAAACAGGGCTTCAAAAAATGATTCAAGATAGCTGCTTTTTTCTGCACGTACCACTTTGCGACCCAATCCTCAGTTCAATGTGATGGGTCATAAATTATGCTGAATAGCATTTTATTATATCTTATTAAATGGTACAGTATTGTAAGGTACTCCATTTTATATGCCAGACTTATGTCCCTGTTCCACTAGTGCCACTTAGTGTAGTGTCGGTACGGTTCCAAGCCATTTCCATTAGGCCAGATCCATGGAACCGGCAATTTTTTTAGTACCTACTTCATTGTGGTTCCAACCGGCCCCAGCTGACACCAAAATGCGACGTCAGAACACTGTTCGTCACTGATTGGATAAATTTTTGCAAATGTTTAAAATTTCAAAAGTTATTCATCAAATGTGTTTCCATCTCTCATTTTGCCCATTAATTTTTTTTTTTAAATACCTAAAAACCACCTCCACCAACCACCCAAAACACACTCATTGGAACCAAACTGGAACATCAGTGGAAAATCAACCGGTCCGACCCGTACCTACACCGACCGTTCCGACACTACACCATGGAAAAGGGGCATTAGTTCACTAAGAAATTCAAAAACCTTATTTTTATACTTTAGATGAGTCTTTGCCAATGTTATTCCTATTATGGCATCTTCCAATTGTCAACATAGTATGCAATGTACTGTGTTAGAAAAGTTGTCCATTTTAATAGGCAATAAGTAATATAACTCTTTCATTAACTAAGTAATATTACTTATGTTTGTATATGAGTTAAGACATGTTTTAAACTGGGTGGTAACGCTGTGAAGTCCTGATAACATCTGTTAAAACAGAGGAGTCCTAATTTATAATATGCAAATAGGTTGTGTCAAACTCTGAATCCACAGAATCACACCAGCTGAACTCAATTTGGAGAAACGCCACCAGAGGAACATTAAATTTATCGTGAGGTGGGTTACCTGAGGGGGTGATAGGATAAAAGAAAATTCTGGAATTCATCCCATTTTGAAGATTGTTGTTTTTTATCTCGTGGGAGAGATAATGAACATCCAGCAAAACTTATTCAAGGTCATTAAAATATGTATGCTCCCTCTGTGCAGTGAGGAATATTGGATGCAGGACTTTAAGTCAAAAGGAGAAAAAAAAAAGGCGAGAGGTAGACATCAAATGTGTACGCTGTCTACTCCCAACTGCCAATTAAAAAAAGAGAAAAGGAGAGCCGAAGGAGTGCAAGGATGAAAAGACTATGGGAGCGCAGGGAAGGGCGTATATCAGATAGCGAGAAGGGAGAAGCCTGGAAGGATCGCTGCTCTATGACTAACCACCTGCTCCCCCCTGAATTAGCCCTTTCTTCAGCGTTTGGACTCATCCAAATGAAACTCACTCCCCTAGCTGACAAATGGACTGAGCCCTCCTACTTCTGTTTCAGCACATTTTAAAACCCGGCGTTTGGCGAGCTACCGCTGCGACGGCTATTAATCGTCCGTAAATATTCCCTCCGATCAGCTTTGAGGTTTTTTGCGAAGGGAATCAAGAAATCAAACTTCTCTAACTACAATTTTTAGTAAGAAAATTTCAATTATAATAATAAAGGTCTTAGGATCTTAGAAGAAAATTGGGGGTGGGCACCGTTACGGTAGACTCAAGCCTCTGTTTGTGTCAACCGGCTCCCCTTTTATCTTCATCTCCCAGGAGGAAGCAATTCGCTCCATATGAGGGGGACGCTCTTAAACATTTCCCATTTTTTGACACAGACTTCCTCATCTTTTTTTTCTTCTCCTTCTTTCTAATCACCCCCAGAGTCTTGTACGGCCACGTCTGGGAGACCCCGACTGACTTGATTGGCTGCCAGCTTGAAATTTACAGCAACTAATTGGGTAAAATTGAATGTGGCAGGTTCCTAACAAAGACGACTGGAGGAGGCTCAGAGGGAGGCAGGGGCTGTAAAAATGAGACAGGATAATGAATGTCAGGTGATGTCATCCGACGCGGGAGGAGGAGAAAAAAAAGGGGAATAAATTGTGAAGGAAATAAACCTCTTTGGTTTAAAAACTCTTGTGAAAAGAGGGTTACGCCAGGGCAGGAGGCAAGCACGCACAGATGGAGAGGCGGTTTAAATTCCGGCAGTAATCCACAGAACTTCGGAACGTGTTTATCACTTTTCCTGCTTCGTAGCCGAAGACACCCTTTGTCTTCCCGTACCGTTGGCGCTTTCATCAATATACTCTTGAATATTAATGCTGGCCTGCAAACTCTCCCACTATTCTGTTTGTTCACACTATTACAATAGACATTTGTCCCACGCTGGGCTCATCGCTCAAGTTTTTGTTCGGTAATTGTCAGGTGCTCAACGTGTAATTGTATCATGCAGAAACAGCCAATAGCAAGTGAGACAAAACGATGTAAGCTAAATAGATAGATGAAGATGCTAGAATAGTTTGGGGCTGATCCGTGTAATTAAAYACAAAGACTCTTTGTTGCCTATAATTTAAGGAGCACTGGGATATTTGCACTTTCAGTGTTAAACTATGAATTAATTCCTCTAAAATTCAGCTGTTTGCTAAGAATATTTATACAAACCTTAATAAAAGCAAGGTTTTGCCATTTGTGGTTGGGTTATAGGAGTTAAGTATGACTGTCGTGTGTGCTCAGCATGATAATCTCTCTCAACCTACGTGACAGCTGTCAGTGACTGACAACAGCGACTCMGGGATACTTTTAATCACCCTGGACACTGAAATATGCATTAAGCACTTTATTCTTTCTGCCACTTTTAAAGCTTTTACCATTCATCCAAGACACYCTAAGTTGCTCTAGTTTAAGTTAAGCTCAGAAACACTCTGGATCTAACATTTTCCCGGAATTCAACTTGACACAGAGTTTAATCAGATCTGCTGAGCTGCTTCTTTTAAGTCCTGCAGCTGCTTTTTTGTGTGTAGATGGYGAAAACAATAGTTGCAACCAAAGTTGTAACAGACTGTGTTAAAGTTGCTAATTAATTTGTGGGGTTTAATTTTTTTGAATTGACTTAGCTAAGCTGTTTGGTGTGTGTAGGCAGAACACTGGCTTACTGGTTGAATTTAGAGTTTTGTTTAAACAGAAATGATTCATTGGTCAGGTTTTGGTACCCTAAAAAAAGTTTTGGAAATGGTAAGGCAAAAACACTGGGCCAAAAATTAAGCACAACCAGCTTAATTTTAAAGATAAATATTTCAATATGACTTATAGTTAAAACAGCTCTTGTTGAAGGCTTACGTTCCACTCTCTTTCTGTCTGCCTGTCTTATAAAGAATGCTTTGACTGAGAAGCAAAGATGTGGGGATTTTATGGTGGCCAGGCAATGAACCACTGGCAGCATCTTTAATGTTTATTTATTTTTTAAGATTAGTTATTTTTATACAGTTTATAGCAGGAGTCACATTTACTAAATATTTTTAGGTTGTTTCTTTTTTAAACAGTGACAGAAAAATTGAAAGGCCAGTCGTCATTCTGACAGATTGCAACCCTGATCTCTTGGTGGCGAGTTAGCACAGTAATTAGCTTTCTCACTTGATGCTTGACCTCGGTTGGCTGCACTTGGAAAAGTGTCATGGCAGCTGAGTGTCGGAAATTTTGCCAAAAAGCCCAATAATGACAACAGTGTTGATAAGAGTGTCGCAGCAGAGCYGAAGTTCAGCTTCCAGAACATCAAAACAGCTACGARAAGTCATCTGTCCGAGGAWGAAGTCCATAATTTTCTTACAATAGCCACTGCCCCCTTGATACATTTGATTTCACACAAGCARGGGTACAATTCAGGCCAATGCACACCAGGAGGATGGTGTGTGTTCAGTCCACAGCATGTGATCTTTTTAATATTTTTAGTGGTTAATTTCATTGTTTGCATTGTAATGGAAATAATACTTTTAGGTTTAAGCCAGTAAGTAATTCATGACATACTTTAATGACAGGTTTTCATGGCATGCTGTTTATCAGTGATTATAGTCTACTAACAACAATCATTCTCAGATATCAATTGTGTTTATCTTTGTGTTTTCCCTTGACCTAGCATTTCCTTAAAATGAAATMTTGCTTTATTAAGATGACTTACTAGTGTTTGTTAAACAGTATATATGAGGCCTCACAGGGGGACAGTCTGATGGCTCTATGCTGTTCTCTGTGTTCCTGTTTGTTGCAATAAAATTCAGCTGATCATTTCCACGGAGTACCTTCATTCTTGGACCATGTATTTCTGTCTTTGTTAAATAAATACTTCCATAACAACATGTAGTTATTGGAACCACAGTCAGTGTTTCTTTGTTACAGCGGAGAAAAAAGTCACAGATATTCATCTGATGGAGGTGGATTATCTGTTCGGCTTGTTTGGACCAAATATTAATTAAAAATGGTGGGTAAAATAAGATTATGACCCTCTCAGTCAAAATGATGGACAGCAAAATAGTTTAGTGTAACCTGTGGTTGATAGATCAAAACCTTGGTATTTTGTCATACTAAATTCATAAAAGTAATTCCCACATTACCATTGGGCTTTATGAAAGGCATATGATGTATGTTGGGATTTTAAGCAGCAGCTGAGTGAAGCCAGGAAGGTTTTCTTTCAATCAAAAAAAATCCCAATTTAAACACTGCTTTAGAGATTTAAATTAGGACAAGCACAAAAAAAAAAAAAACTTCCTTAAACCTTTGCTTAAACAAACATCTCATACAATCCTCAATCCTTCAAGAAGGTCAAACACTTAGGATAATGAGAACTGGTGCATATGGGAAGGATCATCGTCAAAAGAGGAAGGATCCACCCATCTGTTTACCACTCTTTATCCCCTCAATCATTCCTGTSCCTCTGTCAGCAGGTTTCTATCCGACAACAGAGGAGTCATTTGTCTCATTCAGTCCGCCCCATAATCAAGAGGCAAACAGTCACCTGCAAGCATTTGTTTTTCACGTAACCCTCATTAAAAGGAACGCTGTCAAATGTCAGGCATCACGTGGTCGGCAGGTTCAAATCACAGGTTGTTTTTCATTTAGTTTTATCGTCCTCGCGGGACTCTTCAAGCTGTGATATCTATTAACCTTTGTCGTTAGTGGCGTGCGCACAAAGACAAAGAGCTTGTAGACAAAAATATGTTTTGTTCTTCTTTGTTCATTGAAATGACAAGTGTGATGGCACAGTAGTGAGAGGGATCCCAGGGAGGCTGAGGCAAAAGACGTATGAAGTGATAGGAATGACAAAAGGATAGCGCGGACAGATAAGGACGGTGGGGGAGGAAGGCGTACGTGCAAGTGTTTGGATGAGCTGGAAAGGAGGGAGTTGCTCCATCCTGACCTGCTTTTCTCCTTCAGGGGTCGTGCACAGGCCTGCCACAATGCTATCAGCTGTCCCTTAAGGTGCGTGCCGAGGTCTGCTGAGATATAAGGTGATATATAGCTTAGATATAGCCTGTAATTACTGGCCGTGAAGGCCACAACGCCTTGGGGGGAAAGGAAAAAAGGGGAACACACAAAAAAAGGGAGGAGAAAAGACACTCTGGTTTTGATGAGAAAAGGGTCATTGCTGTTTGATAGTACAAGAGCCTGCTCCTTCCCACTGTTTCAGCCAGCTGGGAGTGGATGTGCATTGGCAAGAGGCAGATCGCTTTGAACAATAACTTCCTGAAATATTCCACAAGGGAACAGCAACGGTCGCAAAAAAAAAAAATCACAGGCTGCAGCATGTGTGTACAAGCTATGCAAATGATGTCCAAGTGTGCCAAATTAATCACGGCTGGCATGTTTCAATTACAGCATCGTTAGCCTGCGTTACCTATAGGAGACATGTTTATCCAGAGGCGTCTGCGCAGACATCATCTTCAAAGCACAAAGAGGGGAACAGCTATTGAAAGACATCCATTCATTTCATTCTGCCGCTGCATGGTGCGAGTCAACCTTCATTTCAGGATGCATTACAGCAGCTCTCATGAGCTCAGCGACGTCTCATTACTCTGATACAGAGTGCCATTAGCTCTCACTTAAAAAGACTGTAATGGAACCAAACACCTTACCCAAGTAGGCCTTTATATACCTGCTAAACTAGAACCGATAGAGGTTGGGTTTGACAGCTGAATGTCAGCATGGTGTTCTTAGTTGCTGACAGAGAAGGCAGACTGAGGGGCCGCACTGTTTTGTCAGCTCACGCCAAGTCAGCTTGGGTGATGGTGATGGATGCAAGTCTGGCTTCCAGAGCTAACCTGTAGGCTCATTATCTGATGCGATGAGAATGCTAATCAGCGAAGGCAATGAGAGGGAGGTGGTGGTCAGGCTAGAGGGGCTATAAGCAGCAAAGTTGGTGTAGAAAAAGAATGCGTTGTTCAAAGCGGTATGTCCGAATAAACAGGAATCCACTAGGGTTGGGTATCGAAAGGGTTTATTTCGATACCAGTGCTAAATCGATACTTTCAGAATGGTACCGGTTCCTAAACGGTATTTAAATATGTACTTTAAAAATAAATAAATAAAACACACACACTCACACAGAGGTTTATGAATCAATGACTATTTCTGAGGCAAARTCAAACTTTAAATTGACCAACATATTAACTTAAAACCATTAATAATTTGTCTTTGCACCAAATATTCTTAAAGCATTTGTTGTAGGTGGAAGTTTCTGCATCTTATTTTGTAAAGTGACACCACACTTTGGACCGTTTTGCTTTCGACATCTTGACTATAATATATAATATATAACTGTTCACTGCAGCGGTACCTGTTCAGCCCCTCTCCACGAACTCTGTTCTACTCAATTCACTTTGGGTCAGGTCGGTTCTGCTTAGTGTCCGTGTGTCTCCATGCAGTGGGTGTGATAATGTGCGGACCATCCGCACTCCGCAGCGGCTTCAACTGTTGTGTTAAAAATAATAACAAAATGAAATAAAATAAAATAAAACAGCTGTTGTGGTCTTACCGTTTGGACTTCACTTTTATTTATTTATTATTATGGTGCTGTTTAGCTAAGTGCTTGTGTAAACGTGGACGGCCAGTTTGTTCGAAACCTCCCGTGATCTGCTCAGCTTCATCTCCTTCACCTTTCTCCAGGAAGTGTTTACAAGTTCTGCCTTTTTCAAATAGGCAGTTCTATCACTGCTTTCACCATGTCGTCATATCACGCTGCGCGCTCGTATTCCTAAACAAAAGCAGCTCTATCCAGGAGGACATTTGCTGTCAGTCAATCCAAGAGTTAATCCACGAGCAGAATTCTGCTGACGTCAAAATCATAAGTGTGCTGTACTTGCTTCTACCCGAACCACCGGAGAGGAGGTTCTAAGACAGCGTGGCTGTGGAGCACGCTTGACKAAACGCATTAGGCTGAGACCGAGCCGAGTCAAACCACGTCCATGAAGACTGTGTGCCGAGGCTATCACTGTTAACAGTGAACACCAGAGGGCGCAAATTAACAGCTTCCTTTGAGGAACCGAAATAAGGCACCGAAGTTAGAGTTGTATTTCGGTCTGTGTACTACCGTGGATGTACGTCCCGGTGCCATACTGAAATCGAGTTTCGGTACCCAACCCTAGAATCCTAGAATCCACTGGATTTCTTTTTWAAAAAAWTTATTTTCAATCTTCTGACTCCAATCAGKTTCACAGTACCGCACTCCGCAGGCCTCAGCGTAAGACCTTGGGCTCAAACCAAAACAAAACAGAGCAACTCTGCTCTTAGCAGAGACTCTGCAAAACACTAACAACCTCTCTTACTACAATAATGAATTGACTTTATAATGTACATCTCTTCCTGGTTACACCCCTGGAGGTGTTACTTTTTACATCTGACGTAGAACATAACTCATTTTTGTTTAGGCTTAAAAAAACACATAAACACTTAAAACACTTAAAACACTTAAAAGCAAACACCAAGTCTCATTCTGTTTAAACTTAAAGGCTGCAATGATCAGAAAGTATAAAATACAATACTGCATCTAACATTCAGTTAATCATTTATACAATTTTCTTCATGCGAATATGGGGAAGACATASTACGTTCAAAATATCTCTAATTTTGATGTAGTCTTTATTTAACCAAGAAAACAACTCATTTAGATTAAACGCCTCTTTTYCTAGAGTCACCTGGCCAAGATGGTACAAAACATACAACAAATCCAAAGTACGGGACMAGACAAAACCCATAACCAAGAAACATCACATAATTAAATATTAGGGCAGTTCCAGGAAAAATAATTAAACAAAGGACCATTTTCCCATTTTTGAGGTATAAAATAAAAAAAATTGTTTTTTTGTTTTGTTTTTCAGTGTCTGTTTTAAAATGAAAATCCAGTGATGAACAAGTACATGGACCAAAATCTTTAATATCTTATCTTAAATATCTTTTAAAATATATATATCAAATATTTAAAATTTTAAAGAATTGTTCATGAGACACCCATTGCTGCTCTGATTCCTGCCCTGCGGCAGTTTAACTAAAACATACTTTTCATACCAATATATCAAACATATGAATAGGACTTGTGTTTGGTTTAACAACTGTCTCTGGTCTAGTCACATTTCCTAAGAGAATGAGTAAACCGTTTACTTATTACAGCTCAATGTGTACCAGAGAAATAGAACAGCTTATAGGGGAAAAAAACATCTGGAACTGGCTTTAAGTGAGACAGCATACACTCTGTGGACGCCCTTATCACCAACCTACTGTGAAAGTGTTGATTCATGCCGTTTCTGAGAAGCACTGCTACAGCTCCACTGATTACCATTCCCATATAAAGCATTTATATTACCTTACAGATCGCATCACTCTCCCTGCTTGAAATTTCAACAGTGTCCATCACTCCTGCAGATGGGGAGAGCAGCTTTGGGATGCTAATAATCTGCTCTGTTGCATTGGTGTGTATAGTGAAAAGAATGGTCTTTTTTTTTTTCAAATGTAGTACAACGTTCTGCATAAAAATCAAAAGTTATAATTAAGCAAAATGCTTATATATTATATAAGTTTTAAAAATATGGGTATATTTGTACAGAGTGGCCCTTTTGTTTTATCAGCATGGACATAAATACTATTGTAATTTTAGGTGTTTTAAAATTACTCAAACACATAGAACCAACGATGAAAACAACAGAACAAGCTAGGAAATATCTAGCCTGGTAAAAACCAGACCCTTGTCCTTCACTTTGCTTCGTACGAGGGTTTGGACTCGCTGCAGTCATTCTTGCTGGAGGCGTGGCCTCTGCTGAAGTTTAAAATGATTGGATCGGTTGGCCGCGATGTATGTCACTGTGAAGGAGGCTAAGCTAAGAAGCTAACTGGAAATCGCGTGTGCTGTAAACAACCCTACTGAGAGGAGAAAAGTACCGAGCCAAACGAGACGACTGTAAATGAGAGCTGCCGCTTTGTCAGACTAATTTATTTTAATTTGGAAGCCTTATCAACACGGACTGGCTTCAGTCACTTCCTCCACTGCCATTGCTAAATTAACTAGCAGACACTGCATAGAAAATCGACTTTCTGTTTTCTGATTGGCCCGATTGAAATTTCTCCCAAAGAAATCCTTGTCTATGGGAGAAATCCCAAACGGAGCAGTGGAGAAACTAGAATTGAATGGAACTGTGTAGGAAGGCAAGGGCCAGGCTAGGAAATATAGGAATCACACCTAAATTATTTTTTTAATCCAAAAATGTTTAACAAATGAAGGGTAAAAAATTTAAATCTTAAAGGATATCGACACCAAAAGTCATAGTATCATTCCCATGAGAAAGCTGAACATTTTCATACCTATATTGCTGAAATTGCTTAAAAACTGCAGGACGATTTAGGTGCCAAAAAATGTACAGAAGACGCTTGAAAGGAAAATAATAAGAAACAGAATCATTATAGTAATGAGTGAGAATTATCTCTAATATGCAAATGAACTCTACCAATGGTCATATTGGTAGATTTGACCAGTGGAGAACGAACTATCAAATAATCAGACAGAATTATGTATCGTTTGGTCAAAGTGCAACTTGCAAAAAGACATGTACCAAAACAATAATGAATTTTGATCCTGTGTGAACTGAAAAAAAGCTGCAGTGAACTAAAATGCTTGCACCCAATTACTGTCTTGACTCTGCCGTATATTCACTACATAAAAGAACAAAAACAGTTTCAATAAAAAATTTAAATCCCAAAATTACAAAGACATCAACACACAGTATGAGTGTATGTAAACCCTTGACCGCAACTGTTGGTTTTCTAATGCAAAATTCATTAATCCGGAAATGAAGTCTTTTTTTTCTTCTAGTGTTCTTTGCATCCTTCCAGACATTAGCCAAGCAATCACAGAACCCATAGAAACAACAATTATAGTGAAAATTAGGATACTTAGAGTCATGTAAAAGCTCTAATCACTCCATTACGTAGTGTGTAAACATACRGAATGATAAACAGAGATGGGAAAGGAGGTGGAAAAAAAGAAAAATAACCAAGGAAAATGTTAATGAGCGGTGTGGTTGCATCACAGCTGATGGAGGCTCGTTCTAGATAATTAAGCAGATAAGCCAGAAAGGAAGAAGTCATTATCTCATGATAATTTTAAGAGTTTACAGGCAAACCGTTCTTATGACTGCAAGTCTGATCAAGACAAGGTGGGGGGGAAAAAAAGACAAAAAAAAAAAAACACTGTACAAGAACAAAGACACTCATCAACATTGTTTTGCAGTTCATTCTTTCCCAGAAGCCCTTTTCACACCATCCCTGCTAAAATTACGCTCGTCTCAAAAGACAAGTTTCTCAGCTAAATTACTTGTTTCTGTTCTCATTTTCTTTTTAACTCTAATGAGCTCAGACGCAGATGCTTAGCAACGGCTCTGACAGCTCAACAATGAAAAGGTCGGGGGTGGCGCTCATTTGTTGTGCTAACCTTCACATGCTAATGCGTAGCTGTGTCACTACAGCCACAAATATCATCGATTCCTCTCACCTGAGCTCTCATTCTTTGTTTTTTTTTTTTTTTGACATCCTCAGTTCATAACACCCACAACCGCCATCCACTCAGTCGCTTCCTCTGCCAAGAAAAAGTGCCCTGGCTCTGAATCGGGCCGTGCTCATCTTTTGAGCATCACTTAAACACCCCTGCTAACAATCAAATGCTACTCCTTCTCAGTATTTTATGTTCCCTTTAGACAGGTTGATTCATTCCTGTGGGGATTTTCAGTCTGAGTGGGAGAAAGAAGAAGGGGAGGGGTGGCGACGGGGTGCATCAATTATGAGACGTGTTTCAAACTACCTCTTTGTACCGTCAGCATCCTTTTTCACCCGGCTGATTATCTAAACTCTACGGCAACGGACGGAAAATCCAAAGAGCGATTGTTCGACCGGAGCTGAAAYGTCCATTAGTATTTCTCAAAAGGAGCGTGGCCGAAGTGGAACCAAAGCTTTGGACAAGAAAAGAAGTGGACATGCGCTTGGCTTTGGAAACAAAATAAGCTAGAAAAAGTCAATTTAAAAAGAAGCAATTTAGATAAAGCCCATCTCTTCGCATTGCTCAAGGGTGTTTTGACCTCAAAGGAATGAGTAACCATAGTTAGAATGATTCCCCTGCTGCTCTTAATGCCGCAATACGTCAACAGAACAGCTAGGATGGTCCAAATGTTTATTTAGTCCGCGCTCCAGTCGGAGCTCTACATTCTCTGAAAACCCAGACTTAGTTAAATTTTAAAAACCTGCATATATATTACTTTAATGTCRGCCATTAATTACACAGCAGAAGCCAAAGCGCAGTAAGAGTACACTCTGCCCGATCAGAAAAATGGGTCTGCATGTCCTGGTTTTTAATGCACCGAAGGGTCATAATTCTGAAAACTAGATTAAGACGTGGCAAGTCAACTCATCAAGTAYGATATCTGTTAAAGGAAGGAAAACAGCAGTTCTTATAGGAATGCACACCGCCCAAAGATGTGTATCCAATTTAGCACCAGGTTCTAAATAAAAGATATGTAACTAAATCAGTAAGTACTCTGTATTGGTACTCAGCATCGGCGAGTACCCAAACTGAAGTACTCATTCTCGTTTTGAGAATAACTGATTTCGGGACACCCCCAGTTTATATTCAAAGTTGTTTTATGAATCACTTAGTGATGTTTGATACTGCCAATTTTCTTTCCGATACTGATACCGAGTAAAATTTGGCTGGTATTGGCGATACTGATCCGATACTGATACTTTGTGATAACACACATAATGTGTCTGGTAAATCTTAAAAAAGTAGCGTTTTTTTTTTTTTCAAATAACCGCTTTATAAATGATACTTTACACAGCAATTTATTTCTTGATTTAAAAGTCTTTCTAACCCTAACCCTATTATTTGTTTAGCAGGAAAAAAAACATTCTAAAAGTTGTTACTTTGCATATTTTGTAGTATTGTTTATGGTCCTTGGCCAGAACTAATTCTGTTTGGGGGTCATGGCATGAAAAAGTGTGGGAACCCCTAATCTAGAATTTAATAACAGACAGACATACGAAGTAGATTTTATGGTAAAATGACCTGCCATACCTCWACAGACTGAGTGACTGACTGAGCATGTGCCACTGTGCTCACCCAAGTGGAAGAAAAGGTAGTTCCCTCCAACCACATGCAATTTAGACAAGATTTGAAAGGTTTAATTATTTTCCACTATTTTCTTGTTAATGATATACATTATGTAAAATAACTGAAAATAAAATAACTGAAGTATCAAATTATAGATATTTTGATTGTAGAATCAATTCTAGAGCATGAAGTTCTGGTATTGGTAGTATYGATMTTTCAGTATCGATCTGCACATCMCTAGAATCACTGTTTCTTCGATGCATACCTGCCAGATTTAATCAATCACAAGTGGCTCTGCTATACCAAAAAACAACAATCAAGAAGATGTGAACAAATCACAAGACTTTCAAGATTTTTACTGCTAAAAGACCTCAGGTAAATCCCTTGCCGAGTCCTTCCGTTCGGAGCCCCTTAATGCATTTCTGCGAGCGGTTACCTTTGAGACATGATCTTGTACGCGTCCGGCAGATAACACCGAGTGTTCTCCATCTGGGCGGGGTCCGCGTCGCAGATCTTGTCGTCCGTGCGGCCGTAGTTGGCGCTCTCGATCATGATGACGTCCGTRCCTGGGCAGCGCAGCTCGATGGGGTAGCTCTCGCAGGACAGCTCCCTCCTCACCACCGCCATGGGGATGGGCGCTCTGCTGAAAGCTGCACAGCAAAATAAATACATAAATACAATAAATAAACAAAAGGAGGAAACGTCATCGAGAAAATTCCTGAATACATGTTAAAGGGTGCCAATGAACAATCTAAAATATGTCAAATTTCTTCCTCAAAGCCCAATGTAGACATTTCACTGTATAAGACATGGGAAAAAATATGTGGATAGAAATTGTAAAACTGCTGTCAGTGGCTACATAAAGTAACCAAGGTA
>NW_013952425.1:518920-521115 GCF_001266775.1 Austrofundulus limnaeus
TGTAAATTTTCAAATCAGCAAAACCCGCTAAAAGCTAAAATAAGCAAAACAGTAGCTAAAAGATCAAATTAACTAAACCACAGCTAAAACCTAAAAAATAAAAGCAGCTACACTTAGCAAACACGCTAAAATTCACAAAAAAACGGTAAAGGCTGAAATGACAAGAAACATAGATGAAAGCTAAAATTAGCAARACGGTAGCAAAAAGCTTACAGAAGCGTAAGAAGACAAAATACAGGAAATATGCAGAAGCACATTTTAAACAAATGAGGTCTCATATTTTGAAGTGGAGAAAACTTAATTACTCAAAAAGTACAAAAGTTACAAATACTGAAAGACGTAGCACACTGCTACAGATCAAGCTGAACATTTTTGATTTATGGTTGAAATAACAGAAACGATGCAGAAGTAGTTTCACTGCAAAAAAAAAYATCTGGAAGAAACTGGAAAACTATAGTGTGGATGCTGACTCAGCATTCTCACCATGAGGGTGCTTTAACGCATAAGCTATGAAGTGGTCTTAAAAAATAAGACATTTTAGAGCTTCAGCTGTGTTTATAGGGTGAAATATAATAGCTTATTTTATTTTATTTTTTATTGGAGCCTGAGTTTAAACTAGTGTGGACTTCTACAGGAAAATGCACGAAGAGACAGAAGGACGGCCCCACACTGAGWCGTGTGCCAAAAGGTTATCCACCCTGGTCTGGAGAGTGTGGGCTGATGGGACGCCGGTTGTTAGGAGTGGGAGGAAGAGCAATGCCACGGAGGCCCTCGAGGGGCCAGGAGTTGTGGAGAGACAGAGTACCAGACTGACACAGAWCAAACATAAGGAAGGAGCGCATTTGCTTATAAACTCCATTACATAAGCAATATGTTGAGAAGTCAGAGACAATATATCCRGCGTCTTCGGTAAAGTCAGGTTAGTGTTTAAAAAGGGAGCATCTGTTCATGTGGGCTAAAAGCAGGCAGGGGGTAGAAGGTCAAAAGGTGTCTTTGGCCCAATAACAAAAGCAAGAGTCGGTCTTTCAAAAAAAAAAATCTAAATTTATAAATCTTCAGCTTTACAGCAGAGTAAAAATGGCTGGGAGGGCTTCTGGACTGAGCGCCAGCCAAGTGCAGGTCACCGTTTTCAGYCATTCCTTTGAGACACGAGAGCACACTTGCGTGCTCGCGGATGTCTGGAGGCTCGAGCTGGCACACGAGCGAGCATGTGCTGGAGCACGGAGCAGACTGGAGCCGCTCCGTGTTTACAGACGGAAGGAAAAAACGAGCCGAGAGGCGTCAACGTTGGCCCCGGTGACRGCGAAAGACTTTTYACAAACATCTTTTCAGGGAGCTGCGGGATGACGTGGAGCRCAGAGGAGCAAAAAGGAGAGCAGGTGGTGCCACCTGAAAGAAGTTTCAGGAGTAACTGCTACATTTATCTTGTTGAGAGGAGAAGAAAATAAACTCAAGCTGTTTATTTATTCAGAATATTCAGCTGGTAGGAAGAAAAGAGCCTCTTCACGTGAAGCTAAAGCTCTTCTTGACTTTCACAAGCTTTGTTCTGATTGTTTCCATCATGGTCATGAACAGATGAAGTTTATCTGGTCTCAACAGCAGCTAATTAACTCTCAAGGTAAAAAAAGAATGAAAATTAGAAATCATGCAGTGCTAGGGTCAGCTTTAGAACAGCTACTGGGAAGTGAAGCAAAGAAAAAGAGATCAGGTATGACAAATAAAACATAGAAGGCTACATTCACACTGTGGGTTTGCTCAGATCTGAAGCTTGTCAGCATCTGATTTTATAAATTATAGTTTACTTGCAAAAAAGCACAATGCAAATGCAAACCGCACCAAATGGGGGGGAAAAAAGTCCAGTTTTGGTCCGAACCAAACAAAATTCTTGGTGTGAATACACCCTAAGCGTGCTGAGTTCCAAGTGTTAAATTGCTTGAATTTGGAATTGATTAGGGGTGTAACACAGCTGGTAAAAACCAACCMCTTGTTCTAYGCTTTGCTCCATAYASAGCAGGGGTTCTCAATCGTTGCACCCCTACAAAAAAGATACAAAAAAAGAGAAATGTCCATGCCCTTTTTAACTTGTAATTTATTTAAATTAATTATGACCATTTGTGTAACCTCACAGTCTTTTTTAATTAAATGTTGCTGAAACAGCAAGTTTCTCAGTAGATCTGCGCTCAACAATGCAGCCT
>NW_013952425.1:521375-530020 GCF_001266775.1 Austrofundulus limnaeus
TAACAATAATAAGTGAAAAATAAATTATAGATGTATTTCTATCGCTAATTCAACTAAATACATTCCTAACCCTGTTCATATGGTTCATATTTCATTTTGCAAACGTTGAAGTAATAATCTGCTCAGTCTAAAGGGAGTAAAGTGTTATATTTTCTGTCATTACCCCCCACCCAAAACCATCCTATTGTGCGACACGCTGGTGAAAAATAAAAATATTGGTTGTGATTCATCCAAAATGAAAAATGAGGATTTTTTTTTAAACAAAAGATCCACTCAGGTTTGTCAACCTGTGTTTTGTCGTCTCTTTTGTTTCTCTCTTAGCTTTTYCCCAGTTCTCAAGCGTTATTGAAGTTGCATCGACGAGTCATTTTTAATTACATATCTTAAACCTGCAACATGCTGCAATGTCAACCTGACTCTTTGTGTAATATCACACGAACTTGAGGATGCTGAGATCAAGGCTCCGTGGGGTACCATACCATCTGTTGCGGTATTCTCTGTTGTAATGCCTTTATGATGGCTTTGCTTGACGGTTAAGGATCTTAAAAAAAAAAGCTGCATTCTGCTTTCTATAAAAAGGGAGACGCTTCATTTGCGAGAGAGCACAAAAAAAAATCCATACCATCCAGTATTTTTTCCCTATCAACACCGGCCAGGTACAACTCTTTCTATTCCCCTGCAGAAAAAAACAACAAACACAAAGAGATGCTACGAGGTGAAACGACAGAAGAGGACCCTCATTATCGTGTCATTTCATTTTGCCTCATAAATCATTCAAACCCCAACACACTAAAGCACACTTGYCATTGAAACATCACAGATTGGAATAATTATTTCCAATGTGGTGATGAAAGCTACCAATTATCTTCCTCTTAGGGGGAAGATTTATTCCGCCTCCTAAACAGCACTGGTGTGAATCAAACCAAACTTTGCCGAAAGACAACAACAGAGAAAAGGGATGACACGGGGGGTGAGTCAGGCAGGTGCACTTAGATTTAAAAAAAAAGATTTACTTTGATTAAAAAGAGGACAAATTGTTTATTGATTCTCTCAGCAYTTTTTTTCCTGGTCTTTTTAAAAGAGCTGCCATCAAACTGGAAGAACTAAACACCATCCAACAAATAGTTTCGATTAAAACTTTGTATAAAGAGTTTCTCCTTTTATGTGCTTTTAGAGTCATTTAATAGTTCAACGAAATTTTAGAAAATGCTTTTATGGCCTACGTTTAGAGCAAATTTTGGCGTTATGGCAGGTGATGTTTTACTTTAATGCATCATCCATTTCTGCAAATATCTCTACTCAACAATCTGAAAGGTACTTTTGGGAAATTTTGGTTGACAAAAGCAAAAAAAGCTTGTTTTTTCTTTTTATGGTAAACTCTGTTTTAAAAAATGTAAATAACAGCTACTCATAAAGCATAATATATTAAAGGCACAGTGTGTAGGATTTTGTCAATTTTTTTAGCCGAAATTGAGATAATCACTAATGACAATAATAAAAAACATGCCTAATCATTGCAAAGACCTTGTTTTATTATTTTTACCTTATAAAAAGCTGTTTATATCTCCATGGTCGTGGGTTGCCACTACAGGCAGCCGCCATCTTGCACCGCCATCTTGTCTACGAAGGCTCATGAAGGACAAACTGCGGTGGCGGCGTCAAAAACGGTTTTAGTTGTAATACTATAAATGTAATATTTGTTGTCTGTCATTGTAGCTGGGATACTTTTACTTATTAAAGCTCATAATCTTACCACTTGAAACATCACTAGCCCTGAAGCTGCTGGTAGACATCGCGGTTGGAATTATCAAAGGTTTTTGACACCTGAGAGACACCGTAACAACTCCTTTGCATTTGGAAGCGGGGGGTGGGGGCGGGGGGAGGACCAGGGAGGATGGTTCAACCACTAGATGTCGCTGAAAACAACAAATCCTACACACTGCGCCTTTAAACAAAGGGGAGGTCTGCATTTCAAAGCTTTGTAAAAGTTGGTAATTGGAATCAACCTAAAAAATACTGCAATCAGTGYGTCTCTAACGTGTTCTCTAAAGTGAAATTACCTGTGGCTTTTGACTCAGAAATGGTTTATTTCTACAATCTTTATCTTCTTCATCATCATTCCATCCAAGCAGCTGTAATGTAATCCTCTTAAGGCTTTAAGATGTGAGCTTTCTCCTTCACGTACATTTCGCTGAGACAAAACAAACTTTCCAGCGCTCTGTGAATTCACATGAAGCCGCCCCACACCGCTCCCTAAAACCCTGTGATGCTCTAAAAGGCGAGAGCTCCRTCGATGTTAGCGTCCCTCTGAAAAAGCAGCATTAAAAAAACATCAGAGAACAAGATGCCGTCAGCGCGGGGCAGCGGCAATCCTCTAATGTGAGCGAGCCGACGGCGTGCCAGTGATGCCTCGAATTACCTCGCTAGTCAACAACTGTAGGTTTAATTACATTTGTGGCCTGGAGAGGGGAGGGGAGGGGTGGTGATTGATAGGGCTCATATTGCTCAGGTACCAGAGTCGGCGCCTGATCCMACTCACACATATCGCCGTATACCTGTGCCACGTCATTGTCAGRTCCACTGAAAATCAAAATTAGCCCCGTAGAAAAAACCTCATCAGAGCTCCTTGTGTTCTGTTCTGTTCTCCCTTTTCCTCCATTTCTGCAGCCGAGACGCAAGAGGAGTATTTATATGCAGCCCGTATCTCTTTCCAGCACAGCGGATTCTCCCTGGATAATTCTTTTGACAAGCGCACTGCTCAATATGAAAAATAAAGAAAAAAGAGGGAAAAAAGACGGGGAGAAGAAGGTTCGACTGAGCCGAACTGTAACGGTAACGTGGGCTACGTGTGTCAATTACTTTTTAAAAAGCACCTAACAGTGTTTGTCAATGGTTGCTCGCAAATGACATCGCTTTTAAACAATTTCCCCCTCAAAAGTTGCGACTACTGAAWTGTAGACAGTGATGCAATTACTTAGTGAAAAGAGCAGCAGAAAGGTCAGAGAGGAAAAATGGTCACTTGGAAAATGTCGCTCCCCCACAGAGCTKTAACAGAACCCACAAGGAGGAACTTTTGGTGCTCTTACCGGACGATATGCGACGAATCACTACWAAAAACCATCGCTCCTTATTCCCAATGGAGTTTTATTTTAAAACTGCACAATGAGTTACAAGTTTTGATGTACCTGAATAAAGGTGCTTCGATGCCTTTGAGAATTGGTTTCTTTAGGAGAAGCTGAACTTGTGTGTATATCTGTGTGTATTTGTGCTTATGTGGGAGGAGGCCTCCACTCAAATGAACTTCATTGGATTAATGTAAGATGGATGGAGGAGGGAGGAGGAGATGGCGATGGAGCTGATTCAACAGATCAAAATGTATCGTTTTTTTCCCCCCCTCCGAGAATCACCGGATGGGTTCGGCCCCCCAGAGCCGGTGATTAATTAGCACATGGATCTGGGACCGGTTATTTGATTAGACCAACGGGAGCCTGTCACACCAACTCCTTGGTTCGCAACAAATGACAAACTGGTGGGTGGAGGGAGGCAACGGTGAGTTTCGACGATGCAACAAGGAGGAAGAAAAGAAAAAAGAGAAAAGAAAATGAACAAAGCTTTTTTTTTTAAATAATACATGAGGGATCACTTATCTTGAAGTGAGATATCGTTCAAGCAAATTGTTCTCCCAAATAAACTACAGTAACACACGGCCTGAGGCAAAAAAATCCTCTGAGGCTTTTTTGTTTTTATTTTTCTTCCACAGAGTGCAAATTTAACCAGGAACCGAAGTGTCAAAAAGCTCAGCAGAGTGAGTGTTTAAAGGGGCAAAGTGTCAATAAAAAAGAGTTTTAATTTGAGTTATAACCATTTTGATCAAAATGTTAGGTCTCAAAGTTTGTTTTAGGGATGACCAGGGGTTGCGTTAACCAAATCTTTTTTTGTGTTTGACCTGTTTTTTAAACGGTGACGGAAAAATCTGAAAGCCATTAGTCATTTTGACAGACTGCAATGAACACCCCTGACCACTTGGTGGCGAGTTAGCATATTAATTAGCTGTTGTCTCATTTGACACATGACCTTGTTGGCCTTACTCTAAACATCTCACACAGGAAATGATCATTGACCCAAAGGCAGTAGGAGACCACTCACCAGTGGTCATCCACAATCAAGTAATTGCCCAGGTATATTCCTACAAATACCTTGGAATACAAATAAACAATAAACTTTCGTGGACTGGTCAGGTTGAACATGTCTGCAACAAGATCCAGCAGCGACAACATTTCTTGCGCAGGTTAAGGGTCTTTGGTGTCAGTCAGAAAGTGATGCTGCTATTTTACCATGCTGTAATAGAGCATCAATAGGCATGGCATTTCCGCCTGGTTTGGTAACATGTCTGTCCATACGAAGGCCAAACTTAGTTGCCTTACACAAAAAGCTATGAAGTTGATGGGAGTAGGCCTGTCGCGATAGTCAATAAATCAATTAATCGCACGATAACTTTTTTTGAGGTCGGTAAAAAAAAGACGGCGATAAGTTTCATTTTCCTGCTTGTTTGTTTACTTCGGCTTTCTCCCTCTCTGCTCCGCAACACAGGAGCTCCGCTGACCCCTCCCCTCCTGTTTTCTTAGTGTGGGAGGAGTCAACTCTCGCTTTAGCATGATAGCTCGTTCCTAAAGAAACGCTTCAAAGCAGAACGCGGCTGCAGAAGTGTCGGAGAACTAGAACCTGGATTTCGCTGCGGAGGGAGGGAGGGAGAGAGAGACGGAGTGAGACAGAGTGAGAGAGAGAGAGAGAAAGAGAGAGACAGAGAGAGAGACAGAGAGAGAGAGAGAGAGAAGGAGGAGAAGGGGTGGGGGCTGAAACTCCCCCAGACCCGCGACAAAGTCGTCAAGACTTTACCTGTAGCTCCCAAAAATAACAGGAAACTTAAACGCAGCATCTGTGTTTTAACAAAACACCCAAAAAACCAGTGGCTGTCCCAGCAACTCATGAGGAAAACTCTGAACTGTCTGATTTCCTCCCCGCAGCGCTCTGACTGTCTCCTCCTCACACACACACACAGACACGTTTGTTCTTCTATCCTCATGGGGACTTTGCATTGACTTTCATTCATTTACCAGTATTTTCTATTACCATTTGACCCTAAACCTAGCCTTAAACTTTACATGGGATGTGAACTGGGCTTATGTCCCCATAAGAAACAGTGGGTCCTCACCAGGCTGTGTAGTTTGCTTCATCTCTAAAAAGATGCTGCACTTTAATATTGTTTATTTACTGTCTTAGTTGTGTGTGGTGTTTAATTTACATTTTGTTGTTCTTTGTTGTTTTTTTTTATTCAAGTGCATTTGTTTGTTAGAGACTGAGAGTCCACTTTGTTAAACATTCTTTTAAAAATGAAAGTTTATTGATTTATTACACTTACATATTATGCTTTTATAATTATTAGTTGTAAAACGGTCACCAGGCAATATTATCGTTTATCGCAATAAATTTTGAGACAATTAATCGCCCAGCAAAATTTGTTATCGTGACAGGCCTAGATGGGAGTCAAGCAGCATCCCTCACTTCAGACCATTTTCAATGAAACAATAACCAAACAGGCCCAGAAAATCATCTCAGACCCAACTCATATTCTTTATCCACAGTACCAGTTTCTTCCTTCAGGTCGACGTCTCAGAGTTCCCGTATGTAGACTGAACTGCTACAAGAACTCATTTGTTCCACTTTCCATTAAAGCCATAAACAGTAACAATTGTACCGACATGCTTCTTTTATGTATTTATTTCTCTTGAAATGTAATTATTCTAAATGTATATTTTAAGCAAGAACGTAATGTGGTAATGTGACTGCGTCGTGGGTTGTTTGAACTGTGTAGCAGTCAGGCTCTGTACCCAAGACAAATTTCCTTCGGGACAATATATCTTATCTTATCTTATCTTATCTTATCTTATCTTATCTTATCTTATCTTATCTTATCTTATCTCTTGGCAGCTGGGTGTTTAAAGTTTCTTCAAAAAGCCCAATATGGTGTCGATAAAAGAGGTGAAAAAAGAGGAATTTTTCCCAACCCAACACACATACACACTCTTCTCTCATAGCATATAACTTTCTATTGACTAATCTACTAATCCTAACCTTACTCAACCCTAAACCTAACCTAAACTACATTTATACCTTAGCTCTAAACCTAACCCCTGACCCACAAGTGCAGTTTTTCCATTGTGTAGACCAGGTAAATTTCCACACAATGATAAAATGTCCTCATAAGCATAGTATAATGTTTTGACATTATACTATGATTAACATGAGGTCCACCCAAACAATACACATACATGCGCACACAGGCAAAAACATTATCGCCCACTGTTAGTCTTTCAAAGGCCAATAATAATCTCTTCTTTAGGGCCAGGTGTAACGTTATGAAAACTAACACCTCCACAATCTGACAAGACCAATTGTGTCGGACATCTTCGATAAACTTGACAGCTTCTGACATTTTGACCAATCGTCCTGCTCGGCACCATCAGCATTAATCACGCTGACGGGATCCAGGTATCCCGCTCAACATGCCGAACGAAGGAGCCATTTGTTTTTGCTTCGGCTCGCGCTCACCGACACACGTTTTGAGCGCATTAATTGCCAGCACACCACGCACTTGCAAATTCCAGCCGAGGGCGGGGGGAGGGAACCGATGGTGGGTTACGGAGGGGCAAAAAAAACGTACGAGTTTGGAAGTGTCAGTCAAACTGCCCCTGACGCCTGGAGGCAAATTAGCTCGTCTGTGTTAACAAATTAACAAGGAGGGATTAAGATGCGGCTGTAACAAACTTCAGCTCCTTTTTGTGGATGAGGCTTCTTGAGTAAATTTCCTTAAGCAAATTTCAGCCTAATTCAAAACTGCAGAAATTGTATTTTCTGAAAAAATGCGACTCCCCTCGTTTTATTAAAAAGCAGTTCACCGGRGAAGAACATTTTCCTTTCCTGCAGCAGCCTCACATCAGCCCAGTTAAGGCTAATCACTGTGAAGGTTAATAAATTGGTCACTATGTGGAGAAAGGGAATCTGCAGAGCACAGCAACTTTCATCCCTCAGTGATGTACTTTAATAAGAGGGCAGATACCGAATGTTTGCATACACACAAGTGACTAATATAAGTGCCCTTCCACCTCTCCATAAAGATTTGATTCACAGACTGAAACCCCAGGAGTGAAGTGTTTCTCCATGCATGAGGAACTTCCATTTATCTAATCACCACTTCATTTCATTAAGCATATAAACATGAAGWGACATGACAGGGAAGAAGGGGGAAAAAGAAAACAAAACTCTTGTAAAGATATGATTGTAAAATAACACTTTGTTTAACCAATTAAATCCCAATCTATAGAGGTTTAAAGATTTATTTATTGTAAGTGGAACTGTGGTGAGTAGCTACGAGCTATCAGTATGCTATCTGCTGCAGATAGCGATCAGGACATTCCCACTTTGGAAAATTACAGAGAAAATCCTAATGGGAGAGTTGAGCTAACTGCTACACTAACTCAACTCAAAATTTTCCTAGTAATTTGAGCAAACATATTTTAACAACTGATCATTTTATTAAGTGACAGTCATCTTAATGTTTTATAGTGGAAATACTGGCTATCTGCATGCATGCTAGCTGCTAAACACATCTTATACGATTTAACGATTAATCGAGAATAAATTAATAATCACCTAAGATCAATTCATAAAAATGAATGAACCTATTTCATTATTATTTTTTAACAACAGTAAGTTATGTATTGAAGACAAATTCTGTTTGATACTTGATAACGTTTGGTCACAAAATGATTTTTTAAGAAGTTATTATATATTATGTTACTAAGACAACAGAAAGTTATGGTTTGGTACAACGACAAAATGCTAAAGTTAAAAGAAAAACACATTTGGTTTTAAAATGGCTACAATTCATTTTGTTGAAAAAAATTGTAATCCTGAATTTAAAATTGATAATCAAATCAAAGCTTGAGCGAATCCTTGCGTCCATTTGACTAATATCCATACTTTTTCATGCCACACTAAAACCATACATGTCCATTATTACTTTGTGACGAAGAAAGCAAAACCATATTTTTTTTACCTGCGTCTTGCTTTATCATGGTCCTGTGGATTTTAAACCTCAAAGCAGAAGGTAAATTGTAAACTATGTAAAAAGAGAGCCACAGTTGCTTTGATAAATGCTTTTTTGCGTAATTAGTAAAAGACTTTCTTTGAGTTTTGTAATGTGGCAAACGGGCATTCTCGCCCCCTAGTGGTGGGCACAGATATTTATGAATTCCTTTTTTTGCCACTTAAGTAGAAAACAAAACTGAATGGTAGTTTCTTAATTTCTGCATCATCAGTGGCTTTTTTTTATAATACTATAGTACGAAAGAAAAAGAAAAAGTGAAGAGAAAATAAGAACAGTAAAGAGAAGAGAGAAACCGATAGAAATTATACAACATGTGAAATGAACACCAATAACACACAGGACACCACACCTGACATTTGACCATCACACACAATCAGGCACATACACATACAAACATACACATATATATATACACACACACATGCATGCATACATACATACGTACACACTCACATACACCCCCCCCACACACATATAT
>NW_013952425.1:530588-535666 GCF_001266775.1 Austrofundulus limnaeus
TGTATATATATACATGTGTATGTACATTTATGAATTCCTGTTATAATTACTTATATAGAAATAAATAAAAAATACAATACCTTTGGAGTAGGGTAAACAAGGCCTAAGGCATTACAACCTACTTCATTTTTGGCATCGTATATTAATCTCCTGGACAAAATTTCTAGATTATACTATGAGAGGTTTAAAAAAGCAATATGTTGGAGTAGAACCTTCCCACAATGTTGTATAGAAGAGGAGCTGTGAGAGCAAACAGGTGTATAAACACGTTTGCTTTGATGTTGCCTAAAAATCGAATGGTGTTGAGAAGTATCGCTGAACGTTGCGATGTACCAACAACCAGAAGTCAGCCAGTTTTCAAGATGTATTTCACTCAGATTAGCTGCAGTTTAAAAAGCTGTCCTTCAAAAACTCTTTAATTCAGAGTTAGTTCTGATCATTTTCCCTTTTTCTGCTCGCCTGCGTGTAATCAAAGCTGAGAGAGTGACTCGCTTTCAATCAGCAAAGTGGTGCTCCGTTCGACGGTTCAAGCCAGAGGTGAGTCTTTGCAGCTCATGTCAGCAAACCGGATCTCGTTCAGCTCCAATCACACCTGACATCGTTTCGCGTTTTCCTCTCCTTTCAACGCTTCCCCCACCCCGCTATCTTGTCTTATTCTCCTTCTATTCTGCAACCCACCCACATGCTCGGCATCACTCAAGGGAACATCTCAGCCAAGACTAATGCACCTTAGCCCCCGCCTACTGTACAGAGCCTCCTCAGGCTCAAATGAACACAATCCCTTCCACACAAAGTCATGGGAGATACACACTGCCGCACTCTCACACAAACACGCACACACAAACACAGCTCCCAGAGCAGACATGATTCAACATGCCCCTTTAGTAACACATGCCCTGGTAGTAATTGAGGTCAAAGAGAAGAAACAACAGGCTGATTTTTGTCTTGTGTGAGAGGAAAGAACTTCCTTTTCCTTCCTCTTCTTTTACTACACATTATCTGATGGAATTGCCCGCCAGCGCACCGGAGGCAAGAGCTCGGATGAGTTTAGCAACGTGAACGACAAACTGCAGTGGAACTACGCTAATGTTAACATTTCAGCAAAAAAGAGGTTCGGGCAAGGAATACATGTTCGAAAAGAACAGGCAATCGATAAGAAAAGCAAAGCAAATACAAGAATTTATTCCAAGACAACCTCCAAGAGTTGTTTCAGTGACAGCAGAATAATGTTGTGGTTCATTTTAGACCTGAATACCTTTATGTGGTGTGTATGTTGTACAAAAGTACATTTATACAACTATAGAATTAAGAATCCCTTTAGTTTTCACTGGTGTAAGCTGCTGATTTCCTTTGGTAAACAAAAGGTCTTTATTAGAAAAGATTTAGAAAGCTTATCAAGAAGTCAAATCCATAAACTACTTTTCAGTGTCTCAGCATTCATTAATAGTTTAATTAAGAAAGGACATCAAATGCAACAGTAGAAACAAACTGTTGCATTGGGTTTAACTGGTTACATTTATTAAAAACATAAAAATGTAAAGAAGCAATACATCTGAGGCCATTGCTCTCACTTAGAAAAAGACAATGTTTCCTCCTTGGCGTGGATGCGTCTTTGTAGAGGAGTTCCAGTTCATGGGAGTCTTGTTTGTGAGAGATGGCAGGTTGTAAAAAAAAGACATCATTGCAAGAAAGCCTCTTCCTCAAATATGTGTGTGCTGATCCAGTCTTTTGTAGAGAAGAAAAAGCTGAGCCATATGTAAAGCTTTCAATTACTGGCCCATTTACGTTCCAATCCTCACCTATAGCTATGACTTATGGATAATGGCCAAAAAACCAAGCTCCTTGAAAAAAGTAACTGAAATGAGCTTCCTTCAGAGTGGCCAGGCTCAGCCTTGGTGGTAAGTTGAGGCGCTCCATCGTCCAGGGGGTTAGCTCGAGGTAGAGTCACTTCTCCTTCACACTGAAAGGAGTCCACTGAAATGGTTTGGGATATGGGTGCATTGATTGCAGTTTTCTGGCCGATCACAGATCTGTAAAAAGCCTGACCAACCGATTCTGATTTTGTCCGATATCGATTTATTTTATAACTGACAATGTCGGGTTTTATAAGGACACAATACACCTTCAATGTTCCGACCCTACATTATTCAAAAACTTTGAACAACACCCTTGAAACAATCTAAACTTGTTTTAACTGGACATGAGGTAGTGCTCACAGCAGACCTTTACAGAGGTAGATAAGATCCGCTGATTTCCATTCTCTCAAAATGATGGGTATCGGCTGGCCAATTTATCCATGCATCCCTAGTTTGGGCATCTAACTAAGATGTCTCCTGGTAGTCTTCCTCTGATGGTTTTCCAGGCTTGTCCAACTGAGAATTTTCTGAATGGATTATGTATTTGCCATCAGGTTAAACCAGGAGGTACTGGACAGTGTTGYTCAAGCCAAACACGGATATGTGGATAATAAAACGGAAGATGCAAAGGTTACATGTTTATTCTGTGTGTTAGGGTTGATCTATTGGGTTAGGGTTAATAATAATAGACAGCTTTCTTATGACTTCTTTTAATATGGATTGAGTGATTTTTTTTACATCATTCAGATCTTTATGATGTTGTTAATGCATAGGTCTTCCTTAACCTCAGTAAGCACCATTCACCTGAACACCTCACTACACTTCATTCATCACCATAGCAACCTCACAATATTGTAGACGGACCTGCCACACAAAATATGACACAGACTGATGACAGAATACTTAGAAAATGTGTTCACTTGTAATGAAATGGAAACCAAGCAATATCACTGTCTGCATGGATCCCTGGGGCCTGCCTTATTACGGCTGTATTAATAATGCGATACGGAGCGTAAATGGAGCTGAACTCCAACACTGACACGCTGGCCACCAGGTTAGCGCCGCGCCAGCTGTCACAACAAAACCCATAATAACTTCCTGCTTTTGGCACAAGCTGATTAGTGTCTGTTGATGGTGGTGATAGCAAAAGAAAGCACTTAATCTAACTTGATCCTAATCATTAGGAGCTAAAGGGAAATAGAGAACACCATACTCTGTAATTTGTTGTGACCTGATTTTTTTTTCTAGTTGAAATGAGTAAATGAGTTGAAATGAACAAATTAAATAAATGAAATCTCATAATGGTTGTTATTGCAATCTTGAGATGAAATTTCTTTTTGTCTTCTGTCATGCAAGCACAGAATGTTGCTCTTATTCTAAATTTAAAACTGGGGAAAACAAAAATGAGCCTTGTTCAATTTCTTGCTACTTGAGAACAAAAATAGGAAGCGCTCATGCTCACAACATTCTTGAATAAACTTGTTTGTTTGTTTGTTTTTTTATCAAATGTCTGGTGTGAGGACCTGTCTCCTAAATTGTACTGATTTGTTTTCTGTAGAAAAGCATCGAGTACACAATATTAGGAACAAACGTGATTGCAGAACAGGTAAACATTGCAGTGCCGCTTTTATATATTCACATTTTCCTTTTAAATCTCTCTTTCTATTGCCATCTTAACACTCTTAAAATGCTGTTAGGATCTGTCAGATTGGCCAAATTTATGACTGGCATGCAGAATACGAAATATATAACAACCTATGATTTATTTAATTCTTGGCTGTACTACTGATGCTTAATTTATTGGTATTTAAATGATGATGAAATTCAAATAAACTGTACAGCTTTAAAGGGTGTGTTAAAAATAAAACAGAGGGTATGAGGTTGATTTAGGAGTATTCATACCAGGAAAGTCCTTTGGTCCAAATAATTGGTCTGGACCAACAGCAGACTTCATTTTTTAATTTTAATATTTTTTTTGGTGGTACAGTTTGCATTTACATTGTGCTATTTTGCAAGCAGACTATAATTTATAAAAATAAAGCAATGCAATCATCACTCCTATTGGACAGAAATGACAGGGGCGGGACAAATCACAGACCCGGACAGAAAGATGGTGCTGTCAATACAACTGCAATATCATTTAGAATGTCRAGAGCAGTTCATTCAAAGAAGGTTTCGCAATGAAATGCTTATAATTGTGGGGCGGTGTTGGCAAATGCGTGTCACAACCCAAAGGAGCCGTGATGCTCTGTGTGCCCTGACCCACAACAGCTCAAGGTTTGTAGTGCAGTGGTAGCGTTAGCAAACACTGAAGGGCTAATTGTTACCATGCTGCTTAGCAACAGTGGGTCCCAAAAAGGTGCATGTTTCCTGTAGTTGGTTCGGTTTAGAGGCTGGTCTGTATTCACATCAGAAGCGAACCGCACTGGAGTTCATTTGGAATTGGACCAAGACCACCTGAAAAATGGGTCTCGGTCCAGTTRTTTGGTCTGCACCAGGGTTCACATTAGCATGTTCACACCTGCATAAAAGGTCCRGACCAACGAGGGAAACAAACCCTGGTCTGATTAAAGTGAACCAAATGTGTCAGGTGTGAATACAAAAAAAAAAGGGGAAAAACATAGAGTTTGCACAAAATCATCACCCCTCTTTTTACATCCATCAGTAAAACCAGGGATAAGCACTTGGCAGCCTGTGGACAACATGACTTTTGTCCCGGTACGCCAATGAAAAACAAACAAACAAAAAAAGAAAATCTATGTAGAGCTGTGACATTCGCGAATGATCCGAATCTTTTGAATCTTTACAACGAACGATAGGAGCCGAATCAYGGACAGTAATGAGTCATTTGTAGTTTTATTTTGTTTATTCCTCATATAATCTTTAATTGTTCATATTTAAATCGCTCCCTCTTTGCTTTTTCACGGAAAACAGGCGGAGTTGTGGAGTACAGAAGCTCATGGTGAAAGGGGGAGGGGGGTTTCCGCTTGACAAACAAATGCTTCCACCCATGTAACGGGATTACGTCATTACGTACGGCTATGTGATGACGTATTTCCCTAGGTGATGACATAATATGTTCAAAATCGAAGGGCTCTATGAAACAAACGGCTCCCCAAGATCCAGATCCCTTCAAAGCGCCATTTATACTGTTTATATATACACTCACCGGCCACTTTATTAGGTACACCACGCTAGTAACGGGTTGGACCCCCTTTTGCC
>NW_013952425.1:535924-547603 GCF_001266775.1 Austrofundulus limnaeus
GGCAAAAGGGGGTCCAACCCGTTACTAGCGTGGTGTACCTAATAAAGTGGCCGGTGAGTGTATATATATAAACCAACATTTTTAAAATAGCAGTTTTATTATATCTGGGTAAGTGTGCAGCACCCTGTGGCCCTCTGGTTGAGTCAACAAAAATTTTTTATCCCCTTCCATCATTTTAAGTTGCCCATCCCTGAGTTAAACCAATGGGTCTTAAACTTTTACTAATCAGTGCCACCTTCAAAATATTTAACTCTCCAAGTRTTAGGACAGACAATAAAACTACCAATACAAGCTTGTACTGAAATGTTTTAGACCAGGGGTGCCCAAACATTTTCTCTGAGAGGGTCAAAATTAAAAATCAATCTGAGGGCAGCGGGCCAAATGCAATAATATAATACATGAAATGTGAATACTTCTTATGTAAAGTTGTTTTATTTTTTATGATTAAGCTAGTAGCCGGTGTGGTTGCCACATTGTTTGTTTGTTTGTTGTTTTTTCAGCCCAAGGACATTGACAAAATTCAACTTATGCTCAAGCAGCAAAGCCTCATGGGATTTTTCATAATTTAAAATTTGAGTATATGGGGTCTTATCAGGTGTGCAAATCTAGATATGGGTTTAAATCTAATCTAAATGTATCTTGTTGCTTGTATTTTATATTTAATGCTCCTTGTACGTATAGTTGGACCAATGGTTGGAAAGACTAAGTGCAAATATAGTGTTTCTGCATAGGACAGGAGATTACAATCTAGTAACTAGGACAACTGCTGGTGGGCCAAATCAAATGGCTTGGCGGGCCTATTTTGGCCTGCAGGCCCCACTTTGGGCACCTCTGTTTTAGACGCAAAGAATTTCTGACATAAACAATCAAACTGACTAATTTATTTGAATTCTTAACTCTAAACCTAAAAACAAAGATGGTCCTATAGCAGGGCTACTCAACTGGCGGCCGGGGCCACATCCGGCCCACGTGTGACCAAAGTTTGGCCAATTGGTTCATTCATCTCTTAAGTCCAAACCCCTGGTTTTCTACTTTAATTACTCTTAAGTTCTTTTAGTTAGACACAGACATGTTTGATATCAACAGAAACGTCAGAATCTTGGCTACCAGCTGGTAAAAACCATTTCTATGAACATCCAAGACAGTTAAAACTACAAGCAGTTGAAGATAAAACTATGAAAGTGAAAATAAAATTTGTTTAAAAAATTTGTATTTCAGAGTTGTCAATATATTATTTGTGTCAAATAGGAGGCATAATGTGCTCTTTTTGTTTTTGATATTGTTTTATTATTACTACATTTATTATTACATTATTACATAGGGGTCTGTATGTTGTATTAATGATTAAATGCAGCAAAAATAAACGATATCAAAGGTAACGGATCTTTGTAATACTTGGTTTATTTATATAATCACTTTAATTGCTGGATGTTCGGCCCCTGAGCTATTGGCCTGCAGTAACTGTGGCCCCCGGAGCAATTTAGTTGAATAGCCTTGGCCTACAGAGTCTTTAGTGATGCTTATTTAGCAATTAGAAAAATGTTATTAACTATTGTACATTCTTTTCTAAAAAGGTCTTCAAAATTTCTCCACTGATGTTTTGTTTCAAATAGTCTTCATGTGAACCACCATTTTATTATTATCTTTTATTATTTTTAGCCTCTCTGTGTTTTAACTTTACATTCAGCATGTTCTTAAACTTGGGAATGGTTGATACTAAAGAATCATTGGATGACTCTTGAGTACCCTCAGAGGTATTTGATCACAGTGTGAGAACCATCAACCAAATATTCTACTACCAGCATCCAGAACATCAGTGCATTTTACTTAAGAGATAATAGCCTATGATTTAACAGCCTATGATTTATTACAGTTTGTTGCTATGCTGATATAGCTCAAATCTGYACCTTGAAGACTATACGTTTTCAATACATTATGCAGCCCTAAAGAGTATGCTTAGAAATAAACCCAAACCAGTTCACTCTCATATCCTGCAAGTACTTTTTCTCCTTTTTTTAAATTTTCTTTCAGGAGTGTCATACCCAGAGGCAAAAAAGCATGAATTAATACCAATTAAAACTGGGTGCTCTAGTGTTTACTTACATAATGAAGAACAAGAAGTTATTTAAAGAACAAGATTAAAATTTAATTCCATGCATTTGTTACATTTTTTGGGTGAACAAAGGCACCTCATTCTCATTAATTGTTAGCGTCGGTGAAGTTACTTTTTATGATGTAAAATGGGGTTTTTACTCACAAACGCGTTCAGWGATGCAATCCTGTTTTTAACGGAATTAGATATGTTCAGGTTGTTCCTCACTTTGTCAGATTTCTGCATGCAAATCGGAGTAAAACCCTTGAAGGTATGATTTAAAGGTGTTTAAATAAGCAAAGATGCAGATGAAGTGCAGGAAGCGGTTGGGGGTTGGTGGTTCGCCCTATATACCATAAGCATCCAAAAGTGGGGGGGGGGTAAATTTGACATAGTGCACGGCATCAGCAGATTAGAGAATGTACTTAGCAGCAGCTGGCTACGTTTGTTCTGTCCCGTGTGGTTAGTTCACTTTTACATGCGTGTTTGCGTGTGCGTGCAGATCAGCTTCCATACATTAGCCACCGGCTGCTTCTCCCCAAGGTACATTTCTGTCCAGCCTACACACACACACACACACACACACACACACACACACATATACAGAATGTTATGTTGTCAAGGATGACAATTTTTAAATCAAGCCATCCAGCTCCCTCTGATCCGCCTCCTCCCTGCACAGATTTAATCTTATGTCCTTTCATTGTGTGCCAGCCTGTCCAGAAGGACGGTGCACAGGCTCTTCCACCGGGGTCACAGCGCCTAAAGACCTTATTATTATTGTGCWCGACAGAAGGAAATTTAAACGCTTTAGCAAAAGACAGATGTACAAAAAAATAATAAAAAATTGTGTGGGTGGCGTTAAAGTTGAAACGAGGAAAGAAACATAGATAAAAAAAATATAAGAACAAAGAAGAAAAGAATGACTCCTGGAGGGGGAAGCTCCTGAGCCACCCACAGCGCACGTATGCAATGGAGACATTGCCGCGGAAATTAGCCTGGGTGGCTACGCTACGTTGGAGACAAGCAGCTCTGATGGTTTCCTTTGATCGTCTTTTCCCCGGCGTTCTGGACGACAGGTATCAGACACRGGGTTATTGTGCGGAGATAATGAACGCCGAATATGTATGAAGCGACACGGACGCGGCACTCGCGCGTCAAGTCAACTGGCTACAACTCGTCCCGTGTGGCATATTGGAATCTGACAGCGAGCATGAGAAATGCCGCGGCGCATAATGTGAAATTTTTGGGCAAAAACAAGCAGGTGTGGAGATTGTGATGTGTAATACAATATCACAGCGAGAAAAAGCTGGCACGCCAAGACGCAGCTAATTTATTTTGTTAAACCTGTTAATGGGGAACAGAAGCTCCAGTAGTTGCATGAATTACAATATGACAGCTGCAAATAACAGCTAGTTTTAAATATTCAGCTTCTGAACCTTGCAGTGGGATGGATTTTGTTCCAACACTTCAGGATCCATCATTTACAACCCATTGGGTTGGTTTTAAAGGCACAGTGTGTAGGATTTTGTCAATTCTTTTAATCGAAATTGAGATAATCACTAATGGCAATAATTAAAAACATGTCTAATCATTGCAGACAAAGACCTTGTTTTATTATTTTTACCTTATAAAAAGCTGTTTATATCTCCATGATCGCGGGTCGCCACTACAGGCAGCCGCCATCTTGTCTACGAAGGCTCATGAAGGACAAACTGCGGTGGCGGCGTCAAAAACGGTTTTAGTTGTAATACTATAAATGTAATATTTGTTGTCTGTCATTGTAGCTGGGATAATTTTACTTATTAAAGCTCATAATCTTACCACTTGAAACATCACTAGCCCTGAAGCTGCTGGTAGACATCGCGGTTGGAATTATCAAAGGTTTTTGACACCTGAGAGACACCGTAGCAACTCCTTTGTGTTTGGAAGCGGGGGGGGGGGGGGGGGGGAGGACCAGGGAGGATGATTCAACCACTCAACCACTAGATGTCGCTGAAAACAACAAATCCTACACACTGTGCCTTTAAGACGTACATAGAACTAGTTTTTGTTATATATATTTTTTTAAAAAGAGGAGAGCATTACATCAAAGCCATTTACTTGCACTCATTTTTAAAAAGATAAAACTCAATCTGCTGTTTAAAATATTTCCTCTCCTTTWATTTCCCTTTTAAAACTCCAGCTCCAAAAGATCAGCAGTATATCGAGTTGATTTGCAACAATAGCTAACAAAAAAAGAAAAAAAAACCCTCTTCCTAAGCCATACGGAGCACCTGTTAAGTCGAACCAAATTTGCGAAAGATTAAAAGGTAGTCGCATTCCCGTGTGGCTTATTTATGAGAAATCTGTCACATGGGAGCTTAGGGTTTAAATCATAAGCACTCAGTTATGGGGTGGTCCCTGTGATCTTCAAAACACAAAATCGCCTCCATTGTGTGTGGAGCTGCGACAYGCAGCTGAGAAACATCTGCAGAGGGCCTATTAAAAACGCCGTGCCATATTGTCTGACGCCACAGCCTGCTGTGGAGTGACATCGCTCACTCTGGGTCTCCGGTTTCAACCCTCTCCCAAGTCCATCTCGTGGTGGAGAAAGGACTTTATTATCACAGTGTAAGGGGATCTCCCTTTAACGTGCCACCCCACCTCTTCCCACCGCCAAATGAGGGGCGGTGATCAGGAAGACGGTGTGTGTGTGTGTGTATGTGTGAGCTAATATATGTGTGGAGAGTGGGAGGCAAGAGGGAGCGCACCACTGGGGAATGTGCACCTGCAATTTTTCTCATTTGACACAGTTGGTCTTTTGTAGGGTCTGAGCCACAGGGAGATGTCTGTGAAAAGTTATGGCTCCTGCCCTCTGCCTGAACCGCCCCCAAAATACATCTTTGCACTGATATTCTCAATCCCTGCAGAGGATGTGTCAAAGTCTATAAGGGGATAAGATATTTAAAATATGACCACCGACTCTGGCACAGCAGATACGACGCTAACCGCTGTACATGTGCTGAACAGATCACACGTTTCAACAAAACCTGTAAYAAGCAGCGTCAAAACAACGTGTTCAGATTTTTATTTTCAAGTTTATCGAGCTTTAAAGGTAAATAAAAAGCAGGCGGTGTAAAAAGATTTTAAAAAAAATATGAAGAAAGAATTATTTTTTACAAGAGAAATTGCATTTCCTGTGAAAATGCAGAGTGAGTGCTTCATGCAGAAAGAGTTTTGATGAAATCAAGCTGAAAAGGTTTAACAGCAAAACTAATACAAGTTCAATTTGAACAGCCGACTTTTGCTGAAAGTAGGATAACAAAATGGAAAAAATTGGAGAAAGATTTCAAAAAAGGGTCAAAAAACCTGAAGACAGCAAAAAAACTAGCTTCAATTAGCAAAAAGAAACAAAAGGTAGATGAAACATGGTCAAATTAAAAGATGGGGGAAATTAGGTACATTTTTCAAATTAGCAGAAAACAAAAAGAAATATGAATACATTTGCCATTTGTTTTGAAATGTCTAAAAATAAAGCTAAAACTAGAGTAAAATAACTTTAAAAACTGAAACTGGTGCAATGAAACAGAAAGAGCCCATTTGCTGAATTAAGCATTAAAAAACTGAAGTTTGCACAAAAAAGAGGAATTTAGCTGAAAAAAGCTGAAATTAGCTGAAATTAGCTATAACAAAGAAAACACCTGAAATTAGCAAAAAGCACCTGAAAGAAGCATACAATGTCAAAATTAGCTTAAAGAAGCACAAAAAGTTTTACTTAGCGGAAGAATAGCAGAAAAGGTCAGAATGATACGCAAAAAAAGCTAAAATTAACAAAACAGAAGCCGATGAATCTTTAATTAACACAAAACCGTTAGAATAAGCAGAACTCAAACAACAGGTAAAAACTACAGTAAAGATTTATGAACATTTTGAAGGATTTAAACATTGTTGAAGACAGTTCCATTCATTTTTAATGAAATAAAAAATGTCAGAAAAAGCTAAATATCTTAAAATACTTAAAGTCATATCTGGAATGTTGAAATAGCACAAAAAGAGATGTGTTGAAAAGCATGCAGAATGTGTAATAAAACTTTAGAAGCACTCACACAATTAGTGACCGGTTTATTATTATTAATATAAGAAGGGATACCATAGAAATAATTTTGAATTTCACTGCCAGTTTTCTGTGAAAATGTCCTGCTTTGATAACTCTTTTTATCYAGACAGTCCATCAGGAAGCAACAGCTGTCTGCAACTTTTTATTCCTGTTTTTATGACATTAGAATAAAAGATAAATCTATATACAGTACATGACGTCATTTGTTATCAGCCTCTGCTTTAAAGGAGGGTTCAGAGGATGCAGTGAAGCGTTTATATGGTCAGGAATCTGTGATCCACACTCTAAGCTGATGACTCCTCTGATGGCTAATAGATGTGGTGTGAGGCTGAGAGCAAACTGTCACATCYCCCTGCACCACCCTTACCCCCAAAAGGCTTGATTCTGCTGATTGGTGGGAGATTTGTGTCTCTTTKCATGAGAGGAAGATAAATGAAGGGAGTAGATGGATCTGCATGTGTTGTTTATGTGTGTTTTTTTTAAAGAAAACCCATCAACTACAGCATATTTGTCAGAAAAAACTTGAACCGTACTTGACCTTGGCATCCCTCCAAACATGAAGGCCATGCCGAACATCTACCATTACTCACGCGACTATCAATTTTCCCCCCTGCTTCCTTTTATTTTAATGAGTACGATTAATAAGGAAATGGACTGGTTTCCCAAAGGAGGCTGGCTCTTCTACAATGGATGCCTTCTTTTGTCAATGGCTGTATTGAATTCCTGTAGCAGGCCACCGGGCCAAACCAAGGCCATCTCTAGTATCGCCCCACCCACAATCAACGCTCCTTTTTCTACTTCTCACTTCTCTCTTCAAGGTCTCATTCAAACACCCCGGCTGCTGGTTTTCCTCCAAATATAGACTTCCTAACTTATTATTGACTCTTTGATTTAGAATCACCACTTTCTGTGCACGAGTGAGTCTTTCAATGATAAAAGTTGAAAGAGAGAGAACAAGGTCCTGCGCCATCCTGTTTGGCATTGGGCTCTTGCATTTGTGTTGAACTTAAGTTCAAGTATAAAACTAAAATTTGTGTATAAAATATATTCAAATGCTCCCTGATAGCTGCATGAAAAAAAAGAGATCAAAAGGAACAGAAGCTAATTAAGCCTGTACCTTGTTTTGTGTTTTAATTATTCTCTTTGTTGGTCAAAGTAAAGGTGCTGTCAAAAGACAWTAAAATCACCCAAACTTTCCAATGTCGCTCAAAGGATTCCACAACAGCTAAAAAGCCTCATGTACTGCAAAATGTGTGATGATCACCAAGACTTGAACTTGGTGTCTTTGTACAATATGGTCCACATTTCTTCTAAGGTACTCATTAGCAAGAATGTTTTCCTCTTCTGTAGACAGGGAGTCATTAAGTTGATTTCTTCATCAACACAAAGTGCTGGTGTATCTGAGCAGAGGCAAAAGGGAACTGAAGTTCATTGTTTTCTGTTTTGCAAAAACAAGACTTCAACTGTGTCCTGATTCAGGGACAGCATCCTTTGAAGGACYCGGTCTATTTGGGCCGGGTCCTTAGACAACTGCGAAGACTKAAAGAAAGTGGCTGTGAATTTGGACGGTCCAGCCTCCAGCTTTATTCCTGCCATTACCACAGCGTATGTCCTGTTGCACCGCAACCGTGACGGTGCCAAACAGAAGCAATGAAGATCGAAAATAGATTGAAATTAGCAAAAAATATTAATGTTATACATGAAACAAAATTAGCTTTTAGGCATTACATGAAGAACTAAGAGACCCACCCTCTTTCACGATGGTTTCTGACAAGAATATTATTAATATCCAGTATGTTAATATTATTCTTTTCTATGCAAATGACAAAATCTTAAAAACACAAACACTTTAAACTTTCARTTTTTATATCCACCAGACTTTTTGGTTTACCAGCACTCTTATCTCTCGCTTCGTCCACCATTTCAAGCAAAACAATCTCCCGGTCGGCCCGCGATGCATCTTAAGATGAGCTGGACTGAGAATGATACACCAGACCTGTCCCTCAAACTGGGGGGAAAGGGGAACACATTTGTTGGTCGCAACTAGAGGAGCCTTCACATTTGGACAACCTTCAGTGCTTTGCAGTGACATAATCAGCCTTCATATTCAGCCTTCGAAGGATGCAGACCCTGTTTTAGACACAGCTGATGCCTAAACTGAAGCAAAAAAAACTTGCGGCCATCTAAGGATCGACTAAAAGATCTGCCTAGTCTCAATGTATTGTATGAATCATAAGCTGGCATGATAAACTATAATAAAACTAGCTTATTTACAGATTGATAAAACCAGTCTGTCATCATTAAGTAAAATCCCAGCGGCGGTTAGGGTTAATTCCAAGCCCTGTACACGATTGTGTCTTTTTTACTTGGACATTGGCTGTTCTACTTTAATTTTGTTCTCCATAAAGTAGTGACAACCTAATGCGAGTTAGTTAATTAGCCTGTTTTTACTGGCCCATTCCTAAAATTGATTTTCTGAGAGGAGAAAAAGATACATAGCTCGTAATATGTTACACAAGTTTATAGATGAATATGAGCCTAATAACCCCCGCCCGCCCTCCCACCCACACACACAGATCTATTTGAAGATAAAATGATGTTACGACACGTGTTTTAAAGGCAGAGATTCTAATCTGAATAATTAGCTAAAAGTATACAGCAGTGCCTGAAGGCATGTTTAGATAAATGCACCGTTTCAGAAAGACTTTATTATGTAGGTGGTCGGGACAGTCTCGCCATGCTTTACCCCATCTCCAATCCCCAGTGACTGTAACAAAAAATAAATAAATAAATTATGTTGGAAACGGATGGATTTGCACGTAAAGCACTGCCCCATTGTGTCTAACAACACAACATGTTATTATCCGCCTGTTCGGTCACAGCAAATAGCGTGTCATAAAAATGCAAATGTGTCGTATGGAAACATGTATTTTACAGGTGAGGGATTGATTTTAACAATGTGACTCTGGAGGGGTGGGGGAGGAAAGTAATTAAATTCACAATATGAGGGAAGCTGAAATGCAGGAGAATTGTCTCTCTGCATGGTTTCTGTTTGCCCTTCCTTGCTCCTCACAGTCCGCCCACACCCTAAATTACTGCCCGACCCCTGCCGTTACGCAGTGTGGGAAACCCTGTGGTATCTGTACGCCCACCATTTTTTTTTTTTTTTTTTTTTTTTTTTGTTTCTCTCTGCGAGCTCGCCGGTCTGCAGGGTTACCGAGCCATTCTCTCGCCACAACCCGACACAACAATCACGCACACACCCCGCTGCGAGTGTGGCCGCATTATGCAACCTAATGTAAACTAACATCCACTGCCACTTGACCTCGCTGTCGATATCTGTCCTCATTAAACACCATTCGGGCGGCTGCGGGTCCACTTTAAATGGCATCATTCAGCGCTTACCAAGTTATGCCTTTGCATCTGGCATGGGTTTAATTCATTTATTTGGAAGATATACACAAGTGGCACCGGGGACACCTATAAAACATGCAGGGGGTATTTAACCTCACCCCACCATTCTCAATCCTATTGTCATTCATTCCTCTTGATTTGCAAGTTCTGACAGCAATTTGGCATTGTCAAGCGGCCGCAATGGATGCCGTGGGCAGCAAAGGCCATTGTTTTATTCCCCATATCAAGCAGGTATTGATTTTTCACTCTTTACTGAGGGACGTAAAAGGAGAAGGAGATGTTTGAGAGCCAAATGTCACACAGAATTTATGACGAAGGAGTGAGTTGAAAAATGGACACAAAGAAATTTAATGAAATATACTGTAGATAATTGTAAAGAYTGGTATATTACCAGTCTCTTTTTTTAAAGCCATACTAATACTTAATGATTGAATTTTGAAATCCACCCTGTCCTTTGGTGAAAATGACTCATGAGGCTCAGTCTTAAAACTGAAGCATTGCGGGTCATTTCGACCCAAGGACAGCAGGAGGGTTTTAATTGTTGCACTTCTTGAAGGAATGTGAGTCCACTTTGCTTCCCAAAACTTTTACCAAAACTTCCATGCATTCAGTTTGCACTTAAAGTTTCTATTGAGGATGACTCTCAGCTACCACACAATTTCATCAGATTGTCTGTTTATAGACACTTTTGTAGCTGTATGAGATATTTTCCTATCAGTGTTGTGATTTTGTGTTTTATGGGAAAACACAAATTGTTTTGTGGAAACACTTTGGTTACGCAATAATATTAAAAATTCTCACAGTAAATCCTGGCATTAGACCAATAATATGATGATTAATGGGTGACAATTGCACTTGTATATGACATTTTCTGGCTTTCCTTGTACTTTATGTCAATGTTTCAGGTAATTAAACAGGTTTTCAGGGTTAGGGTTAGGGTTAGGTTTGGGGTTAGGGTTAGCTGATCCACACTACCTTTTACCATTGGGCTCACATGTCGCACACAACAACACATCATCACGTGACACTAATTCCAGTAATTGCAAAATGGAAAATATTAACTGTTGACAGTTTTACTGACAATTACTTAGATGGATAGTGAAAAGTCCTTTAGAACAACATCAAAAAGCTTCAATAAAATAAAGGAAACTCTTCGATTTATTGTGTTCCAGATGACAGATTCTATGCAAATGTTTATTTGCAATTAGAATACGTTTTACCATATCCATTGGCAGAAGCAGCATAGTTCTTTGTACAATTTGTGGTCAACCATRTCTGGAAGTCTTTTATGTAGATATATGTGTTTTTGATGATGATGATTATTTGAACAAAAAACAGCAAAAATCGGCCCTGCAAGTTGGCCAATCTATCAATCGGTCTACTCTAAGGTTAGAACGTTATGTTTAGGGTAAATAACTTTTACCCTTGTTTTTATTGCTCACATCCCATCAGCAGCTAGTGCTTTATTAGGTTTTTAAAAGGGAGATTGGGCTGTTGTTCTGTTTACGACAGGATGGCATCCTCCCTCAGATGGCCATATGCTCATCATTACTAGAGTAAATGATGATGTTTATTATTACATATGGTGTCATATTCACAAGCCAAGGAAGATCAAGGCTTTTGTGGCTTTGCCATTTGTTTTAGCAGTTAATTCATCCCACACTTCAAAAATCTCTCTCTTTTTTTTCTCTTTTTTTTGAAGGAAGTCATCTGTTTTTCCAACGCATTATGCACAGGCCTCATCTGTAGGGACTGAGGTCTGCCATCCTGGGCAATTTGCACTAAAGAATCTAACAAAATAAACTCCCAAATGAGTTTGGAGGTAAGAGTTTTAGCCAGACGCGTAGCATAAATCAGGATGTCAAGCTTGCTTCCAGGCCCATTTTTGTAGCTTCTGCCACCCACTTATGCTACACATCCAAATATACAACACCTGCTGTCTTGTGTTTGAAGATTCGMCTGGACATGATTTATTCAGTTTGCTTTTTGCCAAAGTGAAACAGTGTGACTGTAATCATCCGCTCACTACATTTCAATAAAACACACGAGGAGTCGGAAGTTATTTTATATATAT
>NW_013952425.1:547663-548909 GCF_001266775.1 Austrofundulus limnaeus
GTCTCCCTCTAATGCATATATAATTCAGCTTGCCCCGGAGTGCCGTATCTGCCCGTGCATTACGCCGCTGCAAATGAATGATTGACATCCACCCACTTACAAAAGCCCACTTATTTTCAACGCTTTAAGAGACATCTCGCAGTTGCAAACAAACAAAAAAACAGTACATGCCTCAGTGGGCTCCACAGAGAACTTCCAGCCGCTTTGAAATACGAGCTCGAATAAATCATTTGTTTAATTAATTAAGCAAATTAGGCAAATCCAGGGATGCCTTGGCGGATCAAGTCGGTGCACTGGTGCCGGATGATTAATTAGGTGGATCGGGTGCCGGAAAAAGTGAGAGTGACATTAGAGTTTACTGCTCTTGCTTCGGCACGTACAGCTACCCTTGACATGCTAGTGCTAACAATTCCATGTTAGCGAGGCAGATTGTTTGGAAGATGCACGTTGGCTAYAGGGACGGCAGGCGGTAGGATGGACCGTAAATGTTTTGGTGGCTTTTTATTTGTCATTCTTTGCTTGAAAAGTGTTCTGTGATGCTCACATGTACGTRACATATTTGTACACCTGCCTCTCTGTTTCTGTTTCCCCCACAAACACGTCCTCTGCAGCTGGATGATATCTGCTCCCAGCCTTGATGTATGCACTCATATCTGACCATGAAAAATGTGCGTCAGACTTTCATGCTTTTGTCTCTTGGACCGTTTCTCGAGCCATCATCCATTACAGCGGCTGCATCTCCGATTCCGAAGGGTGGTATTAAGTGAAATGAATATAAAATCCTTCGTGCTGCATTCTTTTTTTGTGTGTGCACAGAAACACATGATTAATGTGCTGCTCAGGCATGTCCAGAGTGTTTGAGGCGTTGCTTTTGCATTGTTATTCTCTGTAACCAAAACAAAGATCGCTACACATTTTACTTATTTTTCGACTCAGTGGCAACATCTGTGATGGAACTTTTTATTAATCTTGCAAGACGCTGTAGTCACGCTTACACACACACACACACTAGCAGAGACGCGCAAGCAAAACAGATAATGCTGCCCACACAAAAGCCACAAATCCCTGTTGCTCCTTAAACTGCATTATTAAACTTTTTTTTTGTCTGTGTAAAACGTGTCCAGAAACATTTATTATTTTGTCAATCTGCTCTTATTTCTGCCTTATACAGTTTAAATTCCTCTTCAGCTTTAGTGGTATCAGTTTCACCCAGAAAACCTACCAAGCCCGGTATATATATATATAT
>NW_013952425.1:548962-555489 GCF_001266775.1 Austrofundulus limnaeus
AAATACGACGGAATGTAATCATGTGTTTTTGTACGATGTTGTTGACAATACTTACAAACCAACTATAGCCGGGGTCACCAATCATTTATGAGAGCTACTTCAGGGGTACAGAGTAACACAAAGTGCTACTTGTCTGATATGAATGTAAAATTACACAACTCACCTTGTATAGTTTTAATAATAATAAATTTACATATATGTGAATATTGATGACTGAATATCCCTGTGATGGACTGGAGACCTGTCCAGGTGCTTTCACCCATAGGAAGTTGAAACAGGCTAAAGCCCCCACCCCGACTCTTGATTAGGAACAAGATCCCCCTAATCTGAATCATTAGCTGTGTTTCCATTGACCATGAAAACGCGGAAATTAGAATTCTGAAAATAAATTTGCTCAATGGAAACACAACAATTTCGAAAAAAATATACGTTTTTCGACAAAATGTTTTTAGGCTAGGACGAGGTGGTACTTCGGCCGTATCGAAATTGGTGTTTTTCGCAAAACTGCAATGGAAACACTTTTTTCGCATCACGAGAGTCACGTGATCAACAACCGGCTGTTTCTACTGGCGAAAAAGACAATGACGAAGAAGATAACAGGAAGTAGAAATAGTAGTAATATCACAGAAGTAGTATAAAATAGTAAACTCACCGACTACAATTCCCCAAAAACACAGCATAYGCAGCCGCTCCTAAGTAGAGAATTGTCGCTGGAAAGCCTTGATAAAAGAAGCTGACATCTCCTCTAATGATGAACGCTAGTGTCACGGTAGCAACATGCTATGTGTTTACATCCATCGCCGCCATGTTTGTAATGACTTATCGCGAGAACAAACGTRTTCACGCGTGATTTTGATAGCATTTCTTACTTAATGGAAACACCGCAGTTGCGAAACTGTGTTTTTCAACATTAACGGAATATCGACAAAGTTTTGCGCACATTTGCAATGAAAACGCAGCTGGTGACATTTGAAATTCATTTTGTACATATATGTAAAAGTTTTGTAGAAATGAACTAATTTGTAATGTTTATTCAAAATACATCTGTTTCTTATCATCAAATGTAATATTTTTTAAAGAAACTAATTTTAAAATCTTAAAATCATACCTTCTTTGTACTAATCACTGTCTTTGTAAAACCTCAGAACACTAACTCTTGAAAACTATCAGTTATGTAATAAATAAAAGAAACAACTATAAAAAATAATGTTTTGTTTCTCTGCAAGATAACGGGTTAGTGTTCTGTTGTGTTCTCAGCTACTACTATAACAAACTAGAGCTCAATATCCATAAAATGAACAGGTTTTTGGGTTTCCTGCAGTCAATTAGCTATGGCAGACATCTTAAATTGGGCCGGCACATAACTGTAAGTTGTAAATGTCCATCCAATGAGTATACTTTCTGGGAAATTTATCAAAAACTACCTAGTGGTTCATGACATTTGTTCCTAAAGAACAAACAAACAAACAAACAAACAAACAAAAAAGAAATCACAAATTAAAGTAAAATACATAGTCACCTGCTTTTGACATAACAGAGTTAAAAACATTTTTCCAAAACAGCATTGAATGAAAGAGCTTTCTTTTGTTTTCAACAGAAATAGATAAATAAATCTTCAGTTTTTGACAAAGGTATTTGTACAAATAAAACTCAAAAAWGGCAATATACCAGACTACAGCTCAATATTATTAAGTGACAGTAGTGGTACCATTAATCCATTGGTGCATTCACAGACTGTCAGGTTTTTGACTGCCCCTTATCTACAGTGCAATCACATATCTGAGAAAAAAGGGACATTTTGAGTTTTAAGGTGAACCTCATGTGATTCTGGTTACCAGTCAATCGACCAGTGCATCCCTTGTGATTAGTAGATGTCACAGTTGGCTTGTAAGCTAGTTTGTGGATGTCACATCTATCATGGATGCTGCATAAAGGGAAAAAAAGTTAGTATAGACAATAAAGTAGGCCACCATTCCCCAGCCTACCCATTTTCAACACTCTTCTGACAGAATCACACACAATGACAATGTGGTGAAAATTGTCACTAAAGCTTCCCCAGCTGCAAAACACTTCTCTGCCAACATCTGGTTTCGTCTGCCTATAGCGTCAGGGTTGGGTTGGGTGTCAAATCGCTCTTCTTAATAAAGATGCCACATTATTTACAAAGTGACAACCACTTAATCTCTCAGAAAACGCTCAGTTGTGGTTTCTTTAGGGCATTCGTTACGTCTCAGAAAACCACGGGAACTCAAATGGTTTGTCAGTTCGATGTCATCGGTCCATATGGAATAAATGCACGGGTGATTAAGGGAGCAGGATGACTGAATTATGGGACTGTAACATTGTTTTCTTATGTTTCAGTCAATTTATGATAAATCATTGATGCACTTGCACATGACGATTCTCCAAATGGATCAAGCAGCTGTTTGAACTGATGGTTATTCAAACCACAACCTTGGGCTTTACTAAAATCAGCTAAAATCAAGAACAGACTGGAAGGTAGATGATTTGCGGAGRCATTTAAAAATGATGTAATGTTTCATTTAAATGGGTAAAAACATGCAAACGTCTGTGGATATACTTATAGATATTGAGCTAAAATTTGATATGGCAGTAGCTGAGCATTATCCACAAAACACACTTAGAGCACTACATTGTGCTATATTAATGCTTAAAACTTTAGTATTAGCTGCTGGGCTCAACCTAGTTTGTCTGTTAGCGAAATGCTAAAAGAACCACTGGACAGATTTGACTAAAACTCACAAAGTAATAATTATATGTACATCTAAGTCTATTTAATTTTTGGAGTAAGCCTAAATTAAAATAAGGTGCCAATCTTTGGGTTTGAAGAGTTTTTTTACTCCATATAAATTTCGTCAATTTATGTTAACTACGTAAGCAGTGGAGGGGATAACTACAATTATTTTATGAAACCAAAAGGAGACATAAAGAATGAATTGTTTCGGGTACGATATAGGGCTGCCACAAACGATTATTTTTATAATCGATTAATCACCGTTTTATTCGATTAGTCGACTAATCAGATCATACGTTAATTGAATATAAAACATACAGCTTATCACGTCACAATGCAGCTGCTATTGTATAACCATGGTTAGATTTTAGCTATATGCTAACTAAAAATAATTGCTGTGGAAGGCAAGTTCTGCTCTGCAGATACTGCACAGGTTTTTTGTTGTGTTTTTGTTAGTTTGTTCTTTTCTGTTGTTTGTGTTAAAAAATGTAATAAAAAGACCATGTTCAAAAAAAAGATACTGCACAGGTTTCTCTTTCGTTTTCTTAAAATGATCCCACACTTTTGAGCTCCGTTGCTGGGTAGCCATGATACCAGAGCCTGTCTGTATAATGTCNGGATATACTTATAGATATTGAGCTAAAATTTGATATGGCAGTAGCTGAGCATTATCCACAAAACACACTTAGAGCACTACATTGTGCTATATTAATGCTTGAAACTTTAGTATTAGCTGCTGGGCTCAACCTAGTTTGTCTGTTAGCGAAATGCTAAAAGAACCACTGGACAGTTTTGACTAAAACTCACAAAGTAATAATTATATGTACATCTAAGTCTATTTAATTTTTGGAGTAAGCCTAAATTAAAATAAGATAATCTTTGGGTAATAATCTTTGGGTTTGAAGAGTTTTTTTACTCCATATAAATTTCGTCAATTTATGTTAACTACATAAGCAGTGGAGGGGGTAACTACAATTACTTTATGAAGCCAAAAGGAGACATAAAGAATGAATTGTTTCGGGTATGAGAGAGGAGGTGAGTATTAGCTGATGTGTGTTGTTTTCACAATCTTGTTTGTAACTTTACAAAAATTTTGTGAACTTCGTAGACGGCTATTTTCTGAACCCACAGGAAGACAAAGCGTCAACGTCCTCCACTAAAATCCTACCTAAAAGCCTGACATAAAGTCAGGCAATTCGAGAAATGCTAGACTTTAGAATATTTTCAGATAATTCTCATGAATGCCCTGGTCCCTCGAGTGCTTTATGGGCACTAGAATCTAACAAAATCGCAGTTCAACTGTAATCCCTAAAACGATTGATGACAAAGTGCTGATTTGACCTCTTTTTATTAGAGGCATTAAAGAAAAACTACTGATGCCAGAGAATTGTACTATCATTAGTAGTGGATGGTGAACCCCACCGCAACCAGGATCAAGAGGTATTAGAGCCCGAAAAAAAAAATTTCAATTAGCCTGAAATCTCCCATTAATGGTTTTAGTCATATCAAATTAACATTTTTATGGGCCATTGCCCCACTCCCAACATCTAAACCATGGCCTCATACACACMCCCCAAACACTCACACCAACACAGCTGACTTCTTTTAATCAGAATTTAAATGACTTCATTTACTTCTCCCTGAAACAATCCAGAGAAACCCAATGAAAAAAAAGATTCAAAATGAAGAACAAATTAATCTCCAGGTTTTAACGCATGGGTTGATGTATAAATGTTCATAATACTAAAGATCTGCGYGACAAAGTCAAAGACGTGGTATTTCCAAATAACAGTGTAAAATGAAGGATAAAATACAGTACAGTTAGAGGGAAAAAAATGAGAGAATGAAACAAAGACAGCAAGAGAAGTGGTGAAAAAAAAGTTTCAAGAGACTCAGAGTAAATCCTGCTAATTAGTGAAAAAGAGAAGTGGTGAAAACAAGACAAAGTCAAGACACTTTCATCCCAGCTGGCTGACAGGAAAGGATAATTCTGACACGGCTTCAAACCTTGCCAATCAAAAACGAAAAGAAAGGGAAAAAAGAATWGCCCACATGTGCGCATTTCACATAAACTTAAGTGGAGACAAACGCTTGGTTTAATGAGCCACACTCACCCAGAGCGGCTGGTGCAAAGAGGCTGGCGAGGACTAGCAGGCGTGCGGTCCACATGGCCTCCTTCTCTCACCGCCCGCCGCTCAGAGTCCCAGATGAGCTCAGTACGAAGTCTTCGGCTGGCAGGAGCCCTGATTGGTTGCTTCCTCTACGGCGCGACCCCTATTCCGCTGCGCCGCTCTTTCCCAAAGGGCTATAAGTCTTGTTGCTCTGATCCCAGATCCTTCTTCCAAAAATCTGTCATAAAGAAACCCACAACAACAACATAAAAACGTTAGTGCTTCATTCACCAGAACAATAAGACTCTTGTCTCTTCCAGTAAGAAAAACAGCAGATGGATGCACCGTGGCTTTATCATCACCACCCTTATGTCAATGTGGGTTTGGAGTTGTCAAGTGACACGGTGGAAGTTGCTCAGTTTCCAGTCAGCCTGAGCTCATACCGGGGTGTGATCAGCCAAACACAAAGACGGTGTGAACCCACTAAATGTATTTTTGGGTAGAGTGTTGTTGTTGTTTGCTCATCAGAGTGTTAACTCCCCCACCTTACCGACAAATCACTCCCACAGAGAAACAAGGAGGGAGCAATGAAGCACACACTGCTCAGGGCTCAGGAGGACAACTGTGTTTGTGTACGGACTGTAAGATTGTGCAAATGTGTTTGAGACTCTCGTGTGCCTTCCTGCAAGGCCTGATGGTAATTGACAAAAGAAATTGAGATTTTCTTCTTTTTTTTCCCTGCGGGCTACAGTCATAACTGAACACTTGTTTGTGTTTGTGAATATTTCTGTACACACACTTACATGTTTCACTCCTGATTTTCAGCAAACGAAAAAAAGATTTAATTCGAGGTGGTAATTTCAAGCAGTGGTGCCCAACCCTGGTCCTAAAGGGATATCAGTATAATGTATGTTTTAGTAATTTTCTGCTCTTCAGTATGTCTTCAAGTTCTGCAAAAGTCTTTTAATCACTCATTCATTCAGGGTGTATACAGAAATTTTGAAGTTAAATGTAATAGCTTTTGATATTTTTTAATACCAACCTGACTTTGAGCTGCAACTGTAGAGGCAACCTCTCAAACTTCAGTTGGGGTAACTAATTATAAAGTAAAAGATTAGTGTCATTTTCTTACTTAATATGCTTAGTAATAATACAGTTACTAGATACACAGTTACTTATTTGCCTTAATAAAAACACTGACCTTATTAATGACCTGATTATTTGTTATTTAACACTAACGCAAAGCAAAAAGTGATTTAATTGTGACAGGGTTTTTTTAGGAGATAGACTGGGGTAAAAAAAATTGAGTTGGATAGTTGTCCAAAAAATTAGTACCTCATCTGGAAACTTTTATTAGTTTTKATCATTTTTAATGACCTTAATGTTTTCTAATTTCATTTACTACCTTTTCTTTTACAGCCCCACGGAATCCCTGTTCATTTAAATCAGATGTTTCAAAGCAGAGAAACATCTCAAATTTTAGATGTTCCCCTTTACTCAGGCAGTATTTATTCTTCTAGTCTTCTTTCTATCATGAACCGTACCTCACTGCCATAGGGAGTGTTGGAATGTATATACAGTATATATACACATACAAGGTAGTCAAAAACTGACAGAACTGTACAATACAATCTTTTATGCAATTGTATCTTTCAAATTAT
>NW_013952425.1:555745-557422 GCF_001266775.1 Austrofundulus limnaeus
AAATATACCAAACTTAACTTATATATATATATACCTGTATCACAATGTGATACATCAATTACGATGAGGATTTCTGATGCAATATCATATGCCCATCTAACACAATCAAATGGATGGGCATATGATGATGATGTGGAACAATGTTTGCGTTTGATGTAATCAAAGCATTAAATTTTTAATGGATACAGTACATCTCTGTGGATCAGTGTATTGTTGCACCCCTAGTAGACGGACCAGTAAACTAAGAGCTTTGCCTTTCGACTTTTTTCTTCACAATCGACTGAAAATACGCCCTCATTACTGAGGATGAAGGCAGATCTGTCGATCCATCTCTGGCTTCRTCCTACCATCACTCATAAACAAGATGTTCAGATACTTGAACAACTTCACCCGAGGCAAAGACTCCCCCTCGACCCAGAGGGGGGATTCCTCCTGTTTTAAACTCTCTTTCTCCAAAACCTCACATTTGTTCCAAGAACTATCTTCAGTGGGTTTATAACATTTCCACAGAACCGCTTTAAAATATCCAAACTATCCCTGAGTGAAATCCTCACTAATCTAACAATACTTAACAATAAACAAAGATGCAAACACCACATGTAAATTGAATGATGTTATTTTAAAACTGTTATAAAACAACACTAAAAAAATATCAATATTCAAAATGTGCGACTCTGGATTAAAGTGTGATATATACATATTTAGATAAACAATTCAGAGTGGATAAACCTTCTCTGTTCTGTTGAGATTCATCAGATAATCCCTGTAAAGGCGTATCATGATATTAAGGTTAAGTCAGCCTTCATGATTAGACCATCCAAGCCTTTCTATTATCCATAATCAGCCATGATCTGCTCCACATGCATAATCTCTGCACARTGTTACAAGAGTGCACACGATGCAGTCACCCTCTGCAAAAGTACCAATCGCTGCACAACAGGAAGCCCACACTGCGCACAATACTGCTGGGAGCTGATTCTTTAGCAGTATAGGATGACACTCGGGCAGGAAAAGGTCAAAATTTAAAAGGACAAATCAAAGGACATGACACTTGGGAAGCTGAATGACATGTAAAATCTCACGTTATGGGGAGCAGTACGTGTTAAATACACTTCCTGTACTTTATCAGCTTGTCCAACCAACTCAGCACAATCCTTTTTCCTGCAGTAAAATATTTTCCACAAAGTCTGATATTTTCCCATTGCGGAATCTAATACTTATTGCCAATTTTTAATCCAAAATTTGAGTAATCCGTTTTTTGACTGCATTTTGTGTACTTGGCTTAAGCACAGTACTGTGGTATACCTCGGTATTAAAATATGGAGATTGTATTTAAAAATTATGAAGGTATGTTAACCCTCTGGAGTCAAGTTACATGACCTATTTAAATCGATTTAGCCAGAAAGATACATCTTCTCTGAGACTGTTTCAGTTTGTGTTAAAAGCAGACTTATAGCAGTTTTTAAGTATGTTGATAGGCCAAATAAAACGGGAGTTATGATAAATAAAATACTCAATTTTTTCCGCTGAACATTACCATTCTATTTTATGTAGCAGTCTAAGAAAATATCGATACACTGAAATATCGCGATATTTCATTTCCCGATACTGCATCGATATTCTAAAGCCCTGTATCAATTTTTTTATTAAGGTTTAAAATGTCAACTTTCCTGCCAG
>NW_013952425.1:557667-559935 GCF_001266775.1 Austrofundulus limnaeus
TGTCTAAGTAATATTAGAATTTTCTGAGACAATTAATTTTGGTTTTTCATTTTTTTTTCCCTTGTAAGAGGTTTTTATTAAATAGAATTTTAGACAAAAAAATCGTAATATATCGCCTTGCTTATAGTACCGCAATATATCGAGATATATCGTATCGTGACCCCTCTGTCACGATATGTATCGTATCGCCAAATTCTTGCCAATACACAGCCTTAATTTTATGTGCATTTCAGTGATAGGCAGAAAGAAACACAATAGTCTGATGGAAAAATAACAACTCAATCTGCCATCATCTCATCCTTTTCTCCGAAAAAAGAGGAACCCTCTGACCACCTTTCTGACCGAGGCCCAACGTTATTTGAGAAGTGCTAAAAAAAATCTATAAGAAGAAAATAAAAAGACACGAAAATTAAATGAAGTTCAGATGTAACGTATACAACATGTTCATCACACGGAATAACTGATCAAGCAGTAGCACAGGTGCAACTTATGAAACATCACACTAGAAAGGAAGAAATAAAAAACTATCAGAGTTGATCGTTTRCTACCACGTTTAAAAAGAAAAGAAAAACGTGTGGGCTCAGATACAGAAACTTCTGTGCCGCCAAAAAAGAAAAAARGAAATCTTAAAATACATATTTATGAGAAAGACTTGGACCCAGTTCAACAAAAATAAAGGGGGGGAGGACGGGGGGAAAAAACTGGAGCGGTAGTCCAGTCCTGCCAAGTTGTCTTGTATTCCAGGAGGAGTCGTATGATACATTATGGTGCTGACGTTTCAAGGGTACTTGTTCAGAGGGGGTTTCTGGATAACTCCATCAGATAAGCTGGCCAAYGTTTAACAGACCGTCTGTTCTCCGCCACATCAAGGAGACTTCTTCATCACTGCCTCAGTGCTTCTTAAGAACTACTTGGGTTTTTKTCCCCCTTAATCAGCAACATCGTTCGGTTATTTTAGTAACGTGCCAGAGGAGTCCAGATGATTTGTGACAGTTCTAATAAAGAGATGTTGTATTTTTTTTTATTTAGTTGTTGATGAGGGTGTAATATGTTGTCTCGCTGTGATCGCGTTACTGAGAAACAAAGTCGAAACGTGTTAATGGTAAAGAAACATGATTAGACCTAATAACCTTAGCTGCAAAAAAACAAAGRAAAAATGGGATAATGCATGTACAAAGTCTAAAAAATAAGATATACACTACAATAAAAAGATGTTCCTTTTWGTTCATTTATCACCAAATCCCCCCTGCAGTCTTGACATTAATAATTTGCTCATGCTCCTCCAACTGGGTGAGACTCAGACGTGTTATGTTGTAATCTAGCACGCTGTGTGACGGCTTTGACAGTGAAACACCTGAACAGGAAAAAGAAAAGGAGGGGGAATATCTAGAAGACAAACAGAAATGAGTAAATATGATGCCTTTGCATTAGCTTCGCTACATGTGTTTATTGTCTTTTTTTTCTGCTGGAGAATTGTTAGAAAAACAAATGTGGAGCCAAAGGCTTTTTTTTTTTTTACCAAACATAAAATAAGCTTTAAACTCCTGCATGGGTACAAGACAGAAAGCCAGTCAAATAGGATGAACTGGTGGTTTTACATCTTTTTATTTTGAGTATAATTTACATATTTAAATACATAACTAAGTGTTTACATGTGAGCCACTGTTCCTTCATTTGACTGTTAAACAGCAATTAAATAGATGCCAATATGACTCGAAAAGAGCAAAGAAAATCCATTTGTAACAAATAAAATGAAGTATGTTGTGAAGGAATGCATGTCGCCCACCATGTCGCCCACTTCAAACTGGTTCAATGTTGAGAAACAAACAAATCGTACACAATTATTGCCAATGTTTTAAGCTAAAATGTCGTGCAACGCTCAAATTATGTGTTGAGGACGATGCTGAGCTACAGCTACATAAAATTTTACCTGCAAAACTGATTCAGTTACAGCCATGTTTAAGATTAGTTGTCTGTGGTGGCCATTTAGGATTGGGTTGAAAAGTTAACCATTTGTAGATGTCAACTCAGTGATTGCTTTCTTAATGTTTCATTAAAATCTGTCCACTGGATTTGGAGATAACTTTCAACAGAACAGAGACCATCTAGTTAGGAGCTAACGATTAGCTAAGTGGGAACTGCTGTTTGTATTGTAGACACCATTATTACTTAACCCATAAACCAAGGGTCTTCAATGTTTTTTAGTCTGGGACCCCAAATGGATGGAGGGACGGAGCAAGGACCCCATATAGATATATACATATATAC
>NW_013952425.1:560436-582281 GCF_001266775.1 Austrofundulus limnaeus
ATGAGCAACATATAGTGGAAGGGAGGGACAAATTATGATGATCTATCCTCCATGACACACCATTCCTATTATCAGAAAATAATGACATTTATTGYGGTATTACATAAGGAAAAAAATCAGGCAAAATCTACTCTGTGTTTAATACGACAACATCGTAAACGCATATTTTTTCTTAGGTCTGACACTTCTTAGTTGTCAATTTGCCCAATTTGATCATTCTTTTAAACAAAATAGGCTATCCTGGTCAGGAACTGGACAGTGCTGCAGCTCTGAATGTTTGCACGAATTTGTCGCAAATAATTTATGAATCTGAATTTTGCTTTCAATCAGTGATGGATTAGCAGAGCAGATCACGGACTGATCACTGATGCAAGAAGTGGGCATGAATAAAACATTGTACCGGGATAAACTGCACGAAAAAATAAATAAATAAATCCAAGTTTTTTTCATTTTTAGAGTAAAATGAGAGTGTAAATTATAAATCATCTCGATTATAACATTTATTAGGAACTCTTTATTTGTAGTGCTAACTGGTCTGTCAGGTGTCATTCTAATTAAACGCTTCTTTGATAAAATTTGGGTTAAAATTAAAAAGAAAAGTTTGACTATGGTCAAAATATCCACTTAATAGATTTATGTGTATRTTCAGGTCAATTCAACTGAATGTATTTTAAAGAATATCTCTTTAGCACAATGCATTTGCACTTAGTAAGTTGTATCTTGGTTTCTTCACGTCGACAAACTTATTTTTGTAAGGTGAATTGTGAGACAGCCATTGCTGTGAATCACATCATCCACCCACAGGCGTTTCTCCATCTGTCACTTTCTGACCTGAGGAAACTGAAGATGGTTCTCATTAATCCAGTGGCATTTTTAAAACAATGCCACTGCAACAAAGTGAAACTTGATTCTCAGGCGTTATCTGATGGGGCGTTACGAGTGTGATGTTATGAGTCACGCCGGCTTGAAGCCCTCCCACGTATCCCTATGTAATGAAGTGGGATCGTGTTGCCGGGTTAAGTGCCGTGTCTCCGATTTTCAGCTGTTTCATGTCCAGATGCTTATCGCACCAGCAGGGAAGGGCTCGGTAATCTTTATGAAACGGACAGTGTGTCCATGCAAATGAAGTGTCTCGTATTTAAAAAAAATGAATATTAATTCCGGCACGCTGTCTGCATACAGGATGATTGATGAGCGCTGGCTCGGAAAAGCTCGGGATGATTAAAACTCCCGACAATCCTTTTCTTACAGAGTTACAAATAATTCACCCTCCTTCAATTGGGCGTCCAAAGCGTACAGATAGTTTAAAGTGGTCAAACTTGAAATGCAAAGACACTTAATGTAATTGCGATTCTTGAAATGAGGTTGGAATGTGCGGAAGAGACGAACAGAAATGGAGAGTGCTCTTTTTTAAAGATGCTGTGTGCATCYCCGGAGCTCCACGATGCGAGCAGCAAGGCATTCACTCAAACAATTGGTTTTCCACAAGGGACCTCAACACAGCTAGCCGCTGACAGGCAGATAATAGCGCTAACTTTAGCCTGCACGGGCTCTGAATGGTCCAATATGATATGCTTGTTGAGAGTGACTGATGGCTTGGGTTAAATAATGGCACCGTACACGCTCCCCCCCTCTAGGCACACAAAGGCCCGCTGACACACAAAACACTTCCCAACTATTAGACAATAGAAACGCAATCCATTAGAGGAAATTACTTGCACACGCAATAAGAAACCTAGATGCAAAACAAATAAAGCCGATTACCATTCCAAATATTTAACAGTTCATGCGAGAGGGATGGGCTGCACTCCCACGTTGCTGGGGCGGTGGAGAAATTAAAGCACACGGGCCTGAGCACACRCCGAGTCGGAGGGAACAAATGCAGATGGATTCGCCGTTTAAAGGCAGAGCAAATCTGCCCTGAGATAGTTCTCCATTGTGATGCAAAGCTCAGACACTATTCATTTCCCTCGTCTTCCCTCTTTCCATCCTCCCTCTCCGCCGCTCTCGACATATCTTTGCCTTAATGCAGCACAAATGGATCTGAGACAAATGAACGGGGACGGGAAGAGGAGGGCGGGGGGTGATAGGAAGGACGGGGGGGAAAGAAGGGAGGAAWGGACTATCAAGAACGGGGGAGGAATGCGAAAGAGAGCCGGGAGTGACGKATCGGTAAAAGACGAGAATGAGGATGCAAAGCTATGCAGGATGCGTGGCCATGCCTGGTCGTTAATCGCCTTTTTTTTTCTTTAATGGATCCAGAGTTGGTGTAGTGGCTCAGGTGGGAAGGCTACCATGGCAACCTCACCTGTTGGTCATCAATCACCTACCAGAGGGGCAAATGGCGGTCCTGTGCTTGCGAAATCCTGCAAGCCRTTGCGTTGCCAGGATTGATTTTGGATGACAGCTCAAAAACAGCATCAGACTCGATGTGATAATAAAACTCCAGTCTGTGATGAAACAGAAGAGTCGCTGGGATTTAAAGCAGTGTGACCTCAAAGYTAAGCCTCAGAGGGTCCAAAAGGATTGCGGTTGAATTTCTTTCCAGACTGCAGCATCAGTACATTGTCATTGTTCTAAGCTGACGGCTACGAAGACACAAACTGGCAGCATTAACAGGGTTGTAGGTCTAACTTCTACGTAATAAAAACGTCCATCTGTTTACGTAACTGTTTAACCCTCCTGGTGCCTTTAGATCAAAATAACCCATGAGGTCGCAGTTTCAGGTACAGCAGGAGGGTTAAAGAGGAGTGGCAAGAAAGAAATGCAAAGCAACTTTTGTTTTTAATACAGAAACTTGTTGGCTGAGAAATCTCCGGTCAGTTCTCAGCTCTACTCACTTATGAGCTCATTCAGACAATATCTGGCCGTCAGTGGTGGGCACAGTTCCTCTAAAGCACTAATAGAGGAACTAATTTCTTGATTAGTGCTTAGGGCCTTTGCTATTTTTTAAATTAATTAGTGGATTAGTACTTGCTAAATTTATGGGTTAAATATAGAAGCACTAACTGAGGTCTTTAAATGTTATTGATCAACATTAATTGTTCACGTGAAAGAATTTATTAGTCAGACACAGATTAGAAAGCACCACACCATTTGTCTTAGGTTTCTTCTTTAAGTATTGATTCTTATAAACTATTGTGTAACTATTGTAATGCCTTGATTGAAATAAGTTTTAGTTACATGCCCAAAAACACTATGACAACACAGAAAAAAACGATAACCAAACATGACGACAGGTTTTCTGAGAGTGCCTGTGATACAGCCATAGGCCTGTTGTGGGCGTACCAGGCACTGAAGATCCCTGTATTTATAGACCGGGACTTCTGGTTTTTGCGCAGCATTGGTTTCATGCCTGCACAGAGAGAGCATTAAACCACTGTTCACTCCAGTCACTGGTGTTGTACGGTCTATCTCTTCGCATTTTGATCTATTCAACATTCATGTGGTTTCATCACGATTTCAGTTAACCAACACTAAATTTTCTTACACAGTTGAGGGTGAAAGATGTCATACATTTTGCTCATATGCGTGTCAGTTATCTACAAGGTAACGTGTCAAACTCAAGGCCCGCGGGCCAAATGTGGCCTGCGGGTGACTCCCATTTGGCCCGCCAAGGTCACTACGTGACAACATTCTGCACACTGTAAATATGGTCTTATTTAGACTCTGAAGAATGTTCCATGTGTCAGCTGGATCATAGTAGTTCTTTAGAATTAGCTTTTGATAAATGTTTCAGTGCATTAATGCTTAAAATTACGGGACCTAAATACTTGAGTTTGTGCTTTAGGGTTAGTGCAACTAATATTTAGATTAGTGCTGCCCACCACTGCTGGTCTTTATGCAATACAGCTGGCATTGTTACCGTCACAAAGACCGGGGCACATCTAGGCTTGGATGTTATGACGGTACTGTGGTATACCTTGGTATTTAAAAATTACGAGGGTATATTAACCCCCCTGGAGCCGAGTCACATGACCTATTTAAATCGCTCTGGCCAGAAAGATACACCTTCTGTGAGACTCTGTTTCAATTTGTGTCAAAAGTACACCAGTTTTTAAATTGTGATGATAGGCCAAATAAAACTGGAGTTCTGACAAATGGTACACACTTTTTTCCTGAACATGATCATCTTATTTGACGAGTGTTGCAGCGGCAGGCAGAAGGAAACACATTAGACTCATGCGGAAAAAAAAAGCTCAATCCGACCCCCCAACCTCACTTCTGACTGAGGCCCAGAGTTATTTGACAAGTGCTAAATAATCTACAGCAGGAAGGAATTTTTAAATTGTTGATAGCTGAATGGAGTTCAGCGGCAATGAAGACACAGTGAAAGTACAGCGGTATTATTTATAGATAAAATGTCGGTATGAAAAAAAAAATTAATACTGCCCAACACTACGCACATCTAAAAGGAAGGGGAAAAGATGGGACTAACATAATGAGGCTACAGATAAAACATTTCTGTTTATACAAGATAAACTGAGTTCTGATGAGTGAAGAAAACAACATATATCAGGATGTTACAGGGGATAGTTTGAATGTATAAAGAATAGTTTAAAGTTTTAAGGCAAATCAGGCTATTCTTCGACCTCTGGGTGTAATTTTCTGACACCACCTGAACTCATCTGGTCATAAACAGGTTCATCATATATATTTTTTGTTTTGCACATCTCACGTTTCCCTCTATTTTGTGTTCCCACTTACTAAATCTGCATAATTTTCCAATAGACACTTCATTCCTTGTCACATTTGAGAATGGGGTGGGGGATGAAAATCACAACACACCGACACATCCGCAGACACAACAGAGACAACAGCAGCAATTTCAGCTCAGCCTCTGAGTCAGGGGTACAGCAAATTCCAATGTCAATAACACCGATCCCAGTGGTGCATGCATTTCAATATCATTATCTGATGCTGAGCCAAGTGCACAGAATATAATGAAATCTTAAAGCATGAACTGCACAGCATCTCCGACTAGGCAAATGCGGTGCACATTTTCAACAACTAAATTATGTAGGATGCTGCCCGCCCTCACCACTGACTTGATTTTGATGTTAATTCTGCCTTACCGCCAGGGCCTGCATGTCTGTGTTAGTGTTGTTGACCAGAAATTGCAATGGTGTTTCAAAAGGTGGCGTAATGATTGGAGCATGAGTGGCAAGAATGTGATGTAAATGGTCTGGAAACGAGAGGGATGGCTGTGTCATGAGCGACCACAGCGGTCACGGCCGCGAGGAATTCAAATGGGTTCCACCTGGAATCCACTCACAACTCAATTAGACACAGAACAGAAAAGGGGAAAGAGGAGGTAAAGGCCGGAGAAAGTCAGAAACCGAAGGACTTGTGGGGGTGGAACAGAAGGTACTGTATGTGTGTGCTTATGTGTCCAGCGGCGGCCACTAAATGAGCAATTACAGATGCAAGTCAAATTCCATAAAAATGACTTGAGGTGAAAGATTTTAAACGAACCATTGAGGCAACGTGGATCATTCAAAACTGTCATTTCCTGCACAACATGACATTATTGTGGAGAAAGCTTGCAGGAAGTGCTTTTCAGGCATTAAATAAGGGTATTTTTGGTTGAATAGCAGTAGCAAAAAAAAGCAATAAAACACAAAACCCTAAGTAAAGAAACAATGTTTTGATTAAAAATTATTTGTAAACGACTTAGTATATGATGTCATTAAATATCATTATAGCTGCTTAAAGCTAATGAATCTGCCAACTTGGTATCCAAATAGTGAATTGCCATTGTTGTTTCATTCCTTTATTGACATTCAAATTTCCAAATACTATTTCATATTTTGAAAATTTACACTGTGGCAAATAGGCTGATTGTTCTGAGAAAGATGGACAATGAATTCATTGATACTTCAAATGTTTAAAGTTTTTTTTTTTTTAATCACGGTGTAAGCATTAACCCTACTGCTACCCTTGGGTCAAAATGACCCGCAAAGTAATTTTGATGCAAAGGCAGCTGGAGGGTTAAGATTTTGGTCAAGATAAAACTTTTTGCCTGATCTGATGTTAATATTTGAAATGTTTTATGGTTGTAAACATTCTTGTATGTGCAAATATAAGTACTAGTACCCCTGATAAGTACATAAAATTAATGCAGCAATGTGTCTGTACACAACGTTGCAATTCCTTCTTTGTTGAACTTTTGCCTTATTTGTGAAAAATGAAGTTAATATTTTGCAACATAGTGTCTAAAAGCATGACGGCTCAGTGGTTAGCAACGACGGCCCACAGCAAGAATGTCCTGGGTTCGGTCTCCGGTTTGGACCTGGGGTCTTTCTGTGCTGAGTTTGCATGTTCTCTTCGTGCTTACGTGGGTTTTCTCTGGGTACTCCGGTTTCCTCCACCCCCCAAAACATGTACAATAGGTTGCCTTCAGGTCCAGGCCTCCCTTGAAAAAGAGATCTGAGATCTCATTACCAGGTGAAAATTACGGTAAATAAATAAAAACTTTCCATTTGAAAGTTGTACAATATGGTATGATTGGGTGTAATACAATATGATGCAACTAAATTCCATATATCTTTAGAAAATACTGAATAACACCATCAAACATGTGATGAATGTTGGGGAAAACCAAATCAAACATTGCAGCCACTCCAGAACCGTCCCTCCAGGGCCAACAAAAATCCACCCCATCCCCCTCTGAACTAGACTTTCTTATTCACCTGGTGTTTAAGAGTAAATAATCATCCAAACATAGTTGACACAAAAGGTCAAGGAGGCACCGCAGCAAATTCCTTCACTAGGTACTTTTTGTGTTGTCTGGCAGCTTTTAGAAAGCGCTGCGTTGAAATGTGAGACAGCTTCTCTAGCGGAGACCTCGGTGACCTGGCTTGGGAGTGATCGATTAGACGGCAAGAGCAAAACTGCAAACGTTACGCTTGAGGTCTGGCTTTTCAAAACCAAAACAAACAAAAAAGGCGGAGAGAGATAGAGCTGCTGAGCAACAACCGGTGACCCGATTATGTTTCAAAAAAAGCCCCCAAATCACCAAAAAGTGACGTTGACAGCACTTCTTTTATCTTCCTAACTTATTACAAAAAGCTCAAATATATTAATGGATAACTGGTTGAAGTAAAATCATTTCTCCTATCAGGTGCTGGGCTCCGAAGTCTTTGCTCAGAGAAGTACTGAATGAAGTTAGATGAAAGTCTGATTGGTCTGGTCCAAACATCCTCTTCCAAACAAAGAGAACAACACTTTAATTCTGAGGCAGAACCTCTCACATCCAACAGATTGCAGCTGGGCCCAAGGAACCTGGATGTACTACCCGGATTGGATCGAACTAAATCTCCCCCGACGCTCGAGGATTGTTGTTTCTTCTTCTGCTCCCTCTTGTTTTCCTGTTATTCTTTTCTCATATACTTTATATTACTCTGTGTTAAAACAGAGGAAGTGTCACGACGTTGCATAAACTCTTGTTCAAACTAATGGAGTTTCTGTGTAATAGACTGAGCATGCAGCTTACAAAAAAAAAGCCACTTAGGAAGGTTTAATTTCACTAGATGCTGACTGATTCTAATTAAGTCATTAAAAGACTCTCTGTGAAGCAGAAACCTGCAAAACACGAGGGATTCAACCAAGTGATTTGGGAGCTCGGGAAGAAAGAACCAAACTGAAAGCGTGCTGACGCCATCGATGGTTGCTCTGCTCATGYCTTGCATGAACATGAGGGGGTGAGTGGGGGAGTGTAAGTCAGCTGTAGGTCTCGCAAATCAAATCAGAAGAGTAGCTGGAGTATAGAGGAGGGGAGAGGATACTCAGTGACCTGCCTCTGTGGTTTTATGCACTCAAACACTCTTCGGGGACCTACATGAATACAGATACTCTCGCACACACTGTGGCATATGGACGACCTTGTCCTGTCTTTTGGCTGAGAGGTAAAATATGTTTGGGTTGGACTCAGCAGGCACCCCTCTCTAAAATCTAAAAATGGAGTTCTCCTGGCCACATTATGATCAGAGGGTCGTTAGCAAAATGTCAAAGACTAAAAACAAACTGATTTGAGGTGGACTTCAATGAAAAGGTAATAGACTATGAATATTGTATCGGTTACAGATAGCTCTCTGAATGACCTCAATTTAAAATAACAGTTTAACTATACCCAGACTGATGATCTAGCCTGAGCAGGGCCAAGAACAAGTCTTTTTTATTACAGAGATGTTTACAAAATAAAATAATTTACTAGCACAAATTGTGGCAACAGCAGTTATCTTGTAGCAATTATGTTTACATTCTGGGCAGAGCTGTGTATTGGCAAGAATATGGCAACATGATACACAAGGGTCACGATATGATATATCGAGATATACTGCGATACTCTAAAAAAGGCGATATATCTTTTTTTTTTATCCTAAAGCTTCTAATTTTAAAAAACTCAGCTCAAACTAATGTTTCATATAGGATTATACTTTTAGACTATTCAGGAGTGGAGGAGCCAAACGGCTAGCTGACTGCTGCCAACTAGTGGTCGGAGGCTAAAATACAGCACAAAAATAAACAGCTGGCATAAAATTCTACATTTTAACCCTTGATTTAAAATCAACACGGTGCTTCGGAGAATCAAGACAKTACGAGGAAATGAAATATCACAAGATTTCTGTACGCTGATATTTTCTTACACACCTAATTCTGGGCCACTTCCAGCACGAATCCCATCATTTCTGACAGATAAACTGAAATGGCAAAATGACAGYGGTGTAAAGGTTTATAAAATATAAATGCATTCATTCTAGACTGGCATCATTTTAGGAAAGCAGCAGTAGAATTTGGTTTTGGTCTAAAAAGATTTGAATTACACTTCTATTCATTCTGTTAGAGCCTCTTTAGATGAGTACACACACACACACACACACACACACACACACACACACACACACACCCAGGATGCAACAATGACCAGCCTTGAACAGGACAACTCAATGAGTCCAAGACTTGAAAATGTACAATTCAAATACAGCAACTGGATAAATGGACCTTGAGGGCAGAACAATTGGGAGTGCAAACCATAATAATAGAGTTTTCACCTGGCTCCTCAGCAGAAAATTTCATATTTAGTTTGTTGGCAGCTTTGATCTATCACACAAAAACCAAGCAAATGTATACATAAACAGTTAAATTTTTTATCAAACAGCTGGTCCCTAAAATCTGCTCACACACCCCCAATGTCACACTCCCCATGTCCCCCGTTTTGAGTCTCAATAAAACAAACGTTAAGTGACAGAGCATGGAACCATCTGGACCACTGATCAGGTTCCAAGTCTTAAGTGTACTCTGGTGTAATGTTATTCATCCACTGCCTCAAACACAATCCTATCTTTTTTTTTTTTTAGTCTGCAGAAAAGATGAGAGCGGGAAAAGTCACTAATTGCTCCTGACTTCCCAGAGCTCRGCGACCAAATATGTGGAAATATTGTACGGCCGTTTGAGACACGGTCGTGTTAATGAGACTTCCCTCTGCTAACGTTGACCGTACACCAGAAGATTTCAGTTTATAGCTTTTTCCTGATCAATACTGAGTCGTGTCGATGCAGTCTTTGAGGAGAAAGCTATATTTGCTTTGGCTAAAATTACTGAGGTTTATAAGAGATCGAATCCCACTAATGAGTCGTGCTGTCAATCAATTCTGACCAATACTTATTTAACCMTTAAATAATAAATCCATCACCCAGTGGATTCATTTTTAGCCCCATCTGGTTTACATTTAGACATCAGGGCATTAAAACTTATCTTTGAAACTATGTTTAAATGAAAGTAGAGTTCYTTAAAGGAATGCACGTCACCTACTGGCAAGTTTTAAATAAATATCCTGCATCTGCTAGCACTTGGGCATATGTGTTCAAAACTCAGTTACTACAAAACCAAATTTTAACTCATTGTCTGGAAAACTGATTGAATTAAAGCTGTGTTTGTGTTAATCAGTTGCATTTATACACCCAGTTATTGCTTTCTGACCAGTGGTTTGCAAGACACTGATAAAAGAAATGATAAAAGAGATGCATTCTTGGCATTTACTGGTGTTTAACCCAATGGAATGACCCAGCGTTTCATTAAAAAAATGACTCCACAATTCCTATATGCCTTCCGACTTGCTTTAAACTTTTGGGTGTCAAAATGTTTCGACCACGATCCAAATCATTTTGACAGCAGCGTCTAAATGAAAGTGGCTTCTTTTTGCATCACTGATGATCCTCCTTAGTCCAAAGCATTCACTCCGACAGAACAATATCGACTAAATTTCTGGGGAGTCTTGACAGCCACCTATAGTGAGGTGCCAAAAGCTTAGCTGAGGGGGATTTTCCACCCGTCCATCCTTTCTTTTTCCATTTTCGTCATTTTATTWTTGTAATAATCTGACATTGGAATGTTATTCAACCCACACTACAGGCCGTCGGGAGTGTGCATGTGTGCGTGTGTGTGTGTATAAGGGGGGTCTTTAAAAGAAACTTTGAAACTCTGTCCTACCCGCTACCCCCTCTCACAGTCTTCCYTGAAATCCCWAATCTTGACTTCCCGGTTTACAMTGGCCAAACCAAAGTGGTCTTTTGCTTGAAAATCATGCCAAGATCTTTCTTCTAACTTGAACGCTGAGCAAAGTGGGAGTCTCTGAGCCTCTCTGGCACACAATTCATACACCAGCACAGAGGGATATCTGAATCAGGGTGGGGGTTGGTGGAGTTCTACTTTGACACACGTCCAACACGMCCAGCTGATGCTTCCAACCAAGAAGTCCAATAACTTCATCTGCGCAGGTCATTTCAGGTGGATCCCTCGTTTATTAGCCTCTCATCCAGCAAGAGAGGGTGGAAATATKAAACATTACCACCACATCCGGCGCTGCAATGACCAGGTGAAGCAGTTCAGATAAGGTATAATTGGGCCACTCTTGGCACAGCTTGGCATACAAATGAAGAAATGAAAAGTGCCGCACAGCGAGCATAATTATGGTTGTCTGATTAGGAGATTAACTCAGAACTCCCAGTACAGGGCTGTGTTGGCTCACAAAGCCTGCTCCCTTCTTGCATTTGAGAGGCCTCATCAAATTTGATGTATACTTCTTAAACGTGATGGACAAATGTTTAACACGACTGAGCCAATGGGGAAGGTTAAACTGGTCAGTTCTACAAAATAAACAGGGGCTCACATTGGCCACCACTGAAAGGCTGAGATTATGTCATGGCCTGTGTCTGCTATGAAAATATCTCATAAACTTAAACTCATTATTAACTCAATCATTAATGTGATTTGTCCTGGCAAAATGAGTTACAATTAGGATATTTTTTCAATGTTAAGTTGTTTTTTTTTTCCAAATTCTCCATCTCAAAAGTTTCAAAATGGTACAAAATTTATTGAAATTTGGCTCTTTTTCACACAGCCTGTCAACAAGCTAGTTTTGTTTAAGAGCATGATGCTTGAAAACCAAATTTGTTTAGGTCTGGAATGATGTCATCAAAAATTTCAGCCGTTTATTTGAAAAGATGAATCCCTAATGCTAAACATTATATAAAAGATTTAAACTTTGATTTAAAGTTGGATTTAAAAAAACATTATTTGCTGTTTAAATTACTTGGATCACTAAATGGTGCATTTATGGACTCTTAGTTATGACAAAACCTCATGGCTTGACCTAAGACAAATGAGTGGGTCCTCTGGACAGGTTCTTGTTCTTTGAATCATTCTGTCTCTTTTTTGAGAAATGTCTTTAGTCTACTTTGGACAGGATTGCCTTAAACCAGTTTGAGGACTGAAGAAATYGCTTTGAGAAAAGACAAAATATTTCAACAACCCGTACAGAAGACCTAATTCCACTTTTTTTTTACTTTTCCACTTGGGTTATTGAGACGCATTGTTATGGAAATAATACTTTTAGGTTGGCCTCTGTCTCTTTAAGAACCTCCTACTGATTCTGTCCCATCTCGTTCTGTGGGGGGGGGGCTGCTGCGCAATGATGCAGTTTACTTGGCATCTGAAAATACATTTCCTCAAAGGTATTTTGAATCTGAATAGAGGTTCACTGAGTGAGAAGTCGTGTTGGGAGCAGCAGGCAGTTAAATTTCACTTTCAGTTTGCTCTGTTATTGCATGCAGGAGTCATGGGCGGGGTGTGTGGGGTGGGGAGGTGTGCTCTGTGATGAGGAAGTTCAGCTTAAAGACACGTCCCAGGGGTGTTTCTGGTACCAAAAAGTGTTTCTGGTCCCCACCTGTCGTTTTGCTCCTCAGCATGGCTGCCTAAAAACGCTGCAGGATTTCTCAAACATGCATGAATGAGTCACAGCAAGGCTTTGGGCATGTTTTTTTTATGAGAGTATAACATTATAACATGATATAAAACTCAAAAGTTGATTTTACATGATATTGCCCCTTTAAATAAATATTTCCACAACACCATCAGAACAATTTGATCATTGAAAATTTTGGTTCAGGCATCTGATTAGGATGACCTCCTGGACGCCTCCCTTTAGAGGTGTTCCAGGCACATCCAAATGGTAGGAGGCCTCAGGGAAGACCCTGGATTTTATAGTTGGATAATGTATCCTCTCTGGCCTGGGGATGCCTCGGGGTCCTCCAGGATGAGCTGGAAAATGTCACTGGGGAGAGGGACGTCTGGGTTTCTCTCCTGGGCCTGTTGCCTCTGCGACCTAACTATGAATAAGCATCAGAAGATGAAGATGGAGCCTCACATTAAGTTGTTTTCACTTCAACTGTAAATGGCATGAGGGGGATCTGAAGGACACAAACCCACCTCAGAGCTGGAACAACATTCTTATGATTACTGTGTTTCAGATTACTGCTTTTAGCATGTCCCATTTTTTTTTTTTGACAAGCACGTTTCGAGGAGTCAACGCCACTGAGACTCCGCAGAGACTGATGACAGTGTTTGTGTTTCTGTTTACCGTTTTCTGAACTGCATCAAGAAAAAAGCCCACGAGCGTGAACTGCAATCATTTCTTCTCTGAATGCTGCCGCCTTATCAGCGTACGAGCAGCATCTTCTCTGACATCACAGAACGTCCCGAAGCTAATCCAGGCGTCAGCTCCGACATCCCCRCCTACCCCACCCTCCGTGTGTTTCTGTGTTTCCACAGATATTGCYAAGTCATCATATCAATTGTTGCTCAAGTTGGATACAGAGAGCGATTCTGGGAGAATAGTTGAACTACTTTCATGAGAAAAAAAATAGAATAAAGCATAAAAAAACATTACAGGACAGCTGAGCCGTATGAAGCAACTGTTTCGTTTTTAGGGCAAGAATAAATCAGAAGTGGAATGAGTGAACCAAACAATGTTTCTGAGATGGATTTCCTCCTTCCTTCTTTGAGTCATACTTTTTTTTTCTAGAGTAAAATGTCATAAAAGTTGTAAAGTATTAAGTATTGTTTTTTTTTTAAGTGCTGCTCCTGAACCGCCTATACCAGCTGGAGGTCCAGGCTTTTCTTTTATTCAGGCCTGCCACTATAATTACATTTCCCCATTTACATTTACTTTGTTCAGGTTTTTATGCCTCTATTCTAACATAATCGCTTGAACAATTTTAATGTGGTGCAGAATCTTAAGAAAGGACTAGAGCTTTTTTTATTGTACATTACTAGAAAAAACAACTGTTTTACTTTAAAGTTTTGAAAAAAAAATGGTACATGGCTGATACAACACAGCAAGGACAAAAACACGATGAGATGGCATTATTAAAATCAAAAAAGTGCACAAATTCAAATAGTTGATATTAAATTTTTACTTCCATCTGCTATGGGGGTGATGCACCAGTTGTTTCACCATGGTGTTCAATGGTAGGGTTGTTTTTTTTTAGGCGTAACACCTGTCTAAACACCACTGAGTGATCCCACGTCTGTTCCTGGTATTGTTCATTTATTTCTGCTAGTTTTTCATGGTGAAAACTTTCAGAAACTATTAACTGGCTGTACATTTATAACTCATTAACTTTTAGAATCAACCCAATTCAAGATGGCTGCCAAAGCCAGCTGACCGCTGTAAACACAAAAGTGGCTATAAACTCAGCCAGTTTTGCAGATGTTGAGCTGAAATTTGTAGCTCAGCGTTGTCCCAAAAAATTATATTGCAAGTGCTAACGGATCGCACAAGAGCCAAAGTGTGAAAGTTGGCTCGTGTGCCCAGGTAAACTGAGTGAGGAACATGAATGAACATCTGCGCTCATATAGTCTTTTCATAACAGGAAACAAGCCTCAACTGCACACGTCAATTCAAGACAAACATTGAATAATGATCTCCAAGCTTTGAGCCAGAGATGCAAATTATATTTTCCAGAAAAAAAGAACAGAAAAACGGAAGGAACACTGGTGTTTAAATTTCAATAATGTGTCTTGTTGTATTTGAATGATTGAAAATTAAATTATTTTGCGCCTGCGGTCTGTCAGTGTGCTCCTTTATTATATCTTTGGACAGCTATTTACACGTTATTGCTTTCTAATAGGGTAGCATATCCTGGGTCACATTTTCAAACAGCTAGGGAAGAAATGAGATCATCTCGGTAAATTAGCGGAAGCATCGCTCTGTAGTTTGAGGCGGTGTTATATTGTTTAAATATGAGTTTAATGTCGGGTCTTACTGTGTGAAGCTTGGTCTTCCTGACATTAATTATAAATACAACAGATCTTGTGCGAGTATGAGAAATAGAAACACTTAAGACGAGTCTAGTTTGAAAGATCAGAGTGCCATATGGCTTCATGTTGACTTTCAGCAGTTTGGTCTGTAAACTCATGGACAAAAGCATAAACCCAAGCTGTTCATGGTGGATGAGAAAAGAAAAGGCTCATCAGAAACATATCCTCTAGCTATTGCTTTCAGTTTCTTGAGATTTTTTTTCTCCCAAAGACTTCAACAAAGGTTGCAAACTCTGACTTGTCTCTGCTTTGTGCGCTACATGGGAATACGGTGAAGACTTCCAGCATCCTCTATTACTGTATCTACTCCAGTTCTTATACACTGCAAAAGAAAAAATAATAATCTTTTGTCTGACAACCAGTGGTGGGCACAGCTAACCAAAAAGTTAGGTTCACTAACCACTAATCTGCTAAACAACAATATTGGCTTGGTTTAATTTGAAGGTGGGTAGGATCATTTGTGACAAATTGGTCCATCTAAACCAGAATTACAGCTCTGTCTAACTTTTGATACTTTTTTTAGAAATACTGTTTGAAGCTAGTCGAACAACAACAAGCAAATGCATTCTCTACCTTATTTTATASGCAGTAAATTTTTGCATTCCTTATTGAAATATTTTTAAATGTTATTTTCTTTTTCACGTTTTTAGTTKGAAGTTTAGCTGCTAAAGATGCTACAYGCTACACACACGATGCCTGGCATGTCCAGCCTTGTTTATAAAAAAGAATAGGCCTATAATTTATTTTATTTGGAATGAAAGCCATACAAATTGGAGCTTCACACTTGTGAATTTTTTAGTAGGCGTAAAATTAATGGAAACTAAATCAGAGAAAGGTAATTCTTTACTGGTTTCTAAAGTTAACATGAAAGCTAATCTGCTAAATGAGAAKCTGTAAGCGGATTAGCAGAACTGTGCCCACCACTAAAAACATTCTATATGTTTATAGTGAACTGAATATAGTATTCATGTTTCGATGGGGCATATGACCCTCTATGAACAATAGAGTTAATCAAGGCACTGACAATCTATTGTTTGGCTGATGGTCCTCTTTTGCATGTGAACGATCTGTTGGTCCACCATGTGGAGGTAGTGCTTTTATTCATGTTRTGTAACCAGAGGTAAAGTTATACGAAAAAAAAGTTTCTAATAGGTCTGTTAAGTAAGGTTGGGTGGCGTCTATTTTTAAAAATCGTTCAAGTCTTATGTACAGATCAGATTTAGTAAAGAGATGCATAATTTACAAAAAAAAAAACACAAATGAGTTTATCTGGCTGACAAGAAGTGCATTTCATATCATAAACATAACTAAACTTGAAATTTATGTGGATGGGATTAAATCTATAGTAATTTTTAAGGATGTAACTCAAAGCAGATCCGTCACCAATCCTTACAGTTTGTTATAAAGTGTGAAAAAATACCTCATTGCTTTTCTAAGCAATTTGTTCATTGGTAAAGAACAAGAAGGTTACAGGTTCTAAAATATTTTGACTCCATCATTGTCCAAGATTTTGTCTTTTGGACTTTGAAGCTAAAATCTGTAACGTCCTGTGTTTTTACTTCATTTGGTACTCTGATAAAACTTTCCTAAAAGAAAAGAGAAAACTATTGTCAATCAATGTTCAGTTAGTTCTGCTGGAACTTTCCGATGAAGTTCTACATCTTCTTGTCCTTTCCGAAGTGGCTGTCGTGCAAATAACACGCTCTGCTGGGATATTGATTGGTTGGACAGAAGCAAACAGCAGGTTTCAATGGAGACACGAAGTCTGCATGGAGAGAAAAGTAATATGAACGGATGAGCTCAGTCTGGTAAGAAACATAACCCATTTATTATGTTTTTTTTACCAAATAGATTGGAGAACAAGCCTTCAGCAGCTCATCAATCTCGAGTTTCTTTAAGTGAGTCATATTAGTTTGACATCTGTTGCATCAAAGCTAAACTACTGAGCTTAATTAAGGCATGTAATACCAAAGAAAAGGTAACGATGCTCTCAGGACAGGMGCTAGTCAGGTAGAGCTTGTGATTAATGGTTTGAAAAAAAACTGAGAAACATGACCTCATTTAGAACATACAATAATATATTGGAGCTTAAAACACGATTTTKTTGTTGCAGCATTCGACATAAAGACCAAGAAATAAGCCTGTAGAGGGATTCTAAAMGACAGATGCTTGTCCAATAAACAGCTTATTTAGAAAATAATGAAGTGCCAAATTTGTGTCTTTATACCTTAAAAAYGACAGAGCTAGAAACAGTACATCCAGCATTCCCTCTGCGTTCCCAAGGCAAGAGAAATGGATTATAATGTCCAAGCACTAGATTGCTGAAATCCAAACCTCTGGACAATGCAGTGGAACAAGATTTACAACCAGGATTATGGGGAGGGATGAAAGAAAAGTGTATAGACAAGAGAAAGGAAAAGGTTTACAATGACTACAGTTTATCTGCATTGTCCTCCTCTTCAATAAAGTAAATATAGCTTTTTTTCCTCCTGGGATGTRGCATATTGAGTCCCTTTATTTCTTCCTCAAACAATCTCGTCCTGTGAGCAATATGCTGGAAATAACTCCTAAGTCTTCCGGTGAGAGCCCTCTGGGACACATCCAGAGAAACTGTGCTGTTATCATACAAAGCTTATCTCCAAATACTTCATCTAAGAAGCTTACTTTGAGAAGAAAGGGGGGAAAAAAAGTACGATTACCGTTCAAAATACAGTTTTTATATTACAGTATTTGCCTTTTCCCAATGGGGGTAAAAAGAAACAGACTTGGGAGAACAAGTGAAATATTTTTATTTGAGCTGGACATGGCAACTTCAGTATGCTCTCTTTAAAGTCGGCACTGGTTCAGAGTTTAGGCAAAGATATAAATAAAGTATATTCCCTTTCCTTACGGCCGTTTTATGTCCAGTCTGACGTGCGTCTATTTAGTTAAAAGCATAAGAAAAGACCAGGGCCATTTTTCAAAAATTGATGACGGCCTTGCATATATTATGCAAACTTTTGTCCTTGTGCCAAGCAGTGCATCTACTGAATAATAATTACGTAAGGGACTTTGGGAAATGAGCRTGCAGAATATGAAACACACGCCAGTGTCCCCTGTCTCCTGTGCCCCAGTAAGGGAGAAAAGGGGGAAAGAAAAGAAGGCAAAAATGACAACAGTTGATTTAATTTATGAGCCTTTTCACTTTGTTTTGTGCTTTTAAAATGAACATCAGAAGTTTCATAATCTAATTTTACTTTGTGTCTTTGGTTGTGGCTAGATTAATGATCTGAAATATTTTTGCCAGCCAAAGAAACRGCAGCAATAAACTTTTACCCAAGAACATAATTTATTGTTGAAAAGTTGGATGGTAAAGCTGGTCTAGACTTTGTATAAGGAGCTCATGAAGTTGTAGGTGATGTTTGTACTGCCATGATGGGTGGTAATACTTTGAGTAGGGTCCTATGAAATCCTTTTAATTTTTTTCCAAAATTCAGTTTTTATTTTTATTTTTTTGCATCCTGCGACTGAAAAATGTTTTAGCAAATGAACAGCACCAGAATTCAAAACGTAATGAACATTATTTCACTTTCACAAATACTATGACAAATTGAGTAAATTCAAAGCAACTCATTCACTTTAAAATTACTCAACCCAATGTTAAGTCAATTCAACATTAAATTTTCTCCTGTTTCTGATGCCAGTGTTTGACAGGAAGTGGTCGTCACATGTATTCTTACAAGTCCTGTCCATTGTGCGGCGCGCTGACAAAACTTATACATACGTTGTTCTCCAGATTCATAAGAAGTGTTAGGGTATTGTTCTGCCCTAAAATTTGCACTAAGCTTCTCATGTTTTTTGCTTTTGGAGGACATCTGCTTCTGCAAGCCACGGTGGCTGACTTATTTTTAAAAAAAATTGGTCTGTGTGGAGAGAAGAGCCAACCCTGTGTGCTTGTTACTGGGTAAAGGCAAGTGCAGGTTGTAGAAGCAGCCAAAAATACCTCAGAAACTCACCCAAATGAGTGAATTTCAACAGATTCCRTGTTTTATACTGGATTCYATTTTTTTTTTGTAAATTCCACGATTTTGTTCATGTTTTTCAGTTCGTGGGAAAATATGGTGCCTTAATTGAGGAACTGTGTGCAGCTACTTGCAGTTAGAACAGGTAATGCTAGATTCAGACTGAACGTGTTTTGAGCGTCAGGTTTACATGCAAAGTCAACGGTGGAAGCGTGTATAGGGACGTCGAGAAGCTTCATCACGTGTCTAGTGTGTCTAGAGCATTTAGCTGTGTCTGGCGGCTCATCAAACTGGACTCGGGACAAAAATAGACCTGAAAGCGAGCCTTGTCAGAGCACAGCTCCTAGAGTGGTGAAACTCACCAAACTCAGAACGTCTCTGATTTATCTGATGAAGTAATTATGAATTGAGTGCTGTGTGCTCTTGCTCTCGGTAAGTAAAGCAAAGCTACATATAGTGGGTAAAATAAGTATTTAACACGTCAACATTTTTCTCAGTAAATATATTACTAGAGGTGCTAATGACATGAAATTTTCACCAGATGTTGGTAACAACCCAAGTGATCCATACATACAAAGAAATCAAACCATAAATGTCCAGAAATGAAGTTATTTGTAATAATGTGGAATGGCACAGGGAAAAAGTATTGAACACACTTACTGAAATTTATCTAATACTTTGTACAAAAGCCTTTGTTGTCAATGACAGCTTCAAGACGCCTCCTGTATGGAGAAACTAGTGGCATGCATTGCTCAGGTGTGATTTTGGCCCATTCTTCCACACAAACAGTCTTCAAATCTTGAAGGTTTCGTGGACCTCTTCTATGAACTCTGATCTTTAGTTCTTTCCATAGATTTTCTGTTGGATTCAGGTCAGGTGATTGGCTGGGCCATTCCAGCAGCTTTAGTTTCTTTCTCTGAAACCARCTGAGAGTTTCCTTGGCTTTGTGTTTGGGCTCATTGTCTTGCCATCATGGCATCATTATGCTTTGCAACAATAATGTTGTGAAGGTCTTGAGAGAGCTCTTTACTTTTACCCATCATCAGATGGTTCTTGTGTGATACCTGGCCATCATTTGGGACTGAACCAGCTGATATTAACTTGCACTGACAAGGGGCAGGCTTGCTTTCTAATTACTGAGAGAGTTCAGCTGGTGTCTTGGCTTTCCATGCCTTTTTACACCTCCCTTTCTTCATGTGTTCAATACTTTTTCCCTGTGCCATTCCACATTATTACAAATAACTTCATTTCTGGACATTTATGGTTTGATTTCTTTGTAGTATGGATCACTTGGGTTGTTACCAACATCTGGTGAAAATTTCATGTCATTAGCACCTCTAGTAATATATTTACTGAGAAAAATGTTGATGTGTTCAATACTTATTTTACCCGCTGTAATTTCATCTGCCATTATACGGAGACGAGCCGAGGAATACAACCAAGAAGCGCTTGCTGACTCGCACGTCWAGAGCAAATGACGAGCGTCTGACTCAAAGTGCACAAGCATCCGACTTAGAGTTGGACACATTTTTGAGGCTAAAAACGCGTTCGGTGTGAACGTAGCATTAGCATATGTGAGACCCCCACACATCCCTAAAAATGTATTTTTGTGGACTGTATGTCACCGACATATTGTGTCGATGTGGAACTTGTTCTAAAACAACGTAGTTATTATTAAAAGCAGTCTTTTATTGCCTAGAATAACCTCTGAGCATCTCTAGCTTTTGTTTGCATCAACATTTGRCTTGTGGTTTTGACAACAATTTTTAAAAACATGGATTTTTTTGATTTTTTTAATTACAAAGAACATAAMAGGCTTTGATGTCAGAGCTTTTTTAGTAACAGGGAACACGAGGACGCACAGAAGCTAAATCAAACCCCTGGCATGAACAAAGCAGCAGAAGGAGAGCTCTAGGTGATTTGATATGCAAATGCAATTACCTTATTTGCTAATCTACATGGTGTCCCCCTTTGGCGAGACAGAGGTGTCCAATTTCAAGTGAATCGGATCCCCTGTTCTGTACCGGAAAGTAGAGAGCAGTGAGCTGAAGCTTCATTAGATACACAGCTTACTGCTTTCAAGTAATGTAGTTTAGATGTAGAGTAATTTCAATTATTACAATGTATATTTTTTGTGCTTACCTACACGTGTCATTACAGAGTCAACAAGTGCAATGTCAATATTATAGACTATTATCGRAAAAATAAATATTGAGTTAATGCATCTTTGTACAACTAGCATATTTGGAGACAAACTTTATGTGTTTACTAGGGATGCAAGTTATCGATTAATGAATTAATCTAAAGTTGATTGATCTTATCGATCGACTAACTAATTGATAAGCTTCCATTTTCCTAAAAACCTGACATTTGTCTYGAATCAAGTATCTTTCTGTGACATGAAGGGCTAATTTTTTACACACCGCATTAAAAAAATACAGTATTATATTTTATAAACTGTATAGTGCAAGCTGCATTAAACACTRACTGAATAAACAGAAAATTGTGGATTTCTCACACATGACTAAACTTGGACGTATTTACAAAATATGACAAAAGATGAATCTATTAGGTTTCTAATTGGAAAAATRGGTAAGAAAAAAAAGTGAAACACTTGATCCACCCTGAACAGAGAAATGTAAAACTAACATTTAAACACAGGATAACATTTTAATCTAAAGATTTACTCAAAAACAAACTATAAACATGACCTGAGAGGAGTAAACATACAAATGAGTACTGGAACTGTGTTTGTTTACATTCCCTGTGGTTCATGCTGCTGCATGATTTGACGTCAGTTACTTTTCATTTGATTTGTTCACTGGCCGGGTTATGTCACACAGATGAGATAAACTTCATGTTAATTATATGTAGTGACTAATTTTTTTGTTTTGTTTTATTTCACACAGAGTTGGAGCTGTATATTGGCAAGAATTAGGCGATACGATACATATCACGACAGAGGGGTCATGATGCGATATATCCCAATACATCCCGATATATTTCGATACTGTAAACAAGGYGATATATTGCAATATTTTTGGTCCAAAAATTCTATTAAATTAAAACCTCTTACTGGAAAAAAAAATGAAAAACCAAAATTCATTGTCTCAGAGATTTCTAATATTACAGAGACATGCTTTGGATACATTTAGCTGTGTCCTGCTTTGGATGTGTTTTATT
>NW_013952425.1:582291-588778 GCF_001266775.1 Austrofundulus limnaeus
CCTTTATGTTGTCATAAAGTTCAGTAAACAGATGATATGAAGCTGCTGCTCACAGAGTTTCTGACCTGCATCCAGAACCTGATTTGTACAACTGTGGGTCGAACAGCAGGGCAGGTCCCGAAGAAAACCAGTTAAGAAATTGAGAAGCTAAACGAGTTAAACCGTTTTTGAAGCGACCACAGCAGGATAAAGTATACGGACTTTGATGTGATCATCAGCCGGACATTAGCTATGTTTACATGCACAAAATTTTTTAATCGGATTGAAATGTATTCAGATTAAATAATCCGAATGTACTGTTTACATGGACACAATCCGATCATGAAAAGTGTTTACATGCACCGGACGTGGCTCTCTGCTCAGCTCAACAGGGCCGGGTTTGGAGTAAGGCCAGGCTGATAGCGCAGTGGCGCCATCTACTGGATGAAGGCAAAACTACACTGAAATAAGGTTTAAACGGATGTTCTCAATTAATTGAATGGAAGAAATTTTAATCTAATAAACCATTATTCGACAATTAACCATAAGTCGATTAATTGTTTGCATCCCTAAGCAGATATAAACTAGCATTAAGTTATTGACAAACTAAATATGACACAAGCAGCTAATTAGTGTTGCTTAGCGTCTGAACTAGAAATAAAAAGAAACCGTTAGCTTAGCCCTGTGTTAAATTAAAGCTATACATAAAGTTTGTCAAAACTTTGGTCCTGAAATATTTAATACGTTGAGCTTTTTGACTGAGTTTGATAAATATTATTTTCTTCAAGTAGCACCAAGCTTATCTGTAAATTATATTTGACACAAGCAGCTAATTAGCATAGCTTAGCATTTGACCTGGAAAAAGAAAGACAGTCTGGCTCTGTGTGATACAAAATAAATATATTCTATACAATTTATACAGTTTATTTAAAGCAAAATATAAATAGAATTTAGTACAAAGTATAAAAACTTGGCAACATTAAAGCCAATAAGCTTCAAGAGTTGGCTGTATATTTCAGGATGCCTCCATATTTTCTATCTTAAAAGTTCATACTTATTCAGACTCTAAGTTTAAAGCGTTTATAAAATGCACAAGTGGACATTATGAGAGCTGTTTCTTCTTGAAATTTGAACAGGTTTTATGTTATTTTTTTCCTAAAATGCAGTAGGTAATAAAGCACACTAAAATCAAATTCCACATTTTTTTTAAACTGYATGGAAAGCCTTATTTTTAATCTATTGTCTTTTCATGCAAATGTCACCAAGGCAAACAATAAGTATGTTTCCAACAAGATCAAATTATTTATTTTAACTAACAAATTACATACAGTACTCTCAGTGGACTGGTGTTAACTGTGCTTCTGTTTTATGAAGTTCCGTCTTGGCCCCCCTTTCTCTGCATACTGAATAATTATCCATAAATAAATAAATAAATTAGCATTCATGCTTTCTGAAAAAGCATTTTCTTAGTTTCCTTTGTTCAATTCCACTGGCGATCTGTTTCATTGTGGAAAAATAGGGGGCGAAATGGATGATTGATTTATGGAAATTCGCTCTGAGTGGATGACATTTGTCATATCAATAGCATTTCTGAGGGAAACAATAACCGTTTTTTCATGAGCGATGGAGCTCCAAGTAGAAAAAAAGACCACAAGGGAAAAACACACACAGGTAGATTTCATTAATGTGAAAGGAGAGCACTCAGAATGCGCATTTGGACTTAAGGTTTTCTGTAATTTGAGACTTGATTACTTTGTCTTGATTCTCTCTCTCTCAAAAGAAAAAATGAAGAAAAAAAAGGTTTGATCACAAAGAAAAGAGAGACTGACTTGCTTAAATATACACACCGAGTCCTGCACACATCTGCTCGTCAGCGAGCCTGTTGGAAACTGTCACATGCCTGGCAGCTTCTGCAGTTTGGGCAGATGGCGCAGTACAATTAGGCTCACCAAATCTTTCAATCAATCTCTCGTACAGCATAAGAAGAATGCGGACCTGCCGTCATGATAAAAAGGAAGTCCGTCCTCTTAAAATCCTACGATTTTATGTATCAGGACACAATAAAAACAATATGGCCTAACTTTAAGTGTATAAAAACGCACAACAGAGTCCACGTTGGGATTTCAGAAACAAAAAAATGTCAATGAAAAAGCTGTGTTTGGAAAAACTGAGTCTTCCATTGCTGCTTATAAAATATTTGAAAAGTAGYAAAGTGCTGCCGATCAAATTCACCAAACTCATCTGGTTAACTGATCATCRGCACATGTGACCATAAAATCACTCTGTATGTGTTCAACACAACACCACWAAGGGACAAATATCAGCGATGACTTTAGAGAAGCAACTGTTGCTGTTCACCAGTCTGGAGAGGATTAAAAGGCCATTTTCAAACAATGCGAACACCATTATTTGATGGAGAGACGTATTATTCACAAGCAAATAAATAAATAAAACACATTTAGGATGGCTGCAAATCTTCCCCAGAGTGGACCTCCAGAAAATTCACTCTGAGGTCACAAAAAGAAAAGAAAAGCTTCTACTGACCTCAGTTACAAAACTTAAGGTTAAAGTTCATAAAAGATGCCAGGTGAAAGCCTCTTCTCTCTAAAACATCACATTATGGCAGCACATCTTAAACCACAAAGATGTTTTAAGATGTTTACCTACAGTATAATTCACTTAGTTTATAATACACAGCTTTTCCACTTCGGCATTGCTTTTGTTTAAGTAGCCAAAAAGTAGCCCAACACTGACGCATATGATAGAGAGGATGACTGGGAGATGTATTACAGAGCTGAAACATTTTTATTAGAGCCTCTGTACTCGCTCGGGTTCTTCAGAAAACCGTACTTTCCAAATCTGACGTTGGATTATTCGAGTAASATTCAACTGTATCCTGAGGTGCCCCTTTTTTATTTTTTTAGAACAAAATACATCACTCCTACAAAAGGCTGCAAACAGAATGAAGCATTGTTGTGAAGATGTGCTGAAGTGGCATTGTCAGAAATGGTAGGAGGTTCTTAAAGTGACAGAGGACAATTTAAAGGTGTTCAGAGCTATGATGCAAAGTCAAATTTATGTTTGATATCCAGCATTTTCATAACAACTGAAGGTAAAAGTTACATGATTGTGGTTTAGAATTGAATGTTTAGAACCCAGAACTGAAAGTGGGTTGACTTTCTATTCCCATTAACTGTTTCATTACTGTAATCTTTATTGTTGTCATCCTTTTTGGATGAAAAACAAAAGTTTCTTAACCTTCTCATTTACAGGAAGCTACAATACCCCATTTCCACAGCCCCCAACAACACCACAGCTGTCACCACACCCAGTTTGTCTGTATCCTCCTCTGCCCTCACTGTTGGCTCGTTTAACCACTGGCCTGGAATGCAAGGCAGTACTGTAGACAATAGCGGAGGAAAAGTGTTTCATTCACACCCAATTACTGTGAAAGGGATTTTTCAAGCCAGAAATTCACAGAGGAGCACAATAAGAGTGTCAGAGAGAGCCGAGATATCCCTGGCGTTTTACATTCACGTCCCATGTTCCCCCACACAAAGAGAGATGAAAAGCGATCCGTCGTATCCAACACCGGCGAGGGCCATTAGCCAGAGCCGTTTAAACGAGGATAAGCCCGACCGCGGCGCTAAAAGAGACGGGAAACATCTGCTGCGCGAGCCGGTCTCTTTAGTTGGCCCCGAGGACTCTGCCTTTGATCAGCGGCCCTCGCCACCACCTTCCCACGAGCACTTGGATGAAACGGCCTCTCGAGCACAAACAAATTGAAACAAGCGAGGAATGCATGTGGCATTCAGATACAAGAATGTCACTAAATACGACTCCTAAATAAAAACTCCTTTTGGGGGTGAAACGGAAACTTCCTCGAGCACTTTTTTATTTTTGTCTTTCCTGCATGAAAAAAAAAAAAAGCCTGACGTATCGTCACTTCCAGCGGAAGAAAGCCAGACCCCTCGCTCAAGGGTGGGCCAGATGCCACCTTTGGACTGCCAATCCCACTGTTGTATTTCCCCCACCTGTGACGGGCAGATGATTCACTAGGCCTGCCAGACTGCATTGAGGGACTGAGTGCACTGGGGCGTAGTCTCTGCCAGCACAGACAGAAGTGTGTGTGTGGGGTGGGGAGGGGGGTAGAAAACACTCTACCTTCTCCAATGCACTGTGACCCGCAAAAAAAAGCAGTTGATAAAATAATGCGGTCTGCGAGCAGATGTATCATACTCTGCTCGCTCCGCCTGTAACATTTCACCAATTTGAATCAAGGCGTCAGGCCAAATGATTACGGTATGGCAGACAGAAGCAGATTTGGATCTTATACACAGTGAAAATGAAACCAAATCACTGTTGCCCCGCATGAACACACCAGCTGCACCAGAAAAAGCAATATGAGAATTATGGATTAAATTCGATTATTCTTCTTCTCCTTCTTTTTTAAGAAACCTTGTATATGTCATTTTTTGGTGGGGTGAGGAATCTGTATTTTTAGCCACGAAACCCACGCTCCACCTGTGCCGTATTCCTCTCCGATTGCACAAACAGCGCTGAGCCAGCTTTGTTTCGCAAGACACAAACAGAATACGGTTACGAGAAGGCGAGGCACATTTCACCAGGAATTTACAGCCGCGGCACGCTTCACACATCAACAATAAGGCTGCATCTCTGCTAAATGTATTTTCCTATCCTGTACTCCCCCCCGCTCGCTGTCAGACACACTTTTTTCACATTGATCCTGACTTTATTCTTATATTTGACATTGTGCAACAAGCTGTCAAAAATTACCATTGTTTTGCTGACAACATACTACATTATTAATGCATGTTCTCAGATTAAGCGCCCACAGGAGGAAATATCAATACAATTTGGTATTGCTGCTAAACGTTTTAAATTTATTTGAAGATTAAATAAGTTTGTACAGCATGTCATTGGTAGTGGGTAGCGCTGTATTAAATTTCTTCTACTTTTATCAAATTTAGCACATCCCTAACTGTGTTATACCTGTGAAATAGGACACAGTCACTTAAAGCCTTGGGATATTTTAAAGTCAAGTTCTGTGCAAAGAGTATGAGCAATGATTAACTTCCTTTATTTGGCAAGCTCTTTAAATGACCTCGGTTTGGTCAATTCCGACAAGCTAATTCTGTCAATTGGCGAGCTAACAGTTAGCCAAGACCAAAGTGGACTGTTGTCATCTTAAAACAGTCTAAAAGATTTTTCTGGTCATATTCTACAACATGGTTACCTATATRAAATTTAGGGAATAAGGCTAATAGAAGCAGCTAGCTGTAGCCCTTCCTGAAGGAATAGGGGAACAACCCCCATAGTTTCAACTTCATAATTCTTTCAAAATAAACTTATCTAGTGGAAAGACTCAATTAGCTTTTTCAGGATGTGGGCAATAGTTATGTTGAATAAAAGCATCTCAAACTGAAAACCCATCATTAGAAAAAAACTTGGAGTGTCACTACCAGATGCCCATGTAACAAAAAAAAAGGTCCTGACATACAAACTAAATGTTTAATTTTTTAAGACCGCTGCTCATTTGTAGCCGGAATACCCTTTTTTTTCTGGAATTTACCAGCCCCATGGAAAACTGATGTGAGGGTCTAACAAATGCTTTGGCACCATTGACATATATTGTAACTAGAAACAGAAAGCTGAAATCAAAACAAAACAAGTGCACCCTAATGATTATTTGCAATAAATGTTTTAAGTGAAAGTAAACAAATACGGCCTGATTAAAAATCTTAAAATATGCTGGACATAATTCTTCCAGGTGTTGACTTCTGTTGATTTACGTGATTTTTAATTTGCTTCTGTATATCCATATATTTATTTTCCTAATCCATTTAGTTGTATTTATATACTTGGCTTTCATCGCCATGGCTCTAACACAGGGTTTCTCAAACTTATTGTGTCTGAGGTCCCCTTATGGACGTGAAAATATTCCAGGGACCCCCCTCATAAACCTCATGCTGATTTAAAACTGATTTACTGACATTTGAGAATAGTTATTGTTTTATTGCCCGCTGCTACTCGGCCCCCCAGTGGGGTGTGCGGCTGGACGCCTGCATGCTGGGGGTTCCCGGGGTCTGGGGCTGGGTGCTGGGGTGTGTGCTGGCCTGGCCTGGTGACTGCCTGCTGGGGCTCGGGGCCTCTGGGCCTGTCGGGCTTTGGCCTGGAGGGGGTGCGCCCTGGGGGCCCAGAGCTCTGTGCCCTTTCCTGGATCTGCTCTGGTAAGGTGGGTGCCATGAGTTTGTCGCTGCTGGCCCCGGGGGCTGTGCGTGTGGTCGCTGGGGGTACTCTCCCAGTTCTCCCCTATGGTCTGATCTGGGGGGATGGGTGGCAGATCTTCCCGTGTGGGTGCCCCTTGGGGCTCTGCGCTCGGGATCCCTATCTGGTCTTCCCTATGTCTGCCTCGTGTCTTGGAGTTTGGTTCTCCGGTCCTCCACAGTCACTATTAAATACTCCAATGGAGAAATCTTGTACTGTA
>NW_013952425.1:590579-598625 GCF_001266775.1 Austrofundulus limnaeus
AATCAAATTTGATTTGCTTTCATTTCAGACAGATGTTGGGTGTGTGGTCCTGTGTTTTGTTGGTGTATATTTAATATACTTCTAATCGCTATTTCAATCTTTCTATCTTTCTAATTACTTCTCTCTCTCTCTCTGTTTTTCTCTCTGTCTCTATTTTCTCTTCACTCAAAAAAAGTCACTGATGATGAAGAAATAAATAAACTAAATAAACTAATATTTGGTTTCATTTTCTACTGAAGTGACACAAGAAAAAAAAGAGAATAGTTATTGTCTATTTGGTTGAGAAAATTTATTTTACTGGTATATTGTTCCCCTTATGCATTCATGAAAACTTTTAAATGAAAAATAGAACTAACAGTTTATTACAATTTTTTGAGGACCCCCAAGTTATAGCTTGTGCACCCCTGGGGGTCCTGGGACCCCAGTTTGAGAACCTCTGCTCTGGCATACAGACTTAGCCTTCAAAATTATAATTAACAACACCTTTAAATGAGATGATTTTACTTTTGAGCAACAAAATTGAAAAAGACACTAGATATTTTATTCTGACAATGGTTTGCAGTTGTTTTAGGAGAGTTGCTCTTGGTCCTTAGCTTATCCATCAAAATTTAACTATATTTCTCCAAACTGAGGTCATTCAAAGAACTTTCTAAAATAGATAACTCTTTGTTCACAGTCTTTCTTTGGAATTAATTAAGTTATGTCAAACATAAAACTTTTATGGAGGGTCGAAGAGAACTCGTTTAAACAAAAAGGGGTGAACAAATCCAAAGGGCACATGAGTTCAGACATCCTGAAGCAGAGCACAAGGCTTTTTCCTGTTTCCAGGTGTTCATTATTCAAACCAGGGATAACATCCAGAGGGTCAAACTGTGTTCTCATTCCTAATTAGCTGCCCAGAACAGAGGTTGTGGTCACAAATGACCTTGAGAGCAAAAAGGACTTTGTTGATGTCTCCGGGCACTGCCCTTACTCGTGTTTTGAACCGTTCGTTTCCTTTCCTGATGTAGTTACAGTCGAGCTTGTTGTAGAAATGCATGAAACTGGGTCATGATCTGCGAAAGGCGACCAAAGACTTGCTTGAGGCTAAACCAAGACGAGCTAACACCTGTGGACTCAATGGTAATCACAGTTAAAATTCTCTCTGAAGGGTTTTGTTTATCTTGGTCGTGTCATTTGTCGATCAACGCGTGTTAAATAGGGGGCAAATCCAACAAATCATTCCTGACTAATCTCGACTAAAGCTTCATTCCTATAGGCATCATGTTGTTTTTTTAACACCGTCACTGTGATTAGTCATGTGTATGCTTGGAGCAAACATACGTACTGGGGAATTACCAGCGYTCGTAGAATACAAAAGATATGGTGGTGACCAAATGTCTATGTTTGCTCAGGAGAGATGAAGCCTRCCTGTTGTTGCAACACGGGCCACCTGCAGTCTGGGAAAAAAAAGGTTTCTGTTGGGGAATTAGAGAATACCAAGGAATGAGCTGGACAGACATGAGTAACTTGGCCCAATACTCGATTTATCTCCAAGCTTATGTTTCACAAAGGGGGCAGATAAGCTAACACATGCCCGCACAACCAGGGAATGGAGAAAGGAGCAGAAATTAGGCRGGTGGGGCAGACGTAGGTGAAGAGAACATACCGAGGTCATGATCTACCGGAGAGCGGTCAGTCACAACCATGCCTGGATGCTTTGTATCAGCACAGAACAGTTAACCATTGACTAGTGGGACTCAAAGCACGGCCTCCATGTCTTTCACGGTTACCCTACTCCAGAGACCAGGAGCGCCAAGCATTAGGCCATTATTAAAGCCTCTACCTGCCCCGGGCAGTGAATGCAACACTAATCAATGAGAAAGAGCGGCATTGTGGCGTGTCTTATAAGGCAGGTGATATTGTGTCGGTGGGTGTTCGCGTCTAAAACCCTGTCTGTTCCTGCCCGTTTCCTTTCAGGAAGGTCGTCTGGATTGCAAAGATTAGGCTTTAATCATTAAACTATGACCGTTAAAGAGGACAAAAATGTTTAATGCCAGTGATGCATTTTGCATTGTGTCACTTTCCATTTGTAATAATTAACTTTGTGAAGCTTGATCAGCACTTGTAAAAAATAAAATATGCTGCAGGCTTTTAGAGGAAATACAAAAAAAATTATAATAATGATGTAAGTAGCATTCTTTAGTAGCAGGGTAGAGGGACGTTGCATGAGCCCTGTTCACTTTTCAGACACCTTCTTTAGCTTGGCGACACCTCACCAGGCCTTCAGGGCATTATGCAGATCTTCAGGTTTGCTGAGATTTAACAGACATATCCGTCCATAAGTTGTTTTGTTTCCCTCCATAAATTCTGTAAACTTGGTWAGTGGCAGAGGAAGATACGCATAGAATAAATTGTGACAGCTTGGATAGAGGAGGTGGGTAGCAATTTTACAGCCTAAGTCGCTGTTGTTGTGTGTTGTCGTCACAATCTTTGGTCCTGGTCAGTCCARAATTTCCCCACCCCCCAACGTAAATTCTGTAAACTTCACTGGAGGGTGTGGTGTTGATGCCTTCTTCAAAATCTGACCTTCAGACCTGTTTGATAGCATTTAAAAATCCTGAGAGAACTATTGGGGATGAGAGTGYGATATTGCRAAGGTTCYYGGGTACCAAAYCAAAATTTAGCTCAATATCTGTAAAAATAACTGACTTACAGCCCTTTTTATCTATGGTTAGCCATTGYGACCATCTTAAATTTGGTTWACTCTGAAGKTTATTCAGTTGTGGACATAGAGCCAATGATYACTTTCAAAGAGTTTCATTAAAATCAAGATATCCCGCTAACAAACAATCCCACATTTCATGATGACAGTTGATATTTARACTAAATATCAAATTCCCAATTTCTAAGTGAGATGTTTGTTTTATTGATTTTTAGTTTAAAATATGTGACTTTACCAAAACAGTGTGTCTGCATTGGAAAAGACTTGGAAGGAAGTGTATTGTCCATATTTCTAGATAATTACTATAAATTCAGTTTAAACACTAGTGTATTAGACACAGAAGAAAATGACTGCAAGTTTACATCATATTTAATAACACAGTAAGTGTTGCATTCCTGAACTGTCCTTTAACAACACCTTTTAAGTTATTTAATAAAAAGAAACCTACTTCTCACATTAGATCAGCGTTTATCATTGTCTGCTGAGTGAATAAATACACKGAGTTCAGCCCATCCCTGTCTAAACTCTTCACAATAAGCCATAAGTGACAAAATTGAACTTCAGCTGTCAAGTACCTCAATTTCATCCTCGTGTATATTAYACAATTATCCGCCATGCCAGGAAACAAATCCCATTGACTAGATTCCTATTTAATTATCTACTTGAAAATCCTGTGCTTTTGCCTTTTTTTCCTGAACTCGAGAAAATAAAACATTGTTGCAATATCCTTTTAAATTTCTACCTGTCTGAGAACTGAACACAGCTTTGGCTTTTATTTGATTTGAGTCGGAGAAAACGTGGCATGTAATAACACGGCATTTCAGTGAGGTAAAATAATTACTGGGATACAAAGAGACAAGGAAGGTTTATTCATTGTGTACCAAACACTGCCTGTTGAGAGAAAAACTGACTGAGTAGGAAGAGACAGGAAAGTGGTGGTGGTGGTGGTGGTGGGTGGGGGTGCAACGGACAGTTTCCATCAGCAAACAAAACACTCCATATTTTTTTTAAAAGACAAAGTGTTAAGTTAGGCTACTCTGCACACTGTCAATAACGACGTTTATCATCAGGCCAGTCACAGTCTATATATTGATTAAACCATCCATCACTTAAACTCTACAAGACATTATTTCTAATTAAAAACTAAGTCATAAATTTTGGCCTTTATTGCCAGGTCGAGGCTGTAAATAACATCCAAGAGAGGGCAGAAACAGATTGCGGTCTCTACCCATGGTTTAGAGCCACCGTAACATGAAGAAAAAAAGGGACAGACGAGCACGACGGCACCTTTGGGACGCTCAAAAGTTGCCTGCGGGGGTTTTGACAGGAGGAAGGTGCTCGGCTCCATCCCGGCTAAACAGATGCAAATCAATCATTTCTCTGCTTGTGTTTTTATAAGACAAGGAGCTTCCTTTCACAAGGTGCCGAGAGGCTGACTATATGCATATGAAGAGCAAATATGTAAATCAGGTTTTCACAAACCACATGGGCATATTTAAAGAGACAGCGGTGGGTGTACTTGAAAATGATGTATAATCATAAGGGGTCATAAAAGTGTACGAAATGCTCCATCACAACACCGGCTTTGGCTCGGAGGCAGGCGACGACAAGCTCCCCCTCTCCTGCGTCCCCATTTTCCACAGTGAAACAACACTTTTGTGGCCAGATGTGTTGGTCAAAGGACATTATTTAATAATCTGTGTTGATCAAGAGGCCATTAGCACACCTTCAATCACAGCCAAAGCCTCTGATGTTGGGCAGGTAAACGTACAACATACCCTCAAGTCAAAGCAGAGGACACTTCCCRTTTGACAACTTGTGATTGCCTCGGCGTGAGCGCCAGTTGTAAGAAGGTGAACTCCTCCGACAGCTGGCCTGAGTGGCAGAGTGTTGGGTTATTTTGTGACAGGCGCCGAAGGGATGTCTGATTTCACAGGTACGAGACAAACGCGAGGGAGGAAATTGAGGTGGAAGAAAATGAAGAAAGTCTTTAACTGCCAACTAAGAGGAAGTCTATACAATCATTCTTGATTTGTCTCTCTTTCCTCTCCCATGTCATTTTCCTTTTTCCCCCTCTTACCTGCCCTAGAAGAAGTAGCTCTGTCCCCACTTTCTGCCTGTGACCCAATAATGATGGAAAGCCTGGAGACTCATATTTGGTTAACTGATAGGTAGGCATGGTTCTTGCCAAAAGAGCGAGAATTCGTCTTAGCCGAAGACAAAATGCGAGAATCTCCCCTCCAGGGGCAAGCATGAACTAATGATTGAGCTGAAGAGGACAAGATGGAGTGATCCTCTATAAAAAGACCAGGAGTAATCTCTTCTTTTTCTCCCTCTCCTACTCCCCTTAATGTCCTATGAGATCACGGTGCCTTCCGCAAAGCCCGCTGCCTTCGYACATCAAACAGAGCTGATTAGACCTGAACACTTCACTGGAGAGTTTAGGCTTTTGGGATAGGGTGCAGCAAAAGTTCAAGGGAAACTCACACAACAAATGCATTTTTTTAAGTAATAAAAATCCTTTTTGATTTGATTTTTGAGTGACATTTCTGAAAACATCAACGTTGCTATTAATTAAGACTAGATTTCATCAAGGATTTTAAAACTTTGAACCCTTGCTAATTTAGTTTTGATCATAGTGGATGATTTCCAAACAGAAGGCTTAAAAAATAATTGCCTTTCTCTCGGTCACAGCAAGAGGGAAGGCCAATAGACGGGCACATCAGGAAAATAAGGGAGGAAGAGTTGACAGAGGATGACGGAGAAAGGCCTCTTGAGCTGCACTGTGAGTTTACTGTCAGTGCTGTTGTTTCATTAAGACACCAAAACTGGCAGGAGAGCAGCCAGGCACATGGCAAGACACGAGCRCTAACATCCCGGTAACCCCTTCCTGCACAGAAATAGGTCCGTCAAAATTTACCGATACCCCTGTCAAACCCAGGAGCTCTTACCTCTACCAATCAAAACAAGTGTAACATTCACCTGCGGAGCCTTGGTGAGGGGGTGAGGGGAAATAACAATGTTGGGTTTTATATCATTGGGATAAACTGGAATTCAGAACAATACCTAAAACTTGAACATCCTCAGGCTGTTTTTAACTTTTTAGAATTTTGTATTTTTATTGAATACTATAAAACGATCAGGAGGTTAACTTTTATTCTATTATGTCTTGTTATTTGCCTGAAGCCATGAAAGTTGAGTGATCATGCAACTACCTGTGGGTTTTTTAGGGATGCACAGATATGAAAATTTCAGCCAATACTGATATCCGATATTATTATAGGTGTTATAGCCGATAATCAATATTTACTGATGCTACACAAACACACTAATTATTTCTCTACGTTTACGCACAAACACACTTGTGTCTTTTTTCGATATCGTAAATGAACGACCAGACCTCTGACATGGCTCTCTACTTCAGTTATTCCTGGCTGCGCAGCATCAATACCACTATCACGATCAAACAGATACCACTTTGACCAAACATTTCGCCTACCAAAACAGAAACACAAAGCTAAAAAAATGGGCAATCAATATCGGACAACATCAGCCCCGTTTTACATTTTAGGCCGATATATTATTAAAAAAATGACCAAAATCAGCTGATACCATCGTCAATGCAGATACAGTATATCGTGCATCCCTAGTGTTTATGTGTGTACACGTTATTATAGCTATTGTACCACTTTTACAGCGTCTGTTTGATCGATTGGCAAACTGAAGAAACTTGGAGTTGCCGGATCGAATCCCAGCCTGGGGCCTTTCTAGGTTTGTATGTTCCCTCCGTGCATGTGTGGGTTTTCTCCAGGTACTTAGGTTTCCTCCCATAGACCAAAAACATGACTGTTGGGTAACTCTTAATTGCCCCTAGGTGTGAGTGAGAGTGAGTGGTCGTTTGTCTCTATGTAGCCCTGGGATGGACTTCCGACCTGTTCGGGTTGTACCCCGCCTCTCCCAGTGACTGCTGGACACCAGTGACCCCCATGACCCTGAAAGGTTAAGATAATGGAGTTATACTGAATGAATCTTTGAGTTCAGGTAGACTTTTTTACAAATTTTTTTCTAATCTATACTAACCACAGTAACWRGGGTCTTTCTGTGCGGAGTTTGCATATTCTCCTCATGCTTGTATGGGTTTTCTCCGGCTACTCCGGTTTCCCCCCACCCCACAAAACATGTACAATAGGTTGCCTTCAGGCCCAGGCCGCCCTTGAAAAAGAGATCTGAGATTTCAATGGGACTTGCCTGGTTAAATAATGGTAAATAAAGATAAATAAATAAACAGTCTATTATATCCACGTAAGCAAAAACAAACTGTAGGGGTGTAAGGAAATATCGATACACTGAAATATTGCGATATTTCATTTCCCGATACTGTATTGATATTCTAAAGCCCTGTATCGATTTTTAATTAAGGTTTAAAATGTCAACCTTCTTGCCAACCGTTCATTTTTATGTTGTAGTTCAGCCTCTGACCACTARTTGGCAGCAGTGAGCCAGCCATTTGGCTCCTTTACCTCTTGAGCGCCAGAGAGTAAGGGTAGCATTAGCATTGTAAGTAAACATTAGCTTTTCTTTTTTCTTTTCTTCAGTAAGAGGTTTTTATTTAATAGAATTTTTGGACAAAAAAATTGCAATATATCACAATACATTGCCTTGCTTACAGTATCGTAATATATCGGGATATATCATATCGTGACCCCTCTGTTATGATATGTATCGTATCGCCAAATTCTTGCCAATACACAGCCCTAACAAACTGTACAAAAAAGAAGACTTGTACCCTCAGCCCATAGTAACAAAATAATCAATGCTCTTCATTTCACTGGAYGGTAGTCATAATGATATGGCTGAGTGGTGCATTCATTAAAGCTCTTAATTTTCTAATTAACTCTAGCTGAACTATTGATTTGGATAGCTGTGTGAAAAGTGYAAAAACTTGCTTAGCTCAGATTTGTTTTATAATCCTCTGTGAAAATGGAAAATGCAGGGATGCAAGCAGAAAATACATAATCAGTCTTATATCATCACAATACATACATTTGCATATTTCTGTTCCCAACCTGTCATATTTGTACATCTGTATGATATTTTAGACCACCACATATATTTGTTTTATATTATAACTTTGCTCAAGGACTTCTGGATGAATGCTAACTGCATTTCGTTGCCTGTACTTGTGCAATGACAATAAAGTTGAACCGACCGACCGACCGACTGACCTACCGACCTACCAAACTACCAACCTACCAACCTACCTACCTACCTATCTATCTATCTATCTATCTATCTATCTATCTATCTATCTATCTATCTATCTATCTATCTATCTATCTATC
>NW_013952425.1:598635-611047 GCF_001266775.1 Austrofundulus limnaeus
CTATCTATCTATCTATCTATCTATCTATCTATCTATCTATCTATCTATCTATCTATCTATCTATCTATCTATCTATCTATCTATCTATCTGATCTAAAGATGGTCTGGTAATACACAAAGAAAAAGTAAAATATCTATTTGTGTGCATGGAAGTACACACTCTCGTCACAATGATTGAGCATGAGCAAAAGACAGATGTAAATACTGCATATCCTCTAAAAAGATAAATGGAAAGAGGCAAACAACTATGTAAATAATTAAGCGTACAGCTGCTCACTCCTTCTGAAGTGTTCTTGAGCATGTCTACCTTCGGTTTTCTAAGAACCAGAAAAAAGAAAGGAGCCATACACAAGAGGAATACATAAAGTCACCACTAATGATTCGTGGAGCCCATAAATTTATATATATGTGAGGATAAAATCAATACTGATCACGCAATTTGGCAAATGCAGCACATAAATACGTGGATTAAGTGACATACAGCCACGGGAGGGATCTCAGATCAGCTTCCTGTCTAATGGAGAAAATGACCACGAGTGCATTTGAGCGAATACATTTTTTAGCAGCTTGCCGTTGCCACAACAACAGCCACTGCCACAGAAGGTCAACATATTTGTCATTATCAGCCATAAACCACATTAAGCAATGTGTGCCTTTTAAATAATTTGGTCGTTTAGAGGGTTTTGGTGCGYTGCCCTGTTATCCCCCGAGCCAGGCTGCTTTCAGGGGCCGACCAGAGTCGCCCAAGCAACTCGGACCACGCCGCCAACTATGATGTGCAAAGTCAACTACTTGTGGGCAAAATTCAAATCCGAGAACACTGCTGACACAGGCCAAAAGCTGTTTGCTCTCTTTTCCATTCAAACGACCTGCTTTGCATTGTWTGGAGAGGTCCGGGCAGGATCACACTATGAAAACAAATGCGGGGCTTTAAGATAACAGAACCAAATCTTGGCGGGGCCACTGTCACAGGACATTATGGTCAAACTAACCCTGAATGGCTGCTGCTATGGGAAACCATATTGGCCATGCAAAGTTCTGTCTAACGAGGAGAAAACTATCAAACAAGGCTGGAGTTAAAGTGGTAGTTCAGKTCTGTTGAAGTGGGGTTCTTTAGAAAKGTTAYGAGCAGGCAACAGATTAYTARGGCCCTATAAAARAATTATTTTCCCAATTTCTGTTTTATTTATTCCCAAATTCCATTTTTTTCTGTTTTTATTTTTCTAAATTCTTATTTGTCTGTTTTTATTTTCGTACTAATCATATTTATTGACTTAAATAGTTTGTAATTATAAAAAGACTGAAAAATAGTTTACCAAACAAATAGCCTGTTTCTGATGAGTCTTTGACAACACTGCAAAAAATGTCCACCTAACCAAGTTTTAAAATCTTATATCAGCCAAAAAGTCTTTTTGATCTTGTTTTGAGACTGATTTACTAAACAAGAACTGATTGTTTAAGAATAATAATCTTGTTTTCAGAATGTGTAAGATTGTTTGTCTTGTTAGTCTGAAAATTTGACTCAAATTAAGTCAAAAATTTCTGCCAMTGGAGTAAGAAAATTTTACTTGGTAAGATTCTTGAAATACTTGATTTGACTCTTTTTTTTTCTTATTTCAAGAATCTTACCAAGTAAATTTTTCTTACTCCATTGGCAGAAATTTTTGACTTAATTTGAGTCAAATTTTCAGGCTTACAAGACAAATAATCTTACACATTCTGAAAACAAGATTATTATTCTTACACAACCAGTCCTTGTTTAGTAAATCAGTCTCAAAACAAGGTCAAAAAGACTTTTTGGCTGGATATAAGATTTTAAAACTTGGTAAGATGGACAGTTTTTGCAGTGAAGAAGTGGTCAGAAGTGGTTATCACATGTATTCTTACGCGTCCATTCCATCATTACTGACAAAACATACAGAGAAGTTGTTCTCCAGATTCACAAAAATTGTTGGGGTATGGTTCTGCCCTAAGCTTCACTTTTTGAAGACCTTGGAGTTTACAATGGCCGACCTTTTTTGTGTGTGGAGAAGATAAATTACACCGCATGTGGCCAAAATACATCAGAAACTCGGCCAAATTAGCAAAATCCATGAGACTTTTATACCRAATTCCATTTTGTTTGGGAAATTCTGTGATTCCGTCCACGTTTTCCACATCGCAGAGATCATAGGGCCCGAGATCACCCACAATTTCCCCTACTATTGAACGAGGAGGGCGGCCCGTCATCCCAACAAAACCACCCACATAAAATCACACCCCCGCCAACAAAAGCTCCGTTGACTGTAGTTTTTTTATAAAGACTCCCCCACTAGTCGGTTCAGTCAGAATGTATTGTGTTTCTAAATCMAGTGTGATGCTTTTTTTTTTACATTCCTTAACCAAAACAAAAGTAAAAGTACTAAATTTCTTTGGCAGGGATCCTTGAAGTAGATTAGTCTCACTGAAAAGTGACCATGAAAAAAGAATAAATAAGCTGCTTGAAACGCAGGTTGTAATTCTACATCAGAGTGCGTTAGGACACTCATCTCTCTTGGATTTTAATTAATTTGACACCTTTCAGCACTAATACAGTATCTGATGTCTGAGTAGCGCACAGTCACGCAGCATGACAACTGAAGGAAAGCAGCGGGCTGCAGGACAAGTCTCTGAAATGTGTTTCTACTCGTCATTAAGGCTATTAAGTCTAATACCTGAGAAGCACAATGGAGCTGCTCTCAGTGGCACGTCAGAGGACTTTTATGCCATGCATCGTATGTCGGAAACAAACAACGTAAGAGTTAAAAATAGAATCATTACTGGAATGTTTGTCATACATCAGATATTGTTTTCCAATTATTCCCCKCTGAACAATCACGTCCCGGCAGCTCTCCTGAGACAACCTCGAACAGGATGTGAGGCCCTGAAATGTTATCAAAAACGGGCGACGTGACACGGTGCACCGTAATCTCTCTGAAGCGGGAAAGAGTCGTAAAAAAACTGAAGGGAACAGAGGATGAAGAAAGCAACGTAAAGCAGAGCATGAGTTTTCATTAAAACACACCGCTGCAAGGAAAGTTGTTAAGACAAATGGACATGGGGTGTGTTTGTGTGTAGGCGTGTGTACGACTGAGGGGACTGGGAGCGGCGGGGGCATCAGCAGGCAAACCCGGCCCAGCAGTAAACTCGGGAGGGTAAACAATCTCCCTAATTGAATTCAATCCAACCTCGCCGCAGGAGGAGCCGAGGCCGTTCAGAGTGGAGAGAGGCTGCTGGAGCAAGTGGAGGGAAGTGTGTGACAGGATGAAGAGGCTTCGGCTGACAAGTGAACAAAAAAAATGGTGGTGGTGGTGGTGTGTGTGTGGAGCGGGGGTAAGTACAAGTAGCTAAAATAACAAACACCGGGCTTTTTGAAGAGGCCAATGACAAACACAAAGAGAGGGGAGACGGATTGGCGTGTCGGTGGTTCAGGGTGGTGGGCAGAGTGTGTGTGTGTGTGTGTGTGTGTGTGTGTGTGTGTGTGTGTGTGTGCGTGCATGCGTGTGTGTGTGGAGGGGTTCGAGGCGTGGAGAAACAGAAGCCAGCTGCGCTTTTGCATGATTACACCAAAAACATAATTTGCATCAGGAAATGAAATCCAAACATGCTCGGCGAATGAAAAAAAAAAAAAGAAAAGATAAATAAATACAGCCTTCCTTGTCGCTGAAATTAAAAGCTCATGAGTGGAGTCCCGTAGATTTGCATATGAAGATGAGCACCTATCGTAAATCATCTCAGCGATGTTCTTATTGAACACAAAGAACCAGCCCGATTGGCTCACATGAATGCTCTTCATTACTGCTCCATGTGTGATGGCGGAGGGCCACATCTTGTACATATAATCTGGRATCTGTTGCGTATTCATGACTTGCAATCAAACGTTTTCAAGTCTGTTTATGACTGTTTCTTCTTTTTTTTTTTGGAAGACATACAATACCTTGAAGTGAGCTGGAGTGATGTTCTCGAGAGCTGCTGATTACAAATCCAGCAAGTCACATTCCAGGTAAAAAAGGCATGCTTGGTCCTGGGAGGAAACAGAGAGAGAGAGAGAAAATAAAAAGGAGGTTAGGACACCCAGCAGTATGATCTTATTTATAAAAAAAAGCTTCATAAAATGCATGAAATTTTAAAAAACTAACTCTTTCTGTTGAGTTTTAAACTCAAGCTCATATTAATAAACAGAGATATTTTTTGCACTAGATCTACATCTACCTAGATACCACTGCTTTTTTTGGTCCATTTATATGTTTGACTGCTTTCATACATTCTAGGTAAAAATACCACAGTGTCCATGCCACACCACTGGGTGGCAGTAATGTCTTCATTCGTGTTATGTAAAAAAAAATAAAGAGAAAAAAACATGACAATGCTCCGTTCCAGTTGTATTCGGAGGTTGGAATTTCTGAGTTGGAAATATTAACTGGAACGCCCCTAATGCTGCAAGTTTGAGTCGGGAAGTYGGTGCAACACAACAATAAAACAAGCCACAGAAATGTTTTTAAAAATGGTGAAAATCCTCAAAGATAAAGTACACTATTTTGAGGACCGAAATGTTCATATTTTGGACAGAAAAGACAGATGGTTCGAGAGGGAGGGGTGAAGGAAACCATTTACGTCGAATGAGAGAAAGCAACTTTAAACAGAGGAAGGCTCAAAAACTTACATTATATTAATAGGTTTGATTCCTACTCAGTTCACCTTCATACAYGTGACCAAAACACAAAAAAACGTCTCTCCATTGTGAGGGGCAGATAGTTTCAGGTTAATCTACATGTGAATCTAAGCACCAAGAGGCCTCTCAGGCAGGTCTATTAAGCTTGTAACTCCATACCACTCCAGACATTTAGAACTGAGAAAGCTTCCTGGACTGGAAGTGAAACATCTTCAGTGTCAGAATTGAAGTCCAGTAGTTTGGATTTTTTAACCACTGGTGTTGGGGTTTCTTGGGCATTGTCAATATTTGAAGTAATGTCTTGAATGCAAAATGTAAAGTATTAAATCTTTGTTTTTCTCAAAAATCTTCATTTATTATGTAAAATGTCAATTTCCATGTTAACATTTGTGCAAAAAGTAGAACTGTACCGATTGCAGTTTTCTGGCTTATCACAATATTTAAAAGGTTTGATCAGCCGATTCCGATTTTGGTCCATACCACTTTTTTTTTTTTTWAAAAGGGACACTGTCAGGTGTTATAAGGTCACAATACATCTTTAATATTCCAATCTTGTTTTAATAAAAAACATCAAATAATACCCTTGAAACAAGACAAACTTGTTTTAACTGGACATTAGGTAGTGCTCACATCAGAGCAAAAAGGGGGCCTTTGTGAAGGTAAATGAGAAGCCAATCTTTTCGACCGATCTTATTTATGTATCGGCCGATCTCCGATCTCGCAAAATTAATTGGCAGCACGATGGCTCAGTGGTTAGCACCGACGCCCCACAGCAAGAAGGTTCTGGGTTCGATCCCCGGTTCGGACCTGGGGTCTTTCTGTGTGGAGTTTGCATGTTCTCCTCATGCTTGCATGGGTTTTCTCTGGGTACTCCGGTTTCCCCCACCCCCCAAAACATGTACAATAGGTTGTCTTCAGGCCCAGGCCTCCCTTCCAAAAGAGGTCTAAGATCTCAATGGGACTTGCCTGGTAAAATATAATAAAAAATTAATTAAGAAAATTGGCGTACACCCCATTTAAAAAGAGCTTATTTAAAAAAAAGCAAAAGCACTGCACTATTAGTGAAATGCCAGCAAATTTGCAAAATGTCCATGTTATTGTGTAAAGGGGCGGCACAGTTGGTAGAATCGATGCCTCCCAGCAAGAAAGTCCAGGGACCTTCCTAGGTAGAGTTTGCATTTTCTCTACGTGCATGCGTGGGTTTTCTCCGGACACTCAAACCTCCTCCCACAGACCAAAAACATGACTGGTAGGTTAAGTGGTAACTCTAAATTGTCCTTAGGTGTGAGTGAATGGTTGTCTGTTTCGTTTGTCTCTGTGTGACCCTGTGATGGACTTGTCCAGGGTGTACCCTGCCCCTTGCACAGTGATTGCTGGTAATGGGCACCAGTGACCCCCCCATGACCCTGAAAGGAGRAAGTGGGTATAGATAATGGATGAACGCAAAGTGTGGAAAGTTCCAGAAATTTAGGAAAACAATGACTCAACACATTCTTTCCTTTGAGCATAAAATATAACAAGTCAGTGAGTCAAGGTTATTGTCAACATCACCATCACCTTTTAGCACAGCTGAGGTTTTTCGGCAGTTTTATTGGACAGAGGTTTTTTTCTTCAGACGGCGAGTAAAATATCCATTTAAGACTATCTGGAGTGACTTTACTCAGTCTTTAATAGTCCCACAGGACAAACTTTAAATCTTTTCTGAACTTGACTTTAGGCCAACCTCAGGAGGCCTCTGTAAGTGTGCTGACACGTTTAAAAACACAGAAAATAATTACCTTTCAGTATCATAATTATTACTTTTTTTTCTTCTTCTTTACGGCCACATCACAGTCATCGTCTTTTTATTTGGATTTCTTCTGGGTCAACCATCATTAAAGGACATCTTCATAAATTTTTCAGTCGTTTTCTGGCGCTCACGCTGCCGCCGGAGCACGCCGTACGAAGTGGTATTCAGGTCACATCAGCCTTTAATGGCTGATTTATTAGGACCCAACAGGGGCCTGGTGATGGGCTACAGGACAAAGAGCCTGTTTTAAACTGCATTAGGACTCTGCAGTAAATATCTCACACAACATTAGCATTTTGATGACTGCCTCCACCAGTCACCTTTTTGCGCCGCCTCGTCCCCACCACCACCACCACTCTCCATCTCCTTTTCCTCCACTGCCTTTTAGTCCTTGTATCAATCCATCTTTCCAACACGCCGCTTTCCCTTTTCGCATCACTCCGCTCATTATATTCCTCATTCGACATATGAAACACATACATCTGCCAAGCTGACACCGGCGAGCGCGAGGCGAAGTGGTTAGGTTTAATTACCGCTGAATTAATGAAGCACACAGAGGAAACTCAAACTGTATTCAGAGAGATTAAAAACATTATTTCGTCTTCACCTTTTACAGCTAAAATGCATTCCTCTGTTATTATGATGCAAACAGCCCTTACATGATTTATAATCAAATCTCACATGCAATCAGAAAACCAATGAGCACCAAAGCTTCTGTAATTGAAGGGTCTGAAGCAGGTTATGGTTTGGAATAATAAGCTAAAATTAAATGGATTTGTTGGTAGTATGAAATTTACTATGCTAATTGGTCTGATATGGGCTTAGACAGAATAAAAAAGGACATTTTTTAACTCCACCCTATTTGATTTTGTAAATTATGCATGCTACTGTACATCCATCCATCCATCCATCCATCCATCCATCCATCCATCCATCCATTATCTTCCACTTGTTCCAGTGTCGGGTCATAGAGGCAGCAGCTTGAACAGGGAGGACCAGACATCTCTTTTCACAGCCACATTTTCCATCTCTTCTGGGAGGATTCCAAGGCATTCYCAAGCCAGTTGAGAGACACACGTCCTAGGTCTTCCCTGAGGTCTCCTTCCAGATGGACATGCCCAGAATACTTCCTTAGAACCTGGTGCCTATTTCCAGCAGTCACTGTGCAAGAGGCAGGGTTTGGCTTTGGTGGTATGACGGTAYTGTGGTATACCATGGTATTGAAATATTGTGACGGTTTTTAAAAACTGGTACATCGGTACATTAAAAATGGTACATTAACATGTGCCCTCTCTGAGATTCTGTTTCAATTAGTCTTTTTTTTTTTTTGCTTCTACTAAAAGAAATGGAAGCAAATCTGTGGGAATTAATTTCATGTATTCAATAAACAAGTTTTTTTGTCCAAAAGCCATAAGAAGTACCTCTCTCAAGGCCTTTATGGTCAGTGGTTGGTCAGTGTTGGGCAGTCATGCAATTCAACTATGGATATACATGTCTGTGCAGTGCTTTAAGTGGAAAAAAACAAGTGCTGGTCCTCCCATAATGTCATATAAAGATGAGATAGAGACTTATGTAATGTTTTTATATAGATCTATCAATAGATATGGACTTTTAATGCGCAAAAATAATGAAGAACAAAGCCAGTTCTAAATCAAATCCACAAGAGTCAAATTCATCACTGTTTTTGTTGTCCAAGTATCTTGGAGCTCATAGTCCCTATTTTTTTATTCAGTAACATTTTAAGTAACTTTTAAGGAAATTTTTACTTTTAGAAGTAGTGTTATTGAATCATATAGTTTTTACTTTTACTTGAGTAATACAGTATTACTATGAATTATAACTACTCTTAACTGAATAAAACATCTGGACACTCTACAGACTGTAGGCCTACTTCACTAAATGAAGAACAAACATGTTTTAATCAAATCTGCACCTGATACAGAATTTGTTCAAATGACAATACAAGCTTTGTTGATCTGATGTTCGTTTCTATCTGCTGAGGGGCTGAGACATTAGAAAATGAAAAAGATAAATACTATAAATTCTCACCATTTACCCTGTTGCTTCTGAATTGGTTTAATATGTTTTATAATTTGAATTATTTTTGGAAAAGTGCTAATTTTGCCTTAATTTGTTATTTTATATATGACATTTGTTTGTGTATATTTATATACTCTATGTATACATATCGGCCATGATCCAACTCCATGGTGGATCTCTAATAAATTGCATGTGTTGCTGCAAAGCTATGCAACAAGATACAGGATGAACGGTTTTGATGCATGAACATTAGCATCCTTATGTAGCATTCCTTGAAGGAATGCATATCGCCCACCAATTAAATAAAGCTTAAGTGTGGTAGTGTTCRTGTTGGGAATAACTCTCAGCTCCTACCGTACTGAATTTTAGCTCAACAAAAAAAAAAATTATTGAATTGATCTCAGTTTTATGTTCATAAGGGAGAGACTCACACAAATACAAGCATTTACATGACTGTCCATCCTTACTTGGCCAAAAATAAATTGGTGGAATTTAAAATTAAACTGAAGCAGCACACACGTCACTGATCAAAAACAAAAGAAAACATTTCATCAACCCCCAGCATACACACACACACACACACACACACACACACACACACACACACACACACACACNCACACACACACACACACACACACACACACACACACACACACACACACACACACACACACACTCCATTAAACTAAGCCGAGATGCTATGAAAGAAATTGTGCCGAATTTCAAAATATCATCTGGGCAGAGCGGCCAACGGAACAAGCTGCCAGGCCGTGCTTCATCAAATCTGCTCTTCATTATGTCTGATCGAATTTAAGACTTTGGCAGAGAATGCAGCTGCTATAGGTCAATTCGGCCGAAAATACTGAAACTGGTTTGGTCAACACAGCATCTGCCAGACATTTTGCGAGCGTGCGAGGTTTTGGAAAAGAGGGCTCTTGCACCATATTGCAACAATTCCAACCGCAAACTGTCACACACACACACAAAAAACAGAGTGACAACAGAGAAAATAATCATTATACGGACAGAATAATGGGCCGTAGCCGATGTCTAATGGATGCTTTCACATTCTGCAGTATTATACCAATAAAAAAGTTTAATTCCACACATTTACCTCTTAAAAACACCTCAGGCTCTGTTTCCCTGCTCCTCCTGTATCAAAGTCAAATTTACTCTTCTCCGGTAATCCTTGCTGTTCAAGTACTGGAGATAGAAAGCAAAGCTTCTAAGATATCTTCAATAGGATTTTGGACCAGAGAAATGTAAACCCGGGAGTCCCAGACGCCCAGAGCAATTTTGTACAATTACTACTAGGATGTTCATTCCAAGTACTTTATACAGTAGGTATAGATGACCCAAACTGACTCCTGGTTGGGAACATTGCAAAACTGATGCCAAAATGCACAATGAAAGGTTATATTGTTGTAGTTTTTACTTCTTTTTCAATTGGACTTAAGTGAAGTTAGGTGTATCTACAGGTAAGCTATTCATTCATTCTATGAACTATGGTATACACTATTTTAGGTATTTGACAAATTTTCTTCAATTTCCAGTTTTAATTTTGATCAATATTGATACTGACCATAGAAAAGCCCCAACCAGTCTCATTTAAATATGGAACAGCGAGACATTCTCAACAAATATAATCTTCTATGTAAATTTGTTTTTGTGCACAACATGTACAATATCTATATGCAAAATGTACAATATCTATGTGCAACATGTACAATATCTATGTGCAATAACTCTGTCAAATGTGAAAGAGCCGTACAGTGATGCCTTCATTTCATTTACATTCTATCTCTCTTTATTTTTTATGATTTTATGTTTCTTCTTTACATCTTGATATTGGAAATATTGTTTGATTTCTTTACTCTTCTCTATACTATTTATTCAAACACCATAAGGGAACACCTAATTTTGTTGTACTTGTTACAATGACAATAAAGATATATTCTATTCTTCTAAATTCAGCCGGGAGAATTTATGGTTGTATRTAGCAACAGGGGTAGAGCTAGCACCTGATTGGCCACCCCAGGTGCCACCCACTGGGACCCAATTAACAAATAGATATGGATCTTGGATTTTGAATTTGTGTTTAGATTTTGTTAGATTGTTCTCTGATACTACTGTACAATATATACATTTTCAACTATATATATATATATATATATATATATATATATATATATATATATATATATATATATATATATATAGCCCTTTTTCATGTCAATGGTTAGCTTAATTTGGGATTAGCATTGGTAATTGCCATGTGATCATTCTTAGCTACTTCAAATTTGATCTCAATAAGTCTTAAAATAGCTGAATAATATGCTTTTAAAGTTAGGTGTGGCGGCCAGCTTGCATTCTTGAATAGCATTAAGAGTTTGGTAAATTCTATTTTTGGTTACTTCTACGCTTATCTTCGGCTTTGGATGTCTGAATAGCTGTAGCATTTAGCATGTTTTTTGGACCATTCTTAGCAACAGTCACAAAATTTCAGATTCAAGTTCTTTTAAACAGCTGAATTAAAGCCATTTGGAATTAGCTTTGGTGGCCATCTTGAATTTTCAAATTCAGAATGCTTTTCTTTTTATGCATGTGCCCCCCTAAACAACACCTTGGACACCCCTTGCAAAACGTCTAGCTCCGCCACCTGAGTAGCAATACGTCATGAAAGAAGAGCTTATAGTGGCTGGAAAACTAATGGAAACTATTCGTAAAGATGTTGGTAATGGCTCTACTTAAACTGCCCTGCATAACTTAGATTATTAAAGCAATTTTGTTCAAAGTAAGATAATCAGATCTCAATAAGAACACTCCCTCTGAATAAGACAAGCATTTATGGTGAGAAGTGAAACCGTAATGCTTTGGGAGATCAGGCCATGATTTTCAGATCCGACAAAAGGTTCTAAACAGTGCACTAACAAAAAAATAAAGCTTTTCTTTGCTTTAAACATTAAAAGAAAAAATATATTTTTTTTAGTTTTTCAATTTCAGCTTTTCTAATTTAGTTGAAAAACACACAAAAAAGAGAAAGAGAGAGAGAGAAAAACCACCGGATTATTAATTTTTTTCTAATTTTATTTTGAAACGGAACAAACACGGATTCATCAGTCATCTTCTTAAAAAAAACTGCTGCAGTGATATTAGGTCTTTTTGTTAAAACAAAAAAGGATTTTTTGATGGTCTTCAACACAAAACATAAAAAACCTTTTTGCACATCTCTGCATCCTGACTCCTTAAAGTTTCTCCATTTAATAAATCCTCATAAAGGCCATTTCAAATTACAGGAAAAGAAAAAGGTCTGCGTGTTAAGTGCAGTCCAGCTGAGGCTCCATTATGAGACAAAAGCGAGAGTTGGGATTAATTTAACATCATGTCATTAACTTTTCACTACCTGCTAAAGATATTCCACCGTTTAAAGCAGGCAGGGGTGTAAAAGGATTGTGCCGGGCTGCCAAGGAAGCTATCCAGAATCATTAGAAAGCTCAAAGTGAACAACAGTCATCTGCAGAAGTTGCTCCGAGCGGCACCTCTGCGGCGGTTACAGAAAACTGGCACTTTTCTTCGTCACATTATCCACTCCGCTCGAGTTTGCAGCTCCCGTGTCGAGAGGTATGCGTTCAAAATTACAAAGTGATGAAACATAGCATGACTTTCCGGCATTCGCCGTCACGAACTTACCCCCAATTTGATTTCACACACCAAATGTGATTCATTGTGRTTGTAAGATGGGGGAAGGCAGGGATCTCTGTGTTGCTGCTGCAGAGTTCTTCTGACCGTTACGTGGAACAATGGGCCTCATGCAAGAACATGTTCGTATTCTTATCCTAAATTTCTCTTACTTTTGTTCGTACAAAGGGTTCGTACGAACATGTCACGTC
>NW_013952425.1:613436-615249 GCF_001266775.1 Austrofundulus limnaeus
CAATTAACGTATGATCCGATTTGTCGACTAATCGAAAAAATAATCGGTGATTAATCGATTATAAAAATAATCGTTTGTGGCAGCCCTACAAGACATCGAACGTTTTGTTGCCGCTTCTACATTCAAAGCTAACGGTTTCAGCTGGAGGAGGAAGACAGCAACTAAAGACATCTCCAAAGCTACTCACGATGTACATGAGACAAATCAAAAGTGAACTCTCCGTCTTCAGACTGGCTGCACTCRCCATCTGCTTCTCGGCAATCTGTGCTGGCTCTGCAGCTGTTGGTTACCTCTGCCCCCGGCTGTTTTTACCGTTTTCAGCTAAACAACACATCACAACGAAAAGTACTTGGGCATGAATTTGGTTAACTAAAAGATGAAAATGGATAAAACTGGCAACACTTCATCCCCCTCCTGTCTCAAGAAGAAGAGTTGCTCAATCCTGAAGAAGAAAGAAAGAAAAAAAATTAAAATTCAAAGCTGCTGCTGCTTATCAACCGTGTTTCTAAATAACCTGCAATCAGGAGACAAAAGCGCACAGACTGTATGAGAAATCAGCGGACGGCCACCGCCRCCGCTGTACGACTGATCCAAGTTGACAGCCTGTGGTGTGTCTTTATAAAAGCATTTACTGAGGCGCAGCGCCGTGGCTCGCTGAAAGCTCATCAGAGTGGCTTATTTTATCAGCCAAGTGGAAAATGTGCTGAGAGGGAGGGAGGGAGAGAGGGAGGCAATAGCGAGGAAGTCAGCGAGAGTAACCAAGCTATTGTGGCCATCGCTGACCCAAACACCCGCATTACAGTAGCTGCAGCCCCTCACAACAAAAGCTCTAATCGGCAGAGCGGGGCTCTAAATTAAACGACCCTGTGGCTGTGACACTGTAACTGACAAGTCGGCATGTTCATGTCGAGGCCAAAGGCAAGTGAGATACGGCTAATGAACAGAGAATGTTTTGAAACGGTGGCATCTTTTCTAACCTACGTTCTCCTCGGTGAAGTACGCAATATGTGCCRTTTTCGAACTTATTCACCCTTCCTGCAGCTGTATCGCAGATTATAAACGGTTTCAAAATGAGCTGCTGCTGGGGACTGAAATAACCAATCCTCGTGACGGTTTGGTTTATGCCCTCAGGTAAGTTGTGCTTTGACAATAACACAACTGTGACTTTCACTAAACATAACCACCAGACTGGTCACACTGCGAAGAAGAGTCTACTACAATGTAAAACCCTTAAATGGATGGTTCAGATCCATTAGAATGAGGTTCTATGGAAATGTAATGAACARTTAGTGCCCAACGTGTTGAAGRTAGCTCTTTGAATGACCTCAGTTTGGAGATTTAGAGTTTAAATTTGACCTGATTGATGAAACAGTCTAACATCTTTTCTAAGCTAGTCTGTAAAATCTCAATTTCATCTAAATTAATTTGAATACTAATTTAAAAACCTTTATATTGCCAAAAATTTGAGACAAAAAACATTATGACTTTCATACAAAGGTTGATCCAGAAGTGTTAAAGGGATCCCCGATTAGTTATAACATTAGACTTTATATAATAAACATATACTTTAACTGTAAAATAAAGACTGTAAAAATACTGTAATATGTTCAGTTTTTATAACTTTTAAACTAAAAGTTTAAAAATATATTACATGGACAGGGCCATTTTATTTACACACAAAGCATTCTGGGTAAATGATGACATCAACTAGGTCATTGGTGCGAGGCTGCTAGCGAGCTATATCCACCCTGAAGGTTAATCTTGGACAATATCTGATGATCGACTCTTTTAAATGAAACCAGAGAGCATTGAC
>NW_013952425.1:616159-635720 GCF_001266775.1 Austrofundulus limnaeus
AATCTAAACAGCCTACAGTATTTTACAGTCTTTATTTTACAGTTAAAATAAATGTTTATCAATTAAAGTTTAATGTTACAACTAATCGTGGATCCCTTTAAAGCTAACGCTTTGCTTTATAAAAACTACTTTAGTTTTTGTTGCCCTTGGGTTAGCTGTTAGCGCTTCGAAATATCTAAAATATCGAGCTAACAGCTAGCATAAACATAGACAAGACCAAAATGCATTGCTGCCATCTGAAAATAACTTCACTAAAATAATGGGAGTTGTTTTAAGACGGCACCAAACCACTTTGATTTTGGTTTCTTCATGCTAGCTGTTAGCACCTCAGATTTACCTGACTGAGCTAGCTGTAGCACCTCTGGTGCAGCCTGAGGTACTTTGGCAAGAATAACATATTTCTACTGCAATGTTCATAGAAAAAATAATTAAAATATTGATGGAATAATATTGTTGTCGGTCCAAGCAGAATTAAACACTATTTCTCCAAACTGAAATTGTTCAAGGCGCTATCTACACAAAACCCCCTTAAAAATTTTTGAACTATCCTCTTAACAAAAACAAAACACCACAAATGGAATACGTCTCTGTGTTGATGTATGCCATAAAAGCAAAGGCTTTGGTCATGAACAGTGAGTTTAATACATTAAACTGCACTAGTGTGATCTATCAGCAAATAGTTAGAGGCTCTTCTTTTGAGCGGGAATGAAAGCGTACTGRATCAAGTCAAGGGGCAGCATTTACAATGCATGGGCAGCATCGCTACCCCCAAGGGTCACAATAAACTCAGGGAAGCTAATAACAATTGACTGAAGCTGCTGGCAACTGCTGGAAGATGATGTAAAGTTACATCCTTCCCCATTCTCTAGTCTCACTAATTCTCAGCCTGTTTACTGTTTCAGTAGCTCGTTCCATGCCGCTGGAGCTTCAATCACCTTTTATTTACCCTACAAAATCACAATCTTGACATATATCTCCCCGTATATCCCATTTCTCTCTCAGACTCTGTGCTAGCATACAAATGAGAAAAAGATTATGAGCGGAGTTCAGCTCCTGACACTACAGTCTTTTCCAAGGACACTTGGGTTTAATCCCATTTGCTGGAGTTAATATTTGCTTTGTTTTACTTAAGTCAGAGGTTCTCAAAATGGGGTCCCTGGACCCCCAGGGGTCCGCGTGAGGTACTGTATCTTGGGGGCCCTCAAAAATTTTTAGTAAAATGTTAATTTGGTTTTTATTTTTAAAAATGCATGGAGAAAAATGAACTAGTTAAACAAACATAGTAAACTTAATAAAAAATATACATTCCTTTGGCATTTACGGGTTGAAATGACAATAAATTACCGTATTTTTCGGACTATAAGCCGCGACTTTTTTCCTGAACTTTGAACCATGCGACTTATAGTCCGGTGCGGCTTATACATGGGTTTTTTTCTTCAGCCACCAGCGGGCTCTTATGCTCCATTTGCTTCAACCACTCGCTTCAAAAAAAAGAAGAAGAAGAAGAAGAAAGAAAAAAGCAATCGCTTCCAGAGCCGACTGTTGTACCAGGAAGCAGCGATTTAAAGATAGTCAATGGCCAAAAACTCATWAAAGGGGATAAAACABACATTTTTCACGGTGGAATYTGACTGATAAAAACTTTGGAGCTTAACCCAGGACCAGTTTGTGGATAAACGTCGAGTGAAGAGCCGCAGACTTTTTTTTCCTCATTGCACTCGCCAGGGAAGGAATCCCATGCAGTGACGTACAGTATGCTGGAGCGGGAGGGCTTCCCCACCACAGCTTCAGAGCCAGCATTACCCCGGGAGGACATCCATGATGTCTGCCAGTGGATCCTAACAGCGTGGAGCAGAGTGAATGAGTCCACCATCACCAATGGGTTCTGAAAGACTGGACTGCTATGTGAAGAGGACACCACAGCTTCAGAGCCAGCATTACCCCGGGAGGACAGCAACACAGAAAGCAACACTGAACAGATACCTCTGTGTGACGCAGCTTTTCTCAGCTTGTTTAACTCCGACACTGAAGAGGAGGACTTCGGTGGTTTCAGTGCACCGGAGGACGATGAATGAGACGTTTTGTTGGACCAGAAACTGTAAAAGAAAACTACCAAAATAAGGTCAGTTAAATTAACCGTATTCCTCCGAACTTTAATTCTTAAAGGTTTGCTTTTTATGTTTTGATGTTGAATTCACTTTTTTGACGACAATTTTGGGTGTACTGTTTTTTTTTATCTTAGGGGTGCGGCTTGTAGTCCAAAAAATACGGTACCTTTCAAAACAGCATGGGGTTTATGAGGGGGTCCCTGGAATTTTTTTCGCCCATGTAAGGGGTCCCCAGACCCAAATGGCTTGAGAACCCCTGACTTAAATGATGCTAGACTGGTAGCTAGTAATCAGTGACTTATGTTTAAATTGATAAACATAAAATAAAGGTTTAGTCTAAATACAGTATATACTGTAAGTCATGGGAAAACTATCAAAATATTTTTTGAAGGAATGCATATTGTCAGTCACCTTGCATGGCAAAGTTTTAAATATTTTCAACAGTATGTGGTAGGATGACTCTCAGATACTATGGCACCAAATTTTAGCTCAATATCTGTAAAATAGCGTGACTACTGCTAATGAGCATTAGCTATTGCGATAATCCTGTTTTTCCCCTACATTTTTTGATGTCTAACTCATTCAACTATTTCAACGATTCATAYAGTATATTAAAATGTTCATTATGCCATGGGTGCAATGACTTTTGGTATTTCAGCAACTTGTACTTTTTCAGCTATTTGGTTTTTTCTGCCTGTTTTTTCTCATTAAAAATGAATTGAGTTATATTCAACATTCTAAAAATTCATTTAAAAATGTTTATAAATCKTTGCTCTACTTTATACCTTTTGTTCTGGTTCTGCTTAATTGTACCAATTTTAGCTTCTGTCTTCTGTTTTGGAATTTTAGCTATTTTTCTACTTTCAAGATATTTTGTTAATTTAAATATTTTTGAGCTTATATCAGCTTTTTTTGCTCATTTAAGCTCATTATGCTTTTTTAAGCTGATTTCCACTAATTTTAGCTGTTTTCTGCCTGTTTAGCTACTTTGTAACTATTTTCAGCTTTTTCATCTGAATTCATCTTTTTGTGGTAATTTCAGCTTCTTACTCTTTAAAGTAAGAAGCTGAAATGTGAATGTGAAAATGTGAAATTTGCTTAGCAAACATGCACCTTTGTCCAAATTTCAGCTTTTTCCCGCTACTTTTTAGCAATTTTTCAGCAATTTTCTTCTACTCTACAACTTTTTTTACTGTACTCCTTTTTTCTTTTTCTACCTACTAATGCAAGTTTTTTTTTTTTTACTCTTCATTCACAGTTTTGCTTTTAAACGTTTACAGCTTCTTCAGCACCTTTCAGGAAAAATCTTTCAGTATTGAGCATTCTGRCATGCAAATTCTCTAGTTGACGAAGTTACTGGCAATTGGCCAGCTTGATTAGCTGTGGCAACCGTCTTGATTTGAGACGACTCCAAGAAATTAATTGGCTGTGGATCCATCGAGTCTCAATAAAATGGTCCAGTGTTTCAAGAGATATTTTGCTAACAGACTAGCAGTTGAACAGACAAACAGCGGCACAGTCAACTGTGTGGCAGTGGGCAGAAATAACACCGAAAAGATCTAGGAAAAATCAAAGCATCTTCAGACCGGTTTCAGTTTTAAACTAAATAGCTGCTGAAATAAATTCAGCATGTGGGACTGACTGTGACCTCCAACAGACCTCCGCYGCTGAAGAAATCTGCAACTGATTGAGACTGTGGATCAGATTACCGGTAGTTTACTCCTGAATCCTGTTCCCATGTGCGAGTGTGTGCACCCCAGCCGACCTTTGGTGCCCTCACCCTCTTCGCCCTGAAGACCGGGGAACTTGACCCTCTGAGTCCTGAAGCCGACCCAATACAAACTTGGCATGAGAGACCGTAGCAAGATCTTTTTCTGAAAAACTCAAGTCTGTGTGTGGGTACCCTAAAGTGTGTGAACACACACACACACGCGCTGTGTTTATGTGAAATTCAATTGTGTACGTCTTGTCGTATACACATCTGTGTCGTTACATCTGGTCCTCTTAACYATGTGTTTATTTCTTCATTTTCGACTGGTTTAGGTGTGTGTTTGTGTGTGCGGAGAGGCTTAAGAATGGTGTGTGTAAGGCTGGGGGTCTCTGGAGTGTCTCAGCACCCATGGCGCCAAGGACATGGCTTGACAGGTGTGTGTATCGGTCTGCAGAGCAGCAGCAACAGCACAATGTGTCCATTCAGGCCTGGAAGGAGACAACCCAGATACCCCAGGACCCCTGTGAAGAACGGGAGCGGGGGCTGGTCATCTCGGGGCMCATCAACCTTTCACTGTGACTACAAAGGACGACATAACTATGACTGCATCAGCGGTCATGGGCTGTGTGACCTCTTGATGGGAAGCCATCCACTGGTCGTGGTACAGATTGAGGTTGTCAACAGTTTCCTCTGCCAAATGGTAACTTTAACCACTCAGGCTAAAAACTGGGTTTAATGTAGACTTACAAGCCTTCATAGTTGGATGGTCAATAACAAAAAACATAGAAAGAGTGAGGACAAAATTGGCAACATGTGGAAAACTTGCCAAACTGAGTCAGTGGTGAGTGAATATAGTCATTTGCTGCACTAAATCCTAATGCAATCCATCTTTCCCCAAACCTTCCACTCAGATACCCCAGCTATCCTGAAAAATGTTCAGAATTCTAACAAATTGAATGAAAATGACTAATTACCAATTTGGTACTCACCTCGCTTTTACAAGGATGAACAAAGTAACCATTCAAATGGTAATTCGTGTTATTATCTCTGAAATTAATAACCTGTAAAGACTGGAGGGGGAGGGATTTCCTCAGGCAATTTTTGTGTAATTTAACTAGAAAGACCTGACAGAGTCAGTGACTGAATCATTGTTTCAAAAAGAGAACAAAAACAGAACAAATGAGTTATTATGTTGAATCAATGCCATCAGGGCTGATGTGTTTTTAAAAGGGATGTAATAACTGTTATAGACCCCTAAGCTCAAAAATCTGATTTTTTTCAGGTCAGTGAATGCACCGGAGCTAAGCACTAATTGGTACAAGTAATGGTATGTCTTTTGAGTGTACGTTATTATGGAGAGAAGACTCAAAGTTAGCCTTTTRTGATCTCTACAAGGTGTTTAGTAAAGTCCAAAGTGACAAAAGAAGGTGTWAGAGGGGACTAAGTGGAAACTTTTTTTTTATCATGGTAGATCTGCTGTTCGTATTGCCTRAAGGTTTCCATTTAGGAACTGTAACAGCATGAGTCCAGCTTGTGTACAAAGAGTTTTTAGCAGAACAGAAAAACAAAACAGATTCCAGAAAAATTGCTCTAATTTACTCTTCGGAGTGTTTTGACCTCTGACTCAGAACATGTTRGATGTGGAAATGTTGGCAACCAGTTGGTAAAACCCAGCCTACTTGGTTTTCCATCTACAAATATGGTTCCAGGTCATTTTGCCCTTCCACCAAGCACTTTTGCACGCTCGGTCATATCATACATCATTTTCTGGGGTGAATGAAGCTAGTTGCCACAAGTCTATTCAAATCGACCTCGAAAGTGAATAAATTAGCTTCTGCTAAATTAAGTTAATACAGCTAATTTTAAGCCTACTAAAAGATTCACAATTGCAAAACTTTTATTTTTACATAAAAATATGGTAGAGAAAGTATTTTCTATTTGTTGTCTAACTTCAAATGGTATTTATAAAAATATAAACTTGATTAGAAAATGCTTTTATTCTGAAAGGAGTAAACTGGAAGTATTACAGGTTAGGCAGAGCTACGTATAACTGGTTTTCATTGGTTGATTTGCTACAGATGGCCCCACCCACTTTCATATTAAACCAATAGAAAATTACCAACAGGTTTATATCAGTGCTACTATTCTTGAACTGGAAGAAGATGAAGATGTGTGACACAGGCTGAGTGAGTCAACCTAGCAGTTAGCGTTGGCTTGCACAAATCTTTTTAATTGTTTAGCAAATTAGCGTTAGCATTAGATTCTAGTTTAGTAGTGAACCTAACTTTTTTTGTTAGCTGTGCCCACCGCTACTGTTAGATAGCAATGCTAAGTGCACTAATTGTACTAAACACAATGTAGTCTTGGATTTTTTTTAATTAAAGTAGCTGAAACCTATTTTACATCATCTTAAATCAGAAATAAATTAAAGCATGCGATTGTGATATTTTAAAATACAACAATGATGGTACCAGTTGTGATAAACTCACATGTTCTGTCATTACAATGTTCACAACCATCAGCTGAAATACAAAAATCTATAAATGACTTCTAAATAGAAATCATTCAAAAGTAGCATTGGCTGCTCAGAACAGCACAAAACTACAACTGGTGCACCTCTAGTCTTCAACACACATCTGAGAAGAGCTTTTGCAAACAAATTTAATGTCACCAACACTGTAATCCATGCAGAAAATTGGACAGCCATCCTTCAGCTCAAACAGAAATCTGTGAGGCACCAAAACGCACCGGAGAGCAATTTAGCTCCGAACGAGTCTCTGCTGAATCCAAAAAGTAATTGAATCAAGAATGAATGCAGACTGTGCAGAGACTGAGAGCTGACAACGAAACATCTCTTATGAATTTGATGCTCTGCAACACAATGTCTGCCAGAAAGATGCAAGCGGTCTGCGTCGCATTACACCAAACCAAAGGATTGTGAAACAAGAAATTCTGGATCGACGCAGCTGCTGCCCAAAATTCCAACACAACTTCATAATGATTTATGCAAAAAAAAAGAGATGACATTTGGATGTACAAACTATACGAGACACGTAAAGAGAACCATTTCAAGAAAAATCTTTTTATCTTTAATATGGTCACAATGGTAACCACATAMATGCGTCTGTCGCTCCCTGACTGCCACGTTTATGAGAGGCAAACAGCTTATAATGATCTTACAGTGTTTTATGTAGGAAAACATTTGAGGRAAAACAATATCTTATAAGGACACAATGAGTAAAAAAACAACAGCAAACGTTTAAATTTGATATAGAATTTACATATGTAGCAAAATCAGTAGGGGGAATATAAACAAGTTTTTTTTGGAAAAGATTAAAACATTGTATGCATCTCAATGTTTATATCAACTGTCAATCAAAATCAGTAAAAAATCCTCAAAACTCTACTTGATATTTTGTAAAAAAAACTGTACGAGATATCAAAAATGTAAGTTCAGACAYGTAAAGTCCAACTTCCAGAGTCCTGTTTAAACTTCAAACGATGTTTCTAATGTCAAGTTTAACTGATCTATAGAGCACCAAAGTGAAGAGTTTCACCAAAATTGGGGTGGGGTTCAARCTACATGACATTGCGCAGTATTCCTAATGGAGTATATTTTAATTTAAAGCTCCTCAACAAGGTACAGGGCAGAAACTTTGAACAGGACCGTAATAAAGATGCTTCCATACACTGGTACTCCTAATAATCTTGGACTTGTGACTTTTTTTTACCGTCTTCTTGCGCTCAAAGGGAAGACCCCATCCACATTTTTTTCCAACAGGAATTCCTCAACTGTATCCAGTTCCACCACATCAGCAAGGCAACCCTGGCCTACATCCTATACGTTGTTGCTTTAAACTACCGTACACAGCCGAGGTCTCGTCCGCCGCAACCTCCAAGTACCGCGGCTCTCTGCCTGTTAAATCACATTTGTAGATTCATATTCAACATGAAGCCCTGAACGAAGAAGGAAACTGAGCGGGGAACGATCGACATCCCTCCATCACTGAAAGCCTGCGCTGCAGTGGGTCACATAAGTGGCTTCTGAGGCAGCATCTGGCGGACCACTCTGCTTTCTTATGGACTGTGGAAGCATGTTCAATTCTTCGGCTCTGCGGGAGATAAGGGCCATGTTCTCATCAGATCACTCGCCATGAAAAAAACGTGACTGAACTGAAGGCGATGGGGACAGTGGCTGGCTTGGTATGACACATACACAAAAGAAATTTTAAAAAAAGAAAGGGATAAAAGCATGGTTACAAAGAGCCGCGCGTTTTGTCCTCCGAGTATTGAACAAMCTCACGGATGACCTTGAAGCCAGATACGAAAAAAAGAGCTCTTAAAGCCTCACAAAATCCCACCTCTAAAGTCAAAAACTCMCCGTCTTAGCAGAGATGTGACTGCCACGGTAGGAAAAACACACAYGTGCGCAACAATGTATTGACAAGAAAAGAAAAGCCAATTATTACAAGTCTAAATATTAGAAGCAGCTGAAATATTCTCATCATTCCACATTCGGCAAATACAACAAGAGCAGGGGCAGAGTGGGAATCAATTACAGGATTTTTACCCTGGTAATTCAGTTTGAGTGCTGCTGTGTTCATCGGGTCACATTCAGTCCTCATTTCATAAAGGAAATGAAGGGCCCAGCATTCCTTAAAGGAGCGTGTACCGCATTTCTTCTCACTCGCTCTGCTAGCCCTTAAAGTATGTGGCGTGAATAACTCCCAGCTTGGTATTGGGATTGGTAATTGGGGATGGGTACAACCCAGGTGAGCGGGGGCCTCATAAGTGGGCCCAATGCTCTCCCCAAAAGATACTGGGCTTTAATCAAACCTTTTTGTCCCTCGATTGAAGGACACCAGGTTAGAAACCCTCAGTGTTCTAAGCTTCTCGGGATCCACAAAGGGGTCTCCAAGAACTCTTTCTCTTAGACTACTCAGAGCCAAGCATTGGCCTAAGTAGTGCAAAGAGGTCTCTGATTCAATGCCGCAGGCATCACACAGACCATTGTCTTGGAGTCCCATCACCATTTTATGGCGGTTGAGCAGATTGTGCCCAGTTAGGACTCCAACCAGTGTACTTAAAGTATTCCTTGTCAAGGCAAGAAGGGATTTTCCAAATCCCATAACTCCCAGCTACTACCACATCAAATTTCAGCCTATTATCTATAAAACTGACTGAGATACAACCATTTTTATTAGACACATTACCTCTAATTAAACATTAAATCTGCTGATGGTAAAAACGGAGAAATGGCACCTTAGTTTAGTTTTAGTTCTCAAAGCAGCTAAAGTGATCCTCATGACCTTCTTGCTTTTTTACCAACTTGGGGGTCAGATTCACTTTAACTGGTCATAATAACTCTTTGGGGGTGATCCAGTTGAGGGAAACTTCTGGTGTCCCTTACACAGGTCATGTACAAGTCGAGACGGACTTTAAAAGCCCCTCTAATATTCTGTGGACGCCACAAGAACAAGCTGTGGCTGCGGACGCTCGGAGACAGATGGTTGCAGGAGTGGGGGTTTCTTATGCGTGACGAATCGTCGCATCTGCCGGTGTGATTCTGCGACACTTCAAGGTCGGCTGACATTCTCGGAGAAACAAGAAGAAAACTAACAAACAAACAAAAAGGGGCCAAGGCTGTTATCATCTGTTCCCTGAATAACTGATGCTSCTGCAGTCCGCCAGCCATCCTGCAGCGGCTGAGGCAGATAGGAATCCTGCAGGGCAATCAAGATGACAGTCACCCTCCTAATACCCAGGTGAGGTGACATTTTGTTGCCAGGATAGAGGCTTAGGATCACAGAAAGCGGCGTTTGGATTGGTATGAATCCGTAGAACCTGCAGGAGGAGCTCAGGATGATCCGTCCCCGAGCTTTGTCACGCCTTGTCATCCGCATTACGCGACATCACAAGAACAGCCCGGCCGAAGTTAGTCAGACGTCAGGACGGATAAAAAAACCCATCAAAACTCGATCAAAACAAAGTGCCTGTGTGGCCCCTGTCCAGACCGGGCTGAGTTCATTTTCATTTCAGAGGCATTTTCTAATTAGATGAGAAGCTCCGTTTGATGTACATGATCTCATTGCATTAAAAGGTAAACAGAAGAGAGAGAGAGAGAAAGAGAGAGAGAGAGAGAGAGAGAGAGAGAGAGAGAGAGAGAGAGAGAGAAAAGGGTATTTTCCCAATTTGCCTGCAGTGCAGCGATACAGAAGGCTGTGATTGTCTCTTGCTTATTCAGAGACATTTGTAGATTCGCAGAACAAAAGAGAGAAATTGATCTCTAAAAAACATTTCATTCCTGCTTTGTTTCAAACTTAGACTCTCCAGTTCCTATTTCCCCAATTAGCTACAGTCATATTTGGTTCATTCAAGGGGAAAAAAAGACCCGTCTTATGATTGTTGCAGCACGCCATGTCTAAAAAGGAAAGTTGTGTTATATTGTTCCAAGATAAAAAAATAAAATAAAATAAATATATTGAGTTTTAGAGGTGCAATAAAACATATCAATCACCGCCGATAGAATAATTTTAAGACAAAAGCTTTATTTCTCCATTTTTCTTTTTTTTTTTCCATAACAAAACTCCCAGAAACTGAAACCAAAAAAACACAGCATCCTTGCTTATGGGGATACTTTATACTGTGTGCAAGAAGCTGGTCACCTCCATATATAATTATTGAAAAAAAACTACAACTGTCCTGTCTGAGTCATCCAATCAGAGCTATAAACTGTCACAGATTAGCTGAGTGCCAATAYGGGAAAATCACACTTGTTATCAGCAATATTAAACATTTACAAATAGTTTGCCATATGTTAATTAATAAAAACACAAACAGCTTGTCATACTATATACAATAATTAGACAAAACTGTCACCAGGCTTGTTTTGAATAAATGAACAAATAGCTTGCCATATATTATCAAATAAATATAAACAAAAATACACAAATGGCTTGCCACAAATTACCAAATACGTATAAACCACTTAAACAAGTACACAAATTGCTTGCCATACATATCAAAGAAACATAAACTGCTTAAACAAATGGAAAATGACTTGCCAAACTTTATCAAATAAATATAAACAAACAGCTTGAATAAATACCAAAAAGACCTGCCACACATAATGAAATAAATATAAACAAACTGCTTAAACGAATACACAAATTGATTGCCGAACATATTAAATAAACATAAATCACTTCAACAAATGCACAAATGGCTAGCTATACTTTATCAAATACACATAAACAAACAACTTAAACAAATACACATTTGGCTTGCCGTACAGCCACTTTTTGTCACTCTCCACTGCTGCYGCAAACAGGCTAGCCTTCAATCTTCTGTGTTATTCTAAACTAGCTATTCTTGCTTTGCTGATGAGTGCTTCAGCTAATATCTCCCTTGATTCTTTTTCTGTTCTAACAGTTAGTAAAACGCAGTGAAATCAAACACAATCCTGCTCATCTATGTTGAACATATTTTCATCTAGTTCAATGTATCCATAGCCTTGTACAGTGATAAAAGAATGCTGAATAGATATTATACAACCCAAAACAACCAAACAAAGGAGAAATCACAGAGAGAAATTTTTCAGGGGTCCGCATTTAATTTTTGTTTAACCATAACTTAATTTGGCAATGTGAACAAAAAGCTAAAGCACAGACTCGTTTTTTATATTGTTTGTTTTCTTTTCTACCAAAGCAGCAGGAAAGGTATAAATCATTTTTACACACTGCTGAAAGCCGTGGCATCCAAACAMCGGTAACTCCAGCTGAGAAACAGAAATTAGCAAATTACCTATGTGTCGTGGCTGAATCCAAGCCGCTGAACCCATTATTTCTGCTTGGCTGCGATTGTAAAGGCCTCTCCAGCTGTGTTTGAAACAACGCTGGCCAAAAAAAAAAAAAGAAAAAAACCATAAACAAGAGAGACGAGAGAACTCCTGCTGTCAAAAGTTGTGAATCATTAGAAGTTTAGAAGGAGTGGAACAAAGAAATGATCCAAGCTGTCCACACCAATCAATACCGGAGCTGCTCATTAGCGGAATAGCGCTCGGAATGAGCAGGAAAAAGAAAAGGATAGCACAATGAAAATGGCTGGTGGAAACTGCGAGCGCAGGTGTAATAAAACAGGATTACAGATAACTGCTTAACTCCTGCATTCCACCGATATCTTACAAAGCAATGACTACACCTACCTTATTAATCATTATGGGCAGAAATTCCATAAAATGTCGACCCGCGCTGACCTGTGTGAGCTCATTGTCTGGTGGCATGCTGCAGCTTTACATTTTTTTATTTTTTTTTTTCCCTGAGAAGAGTCGAACCATGCTACGACGTCAGGCTATTTGCTCTATGAGAACCTGACTTTTTAGCTGCATTTATTATGTATGAGCGGGTTAAAAGGGGTCCATGAGAAGATTATAAAAGCTTAACATTTTGATGAGATTAATCTGGCTATCAATCTTTTCATGCATAGAGTAGTGAGCCAATTACAGCCAGGCAGTAAATGATTAAATAATATGTATATATAAAACTGGGACTGGACTTCTTCGAAAGCATGAACTGGAAATTAAACGCCTAGCATTCCTCGAAGGAATGCATATCACCCTAATTTTAGACCCTAAAATATATATAGAGTATGTTGGAAAAAAAAACTGTTATACTCATTTCAGGCAAACCCTGAAAATAAACGTGCTAAATTGGTGATTTTTCTCATATCTGTCAACGTTATGGGGACCTTCACTTGTATGTAGTGTTAGCTAGCACTAACTTTCATTACTATTAGCTTAAGCATATTTTAGGCAGCATTAGCTTAAGTTAACATTAGCCGTATGTGTCCAAATTTAGAGGCTGGGTCCTCCGAAGTATTTGAATTTGGACGGTCTAGCCTTACATCTATACCCCGGTGAAACAACCGTGATGACACTAAACAGAAGCAAAAATACAGTGGGGAAAATAAGTATTTAGTCAGTCACCAATTGTGCAAGTTCTCCCACTTAAAAAGATGAGAGAGACCTGTAATTGACATCATAGGTAGACCTCAACTATGAGAGACAAAATGTGAAAAAAAATTTGAGAAAATCATTTTGTCTGACTTTTAAAGAATTTTTTTGCAAATAATGGTGGAAAATAAGTATTTGGTCAATAACAAAAGTTCATCTCAATACTTTGCTGTACTGTAGATTGAAATTAGCAAAATATATTAGTGTCATTAATATCAAAACACAACAAAATTAGCTCAAAGGCGATATTTGAAGAACTAAGGGACCTGCCGTAGTACATGTTTATTTCGCTAAACCGGCTCATTTTATTTCTGACAAAAACAATATTTAAAAACATGTCTATACAAATGACAAAAGCATTAACAACACAACCACTTGAAACTTTAATTTTTTTACCGCCAGATTTTTATTTAAACTGTACTCCCTTCTCTCACTTCGTCCGCCATTACTAGCAGAAAAAAAAAACTCTGGTCGAGCCCCAATGCATCATGGGGTATGGTGGACCAAGAAGGATCCATCGGACCCATCCTTTAAATCGGGGCAAAAGATTGACGCATTTGTTGGCTGCATTGGAGGAGTCTTGGGATTTGGACAGCCTTGGGCACGGCGCTGTGACGTAAAGGGTCGACAAATTCGTCCCTCGGAGGACCCAGCCTCTGAATTTGGACACAGTTGAAATGTATAAAGCTAACATTGTTAAGCTAACAGTTGTGTAGTGTGTGCTAGAACTAGCTTCCATTATTGTTAGCTTAAATGTATGTTAGGTAGCATTAGCTTAAGTTAACATTAGCCTAAATGTATCTTAGCCAGCCTTAGCTTGGCTAGTTTTACTGTGAATGATTCTGTAAACAAGAACTGTTATTGAAAATAATGAACCTTATCTTTAATGCTGCTTAAAGGGACAATGTCATGTAAAATCAACTTTTTTGAGTTTTATATCATGTTATAATGTTATACTCTCATAAAAAACATACCCAAAGCCTTGCTTTGACTCATTCATGCATGTTTGAGAAATCCTGCAGCGTTTTTAGGAAGCCATGCTGAGGAGCAAAACGACAGGCGGGGATCAGAAACGCCTCTGGGACGTGTCTTTAAGCCGAACTTCCTCATGGCAGAGCGCAACCCCCTCCCCACACACCCCGCCCATGACTCCTGCAGGCTCTCGGGTGTAAGTGAAAGTGAAACCTAACTATCTGCTGAGCTCTCAACATTAGTTCTCACTCAGTGAAGCTCTATTCAGATTAAAAAAAAACCTTTGAGGAAATGTATTTTCAGATGCCAAGTAAACTGCATCATAGCAACCCCCCCAGGAAATGGGCGCGACAGAACGGAAGGTGGTTCTTAAAGAGACAGAGGCCAATTTCAAGGCGTTTAAAAGAGGAAGTGATGAGAAGATGAGTTTATTTTCTATTTAAACATAAAAACAGCATTTTAAAAACATCTGAAGGTGACATATATACTTTATTATGGTATAGTATTTAAATSTATGCCTGAGAAACACATAATATGGGCCCTTTAAAATGACAATCATCCTAAACAAAGTTCTTACGTGATCTGTTTGCCTCTAGACTACTATAACACCAAATTACAGTTCAATAGTTGTAAAACTGACTTGAGTGTACACATTTTTGAGTTAGCTAAGATCTCTTTGCAGTGGCGTCCATTTTGTATCAAATCCAAATGTTATTCAGTCATAGATCCAGTAGTTACTTTCTAAAAGTTTTCTTTAAATCCATTCAACACATGTGTTATTTTCCTAACAGGCACACAAACAAATGTAGACACAGGCAGAGGCATTACCAGTCGTTGATACAAAAAATTWAAAAAAAGTTACGCCTGCCCCGACTGCTATAGGAAAATGTACACAATGTAATTTGTTGCTACCGGTGGGGTTTTAGRGAGTGAGCAGGACCGCAGCTATCAATGCAGCCTCTGTCAGAAGATGGAGTACCACTGTGGGGGAACAGGAAGGGAGTGGATGTCAGTAGCCTGAAGAAGGAGATCTGACATCTCAACTCCCACCGTCTGTCATTCTGTCTTCCAGATGATGTATGGACGTTATACGGYACCACTCACCCCACAGAGACGGTCAATACCGGCATGCTGAGGAATGCTGCGGAGAAACAATGGGGTGCTKTGACCCATGCTATGGAATGACAAAACTTCATGGGGTGTTGGGGGAAGGCATAGAGCATAAAAAAGGCCTTAAGGTTTCATGGAGTCATTTATATTTAAATCTGAATTACAGCAAAAGTCAACATTTTCACTTATTTTGCRCTGCAGTGCCTCATACTGACAAATTTTGGTAAAAGAAAACGACAGACCAAAAAGAAAAAAAAAAAACTTGTTGCGTATCAACCATTGGCTGCCACGATTTTAAAAGAATGGCAATTAATAAAACAAACAAACAAAACGTTTTAATTTGTAGCTCCACGATGGCGGATTAAGCTCCTMAACACGTCCCACTGTGCCTTCAAGGATCTCTTGAAGACTCACCTCTTCGTGATAAAACACTTTCTCTTCTAACATCTGGAACATAACCACCGTGCACTTGCCTTGCACTTGGGTGCCTGTTTCCACCTGCGCTGCCGTTCAAACAGATTTAAATAGATCTGGCACTTGAACATGCAGGAGTCCTCGGAACGACGAGTGTAAATTCGAGTACATCCCATCAGRCACTCGGTCCAGCCCCTCCGTACCAAGGTGACATCCCCGAGCTGGCAGGGGAGAGAAGGGGGAAAAAAAAAGACCCACCGTTTTCCTGCGCCTCACCCATGGGGGCTCGTTCGCTGCCTGCATGCCAGCGGCGTTATCCGCTGCTTATTATTTGGCTGAAGGAGCTGGCGTGCAGCTCACGGGCTCCTTTCTGACATAATGACTGATTACAGTCTCGTGCCTCCTATCTGTGAAATCCCACGGTTTGCCGCCGCTTCACCACAGCGGTTCGAGCGTCGCAGGCGAGGAGAGCGCAGAGTGGGAGGGGAGGGGAGTCGGTGGGCTTTTTTAAGTGACAGCGTAACAACTTTCTGCTTCTGGAGCTGTCATGAGCGACACAGGCTCTGGTGGGCAGCCGGGTCATCAACCTACTTGTCATGTACTTTGGTAACGAGCACTACTTTACTTTACTGGGAGCAGTATTATATCTGCTTTACCAGAAATGGRAATAAATAAAACTTGAGCTTGTTTCTTCTTCTACCCAAAAATGTCTGATGCATAAATATTATCGTCCAATAAAAGGATTTTAATGACACTTTTCAGAAAGTAATCACCGGATGTACATCTGCAACTAAGGAACTTTTGGAGTCAACCCAATTCCAGAAGCCTACCAAAGCCAAACGACCTTAAAAACACATGAAAATGTCTCAAATTTAGTCCATTTTCCAAATATCAACCTAGAATGTGATGTGATGGTAGCTGTGCCTGATCCACAACACATGCTCTGACCCCCATTAGAAAATTAAGACCGTTAYTTAAAATGTTGCCATTAACTATTTGTAGTYAGCTATGTCTGTCTGTTAGCAAAATATCGCATGAACCACATTTTATTGAAACTTTCACTCGTAAGAAGTACCTCTACAGCTGATTAACTTTTTAAAATGACACAATCCATGTTGGCCACCACCGTCAACTAAACGTAAGCAACAAAAGAATGGCTATAATTCAACCAATTTTACAGATACTGTGGTCAAACTTGATGTATTTGAAGTAAAGAGTAATTCACATGTCAAACTCAAGGCCAATGGGYCAAATGTGGCCTGCCACAGCATTTTATGTGGCTTTAAAGATGTATTGTCTTAAAATAAGAACACGCTGCTTTAAAGCCAACACTGACCAAACTACATCTCTCATAATTCATGTTGATTATTTTACACAAGAAATGATGAAATCCCACCTCTAGGTGAAGGTGTTCAAAAGTAGCCAGCAGCCATTTTTTTTTGTCTACTTTTGCTGGGGCCTAGTTGCACTTACAAGACGTAAATTTAAACTGGTGGAAATTTTTAACTGGTTGGAAAGTAGGGGTGTTCGGAAATAAAGATGGCGTTTCTGTATTATTTACTCTGGCTGTCACAGCTAATCAACGTTAGCCAAATTAAAATAGCTGTAACTCAAGACAGTTGTCCAGATAATGAGCAACCACTTAGTATCTAGCTAATTTTATGCTAACTTTAGCTTTTTGCTGCTATATTATCTAAAATTCAACTTCTTTCTGCTGTTCTTCTGCTTTTCTCTGCTTTGTTATACTTTTTTCTGCTAATTTGTGCTATTTATGCTTCTTAAGGGCTCGACACACGGGAGGCGACGTCGCTCGCTCTCCATTCATTTCCTATGGAGCCTGTGCGGTGAGGCGACAATCTCTTGCCCTCCTCCAGCTAAGCGACCGGCGAAAAAAGTGCATGTGAAATTTCGCGCTCGTACACGTGCACACTTGAGCTTGCGACACGACATATGAAAGTTGAAAAATGTTCAACTTTTGTCGCTGTCGCTTAGCGTACAACCAATCAGCGAGGGTTTCATTGGCTGACCAATGAGAGGGGAGTACGCTACACACTGCCGTTAGCTAACACTTTCACTATGTGATTACTAAAAAGCTTTGTGGGAATTTATTGGCACCAGGGTGAAGTTTATGGTAAGTTTTTCCTCATAAAATTGTATCTTGATGTGTGTTTGTTTTTCAATAGCATTAGCATCGCAAGATTTGTTTAGTTTACATGTCCGTAATGCACACCCCACTTCAGAGTCAAGAACCAATCAAATTTTGTGGAGACAAGCGGCCTGAGAGCGCGATTGGCAACGCTGCGATCRYTATCGCGTCCCGTGTGTCGTGTTTCACCCTGGCTGCGATGACAGCCGTTAATCGTTGTAGTTTGTTGCTCCCCGTGTGTCGAGCCCTTTACAGTTTTTTCTTCTGTATTCAGCTATTTGCTACAAATTTAGCAAATTTTTAGCTGTTATTAGTCAAAGTTAGCTTTCTAAGCTAAWTACGCATTTTTTGGAGCTATTTCAACTTAATTCTGCTAAATTCAGCAAACTTGTGCTCATTATGCATCCTTATATTAATTAAAATGTTTCCATCTACTATTTACCTGTTTTATGTCTAATGATCACTTTTTTAAGAGTTATTTTTTCTGCTAATTTTGAATTTTTTACATCCATTTCACCATCTGAGTGCGTAGTATCTTTCTAAAAAGCATGACAATGGGCACAACATTATTTTTAACAGTTGACCAAAGCGGCTTCAAATCTGCAATATTTTACCAAAAGATGATCTTAGTTCAAAATTCAGACATAAGAGGTGATGTGATATGCATTGCTTAAAAAGAATACCAGGCTTTTATTTACTTTAAGACGCAATGTCCAACATAGCATATCCAAACAGCAGAAACATTCCTGCTTGTGAACGTGATACTCAAACACTTGAAGAAATCTGAAAGAGCTCGCCCCGCGAACAGGCTCATGTTCACAACAAACTCTCGTCAGCACTTTCCGAACGTCGGCTTTCAAGGCAGTCAATTAAGTTCAAGGTGAGACAAAAATGGGTTGTCATTTAAAAAGGTTTACTCCGTTGGGGCCACAGCATCAATTCAGTCATCTTCACTCTCTAGAGGTGGCAAAGGGCTGGCAGAAAGGGTTTTATGCATGCCGCAGATCTACCGTCATGACATAAATGTACACTGTTCCTCGTGGACGAATGAAGAAATTTAAAAAAATAAATAGGGACTAATCTCGAGGAGGCCGCTGGCCAGATCCCAACCCGCATGCCTAAATTCAATCCTACAGTATTGATTAGGAAAATCAATTTGCTTTAAGCCACAAGTACAGACTGAGGCACTAAAATGCTGCACCGTAGAGCCGCTTCTGAGGAACACAACCCAGTACACCCTGGTTAACGAGTCAAAAATACCCCTTTTTTAATTACAAAATGAAGACGATAAAGGCATGAAATCTTCATTTTAAATCTATCCACCTGTGTGAAAACACTTCAATTATCTGCTTCCCATCTCTGCAAATCTTAAGCATGCACGTAGAATGGTATTTTAATTTAAAAGCATTAAGCGGGAGACCGCAACCGAGATTTCTTCGAGGCATTTGTGCTTCTTTTATAAGATCCTTTGAAAATGAAAGTCAAAAGTATGCCAAAAAAATTTATAATGATTTTAAAAATTTGTGAAATTCTTTTTTAAAAATGAAAACCACAGACATACTGTATTTTGAAAGTTTCAAACTACACAGCAGCAGTGGCACACTGGACCTGAGGGTCTTGGGGATGTTTTTTCTATTTGACACCTTAATTAAATGACTAGGTAGGGATACAAAAAGGTATAAACACATAAATAGTGTGCTATTGAAGAAATTTAGTTATTTATAGATTAGTACTGTTATCAGAAACAACACCAGAGTATTAGGGTTTTCTTTTTATAACACTTTTATAATGCTTGATCTATTATGTGTTAATTGGAATAGAGTAGATACATATCCGAATCATAACAATACATAAGTGAACCGTTTTTAAACCATTAGAGTGAGGTCTTTGTCTGAATGCCGGTGATTCAGCCGTAGGTCAGCAGGGGGCGAACTCAGGCATTGAAGATTCTGTATAAATACTGATCCATTTCCTGGTTATAACCAGTGTGGTTTTGACTTGTCAGCCGGTGGCATAATAAATCTCACTCACTCCAGAATTCTGGTGTTGTATGGCATTTATTTCATATCACAGATCATTTTATTTAACAC
>NW_013952425.1:636828-638390 GCF_001266775.1 Austrofundulus limnaeus
AAGTGCACAGAGACAAATGCATCAAATTTTACAGTGTAGTAAAGAGGTTGATGTACTGCGGCTCTGTCAGGCCGCGTCACTTTGATGGCCTTTGGACAGATTTTAACGCCACCAACAGGGTCGTAAGAGGGGCTCTGCTTGCTTTAAAAGTTGCGTTGACCTTTTTGGGTTTATATCTGCACACAAGCTAAGATTGTGTTCCATTTTATTCTCATATATTTATAACACACACACCAGTCTCAGGTCCAGAGTTACAAAGTTGCACAACAAAATGCTCCTTTGGAATAGAGATTTAATGAACAACAATGATTTGGGGGGCAACTCACTTGGTCTCTGTCGTGCACTTGTCATTATCTGCAGTCATCATTGCTTCTGAACAAATTACGGCAACTGAAGCTTGTTAAAGCTTTGCACTCCGACGGGCTTTTCTTACTCTGCCTGCAGAGGGTCGGTTAAAATTTAGCGGCTAAATGTTTTGACACCCCCATCACCCAGGACAACTTAAGTGACAGATTAAGGATGGAGGAGTACCTTGTAGATAATTGAAAGTGCAAGTTACGACAACAAGTATTTCTATGAAGCATTTTTGAGCCATCGTGGTAATGTATTTATGACTAAGCTTGACAATAAAACGCCTCTGCAGGTCTTCGCTGAAGAAATAAAATCATAAATGAATGTGTCATAAACAAAGTCCAAGTCCAAACTGTGCACGTTTCAGACCCAGGCTTCCTTTGAAAAAGAATTTGACTTTTAAATAAAGGTTATGAAATAAATTAAACTAAAACATGTTGCTAAAGCTTAGATTTAGCTAATTAAATAAGCAGCCAAAAAAGTTTAGAACAATTTGGGACTTCAACGAACTACATCTTATTATGAAACTGCTATTGAAACATTTAAGCAATAGCAAAACGAAATACAATTGAATTGTGACTAAAATATTTTAAATTGAATTGCGAGGTTAACAATACACAGCCCTAATCTTTACTAGCATGTTTTGCTTAAAGCAAGATAAAAAGAATGGGGTTAGCTAAAAGTGAATACAACATGCTGCTAACTGTGATAAATCTCATGTATACAGTATTAAACTGTAAAATCAGTGCAAATTCTGCACACAGWGCAACCATTTGAGTAGAGTACTGAAAACTCTTATAGTCATCTTAGTTATTGTTTTGCTGAAATCAGCAAAGCAAAAGCTACCTAAGCTAGTGATAAATTGCAAACCTCCTTGAACAGCCACRAAAATGGTGTACCACTGACTGAAACGACCCTCCACAATATGAACTTGTGACAAAAAGTCATCCTATTACTTGTGTTGCTTAAATCAGCAAAGCAAAAAGATAAAATAAAATAAAAAAAAGCTAGCTAAAAGTGATTGCAATACACTAAAGATAATTGTGTTGAGAAGTCCAAAATATATTTTAAACCTTAAAACTTAGAGCAGATGTGCCCAAAGTGGGGCCCGCGGGCCAAAATTGGCCCACCGAGCCATTTGATTTGGCCCACCAGCAGTTGTCCTGGTTATTAGATTGTAAATACCAACTTTTAAAAACTGTTACGGCCAG
>NW_013952425.1:638743-640802 GCF_001266775.1 Austrofundulus limnaeus
CATAAAAAATTAAACAACTTTACTTAAGTATTAAGCATTTCTTATATTATTGCATTTGGCCCGTGTCCCTCAGATTGGTTTTAACTTTGGCCCTCTCAGCGAAAATGTTTGGGCACCCCTGACTTAGAGGAAAGATAAAATCGGGTRGCCACCTCAAACAAAGTATATATGGTCAAGCTAATGAGGGAAAAAAAGGGTTTGGTATTAAAAATTGTATTTACTGCAAACTTACCATTCACAGTAAACTCATCACAAAAATTATCTTTATTTTGCTCAACACAGTAAAAAAAAAATGGAAACAATTAGGAAGCTAGCCAAATCTGAGCATAAACACTAAAACTAATGAGGCCAAAAGTCAAGAATAAATATTCAGCTTTCTGAAGCACACACAAAAATAAAATAAAAAATAACATACAACAGACTAGTTGTATAAATTATTAARAAGATATACAATATAGATAACTACTGGTGAAAAAAAGCCATTGTGTTTACTCAATGAGAGGTGAAGAGACATCATTGATTTCTCCCACTCTTTCACAGATAGATGTRATCGCCTCATGGCCAGTTTTTCCAGTCTTTGACATTAGTGCATCTGAATAATGTTTTCTGCACACTTGTGAAGGGCCATTTTCAGTCTATTTCATACATCCAACATATCTTTGTATACACACAAATACTCTAAAAATACTCATGTCAGTCACTTAAACCCTTCTAAGAAAGGTTTATGCTGTTACCTTTACAACAAACTGTTCACCAGTGTGTTTCACTACTTAGAGCAGCCCTATGCAGAACCCCCCGCTAAAAAAAGAAATTGTCTGCTCTTTCCATCAAGCACCAGCTGAAGTCTCCATCTCAACTCTAACCCCATTTCCTGCAATTTAATGTTCAGGGGGTTGTGAAAGCTGGTGTCAAAACCTTTGTGTCCAAGCTCTTTATGAGACAGGACAGCCAAAGTGTTGAGAGGCACAGACCTCGAGGACCTTTTTTTTGGCCATGAGTCTTTTTTTTAAAGCTCTCRTTTCTTTTTTTTTGTGTGACATTCCTGGCAGAAAAAAGGGCCCCAGCTGAGTGACCTGCCTCACTCCTAACAGCATGGCCGCTCCATTCGCATAAGGACCAAAAGCCTCGCTTTAGCAGAAGGTGACATTTAGCCAAAAGGAGAGGGAATACGACGCACCGMGTGACCTGCCTCATGAATTGTTTTAAAAGACAAACACAAAGTTCATAAGCGGTGCATAAAAACCACATCAGACTGGAAGGTTTTAGCCGTCCTGTCAATGGGAAGTTTGAGCTTCTTATCATTTGATGCTCACAGGGACAAAAAAATAAAAAAAAAATCAGTTGGCAAAATAAACTGTCAACTCCTCTCTCTGAAGATATTTGTGTGATGCTTAGCATGTCAGCATCCAGCCGCGGGGATAAACAACCATTCAGCTGCCAAATAAGTTTTAAAAATCCATCATTTAGATAGCGTGTTCGAGAATCCGAAACGCTTTTCTTCTTTGCTGGCCGTATTCTCTAATTTGTCAGGCATCTCAGGCTGTGCCACTTGTGATAAGTATGAAAAAAAAAAATGTCTGAAAAATAGAAACTTAAAAGGCTTTCATTAACTGGAAGAGACAGGGGAGTTAAGAATAAGCGCTGAAATGGACGTGGACGGAAACATGGTGGGAAATGGAAATCGCAGTTTCTTGTAYGTCAAGGTGAAATCTGCCAATAATTTTTGTCCATTTGACTCTGCAAAATCCAAAGATATTCCATCTGCCAACATAAAATACCTTTAAAACCATGGAAATAATCTACTTTTAAAGTGTCACAATGGATTATTGGTTCAAACTGTTGCCTTGAGTGACGTGAGGATTGATACTGCACTGATCCTAAAAGTTTAAACTCTTATCGATCCTAAAATCAAAATATTCATACTTCAGGTACTGTATATCAATATCGGGAACACAGTGGAAAGTAACTAATTTACTGAAATCTTATCTACTGTAAATCATACGTTGGTGGGAACTACTTTTTCTTCCGCCTGGGCAAGAGCAGGGGCATGTGCTTAGTC
>NW_013952425.1:642492-647305 GCF_001266775.1 Austrofundulus limnaeus
ACTTTTACTAAAGTGTTTTTATGATAAGATACTTGTACTTTTACTCAAGTAATATTTTTAGAAAAGACTTCAACTTTTACTAAAGTGTTTTTATGATAAGATACTTGTACTTTTACTCAAGTAATATTTTTAGAAAAGACTTCAACTTTTACTAAAGTGTTTTTATGATAAGATACTTGTACTTTTACTCAAGTAATATTTTTAGAAAAGACTTCAACTTTTACTAAAGTGTTTTTATGATAAGATACTTGTACTTTTACTCAAGTAATATTTTTAGAAAAGACTTCAACTTTTACTAAAGTGTTTTTATGATAAGATACTTGTACTTTTACTCAAGTATCACTTTGAGGTACTTTATACAACACTGGTTGCAAGAAAGTCCTGAGTTCAAGCCCCAGGTTGGGCTGGAGTTTGAATTTTCTCCTTGAGTTTATGAGGATTTTCTCAGAGTACTCCGGTTTTCTCCCTTAGTCCAAAAACCCGCGTGTTGAAGCAGTTTTCAGACCCATGCCTCCCCTTGAATAAGAGATCTGTGATTTGCTTGGTTAAATAAAGGTTAGGTTAAATTTTTATGAGAATAAATAAAGAAATGTTGTAGCTACACTGACTTTTAAAAATCTCATTCACTTGAGGGGTAGGAGTGGAAGTTGCCTTGACTGTATGTTATTGTATGAAGCACATTGTATGAAAGACAGCAACGCTGCAGAGTCCAAACATGGAAAAAAAAGTCTCCTGAATGGTAGCCATGGAGACCAGCGATTTTACAAAAATTGCTTCACTTAATCTCATCTAACTGTACAGTAATTGCCAGCTGCCAAAAAAAAAAGAATAGAAAAAGATTTGAGAGTGTTAATGCCACTTTTGTTATCTCCACCTCAAATTTTCTAAATTTAATAAATAGAAAAACGTATTACCAGAACAGGCCTTGAGCGTTCTAATCACTGGCTGTCCGCATCACTACAGACTAAACAAATAGATAAAAATAAAAACAGCTTTTCAAAGAATCTTTCTTTCTCTGTGATTATACTGCAATTATTTTCAATTTATTATTATTTTTTGTAGAATTCAAAGCTTTTAGTTTATTTGCTGCACAGATAGGTTGCTTTTAAAATATTACTCCAGCTTCTTTACCATCAAACAGAAAACTCAAAGCTGCAATTTTCATCATATTTATTCCAAATAACTTGGAAAAAATGTTTGAAAAGAGTTCATTGGAGACAGAAAGTATGGATGAATGATAAAATATCCAGCTTGTAATATTATTCGTCAAAGTATTAGTTGAGAAAATCCTGCATTTCCCCCTCACTCCTCATTCTTATATGTTGTCACAAGGAGTACAGTGTTCCTTGGTACCTGCCCATTACCTGTGTTCTCATAGGTTAACAATGAACCTCATGAAATTTGCTTGGTTTCCCCTTCAAACTTCTTTAAAAACAAATACAATTAAAAAAATAAAATGCAGGTATTGTACTGGAGAACACAGGTACTGGGAAATAGGTWCTRGGGAACATAGGTACTGGAGAACACAGGTACTGGGAAATATAGGTAATGGGAAAAATATGTACCAGGGAACATAGGTACTGGGGAACAAAGGTACTAGAGAGCACAGGTACTAGAGAACCTATAAGGGAACATAGGTACTGTGAAACATATGTACCAGGGAATATAGGTACCAGAGATAATAGGTACTAAGGAACATAGGTACTGGGAAACAAAGGTACTGGGGAACACAGGTACTGGGTAACAAAGGTACTGGGAAATATAGGTACTGGGAAAAATATGTACCAGGGAACATAGGTACTGGGAAACAAAGGTACTGGGAAATATAGGTGCTAGGAAACATATGTAGCAGGGAACAAAAGTACCAGAGATAATAGGTATTAAGGAACATAGGTACTAGTAAATAAATGTACTGGGGAACATAGGTACCAGGGAACATAGGTACTGGATAACAAAGGTACTGGGAAACATATGTACTAGGGAACATAGGTACCAGAGATAATAGGTACTAAGGAACATGGGTAAAGGGAAACAAAGGTACTGGGTAACTTAGGTACCAGGGAACATAGGTACTGGGTAACAAAGGTACTGGGAAATATAGGTGCTAGGAAACATATGTAGCAGGGAACAAAAGTACCAGAGATAATAGGTATTAAGGAACATAGGTACTAGTAAATAAATGTACTGGGGAACATAGGTACCAGGGAACATAGGTACTGGATAACAAAGGTACTGGGAAACATATGTACTAGGGAACATAGGTACCAGAGATAATAGGTACTAAGGAACATGGGTAAAGGGAAACAAAGGTACTGGGDAACWTAGGTACCAGGGAACATAGGTACTGGTTAACAAAGGTACTGGGGAACATAGGTACCAGGGAATATAGGTACTGGGTAACATAGGTACTGGGAAATATAGTTACTGGGAAAAATATGTACCAGGGAACATAGGTACTGATTAACAAAGGTACTGGGGAACAAAGGTACTAGAGAACATAGGTACTAGGGAACCTATAAGGGAACATAGGTACTGTGAAACATATGTACCAGGGAACACAGGTACCAGAGATAATAGGTACTAAGGAACATAGGTACTGGGAAACAAAGGTACTGGGGAACATAGGTACCAAGGAACATAGATACTGGGAAACAAAGGTACAGGGGAACATAGGTACCAGGGAATATAGGTACTGGGTAACAAAGGTACTGGGGAACATAGGTACTGGGAAATATAGTTACTGTGAAAAATATGTACCAGGGAACATAGGTACTGGGAAACAAAGGTACTGGGAAACATATGTAGCAGGGAACAAATGTACCGGAGATAATACATACTAAGGAACATAGGTACTGGGAAACACGGGTACCAGGAAAACAGGTCACAGGGAACATTAGTACCAGGAAACATAGGTTTCAGGGAACATAGGTACCAGGAAGCTATAGATACTGGGGAACACAGGTCCCAGGAAATATATGTACTGTGGAAAAATGGGTCCTGGGGAATAGGTCCCGGGGAATAGGGCCCGGGAAACATTGGCMCCAGGGAACTACAAAATATAGGTCCAGGTAGCACAGGTACAAGAAAAAACATGTACCATGAAACAGGAATGGGTTTACTGGTGGGGTACATATGGATCTCAAGAACATGGGGATGACCATATCACCATGCCCTTTCTCTGCCTGTTTTGGCATTTCAGATACCATCATATTATCTGTCCTGGCAAAATGAGTAACAATGAGAAACTTTTCAATATTGAGGTATTTTAAATTTTCCGTTTCAAATGATTCAAAAATGAAGATGTTAAATTTTATTGAAATATCACCTGGCATAGCAACAAATTAAATTTGTTTACAATACTGCTGCTTTGAAAACTTTTGTTTTTTGTTTCGTTTTGCTTTTTTGCAAAGTTCATTCTGACTCATTTTACCAACAAGAAGGGCTTGAMTCTATGGCATGAAATACCTATGGTTTTTGCAACGCTGAACAATTTTTGATATATTGCGAACCCACTGGAGAATATTCACTGAAAATGCAATGCTGCTACATTTTCAGTACATTGTGCACATTGCATATTGAGACATCAATTAAATGTTGCTATAATGTGCAGACTGATGTCACAGTGATATAACTTTTAATAAATTGTGCTCACACCACACCATCATTTGTGATATATATAAAATATAGCGATAACAATAAAATGTTTATGTTGGGCGCATTAATATTACAATAACATATTCCAATTATTCATGGAACCTTAATAGAAACCTTTAACTTGKGACTTATGAAAAACTTAATAAAAAGCCAATTCCAGAAGACTATTTTAACACATGCATAGCTCACACTGTATATGAGATGATTTCAAAGCTTCTAATAGTGTCTTTTACATATATATGTGTKCATATTAAACATTAGCCTTAACCTACTGACAGTGTGAGAGTTTTTATTCAAATAGCAAGGGCGAGTTGAAGCCCTCCTTTTCTGCATAAGTCAAATCAGTACAGAAGCTGCTGATGAGAAGAAATACTCCTTGTTGAAAGATTGCATGCCATCAATGAATTCCTATCTAAACAATAAAAAAAGGATTCAAAAAAATCACGTATTTCCAGAGAGGGCAACAAATTAACCTGCATTACTTTACAGTTCAGTTCAAAGAGAAGATATGCTGAGGTGTGCTGAGGTGGAATGAATTACTCCATAAACAAAAGAAAGCATAATTAAGTTCAATCAAAACAACCTCTTGAGTCAAGAATTTTTCTTTTCTTTCTTTYTTTTTAATTTAAACTCTTGGGAGGATTAAGACTTCTGAATGTTTCTAAAAAAAAGATGAACAGGAAAGAAGCACATCGGAATGCAAACATCGAGCTCTTTCAGTGCTTATTTCTACATTTACCCAGCCTGTTTCGATGAATACATTGTTCGGCAGCCGATATTTAACAAACTCTCCTCCTGCCGTACAATAGGTCCAGGAAGAGACGGGGAACAATTCGTTTGTATCCAGCCAGCGCCGTCCCATCAGGTTATCACACCAGATGTTGAGGGTTTTTCTTTTTTCTTTTTCCTTTGCTGTTGGATTAAACTGAACCCAGATTAGGAGCAGCGCTTTGCTGAATCTGAACTGATGAGCCCAGGTTGACTCAACAGTTCAACCAGAAAGCTTCAAATGTCCTCAAGTTTCCCCTTAATGACTTGTACGGGTGGATCAAGATTTTTTTTCTTTTTGGTGGCGGGGGGGTTAAGTGAAAGGAAACCATTTGTGTGTGTGTGTGTGTGTGTGTGTGTGTGTGTGTGTGTGTGTGTGTGTGTGTGTGTG
>NW_013952425.1:648200-659567 GCF_001266775.1 Austrofundulus limnaeus
TAGATAGATAGATAGATAGATAGATAGATAGATAGATAGATAGATAGATAGATAGATAGATAGATAGATAGATAGAGTGTCTTGAAGGATCAAGTCATACCACGTTTAGTTTGCAGAAATGCAAACCTGAAGGCTTTCTCCAGTGAAACATGAAAACTCAGCATGCTGCAGGCCTTTCTTCCCTACAGAACAGTATAAAATATTCAGATGCTCACACTGCTGCACCTGCCCTCATAAAGCACAGGCCCCTGCACTACTATACTGCTACATTTCATCATTTCACTCAGGCACCTCTTTAAAAAAAAACACTCACGCTTTTCTCAAGCGACATGTATTGTTTCTGTTAATTTGACTAAATGAAAGGAGAGGTCTAAAACTTTCCTCGGGAACCTTCTCCGCACAAAGGAGCATCCATCATCCATCCCGATCGCACCTGAACGCAGCAGGTTAAATTGAGGGCGCAAAGATTAGCCGCTGCGGGGATGTTTGCGCGCAAAAAACACGCAGAGAGCGTCAACTTACCGCGTTTGTTTTCTTTTTTTAAAGCCAGCGTCTCTTCCTCAGTCCGGCGTTGCGCACGACTTGACAGGATCCAAACTCCAGGTGAAATATCCTGGTCCCCCTTCCTCCTCCTCCTCCGCCTCCCTCCCCCTCCATGCAAGAAGATCCCCGGGCGCTCGTGGTCGACGTCGCGAGCGGAGGTGATGGTTGAAGTGAGGCGGAGAAGGCAAAATTTAAAAAATAAAAAGAATTTAAAAAATAAAAGCAGCGGCTCGTATCCAGCACCAACGTCCCCCTTGTGTTTATTTATTTATTTTTATTTTTTACATCCCTTTAAGCCCAGCGGGGACAGGCAGGCGTCCTCCTACATCACGGTCCCGTCCGAGCTGGAAAAACCCAAACCACCTCTTCCACACCAAAAATTAAAAAATAAAAATAAAAAGAAGAAGAATATCCAGGAGAATTTCTGAAAGAACACAGGAGGGTTTTTCCAGAGAAAAGCTCCACAGGAAGGGTTTAAAAAAAGACAAAAGAAGTTACTTGCGTCCCCCAGTTAAAAAAAAGGCAAAAAAAGAAAAGAAAAGGAAAAGCTGGAGCTTTCGGCGACTATGACAAACCCAACTGTGCGCACTGGCTGGGAGTAAATCAGTATGAAGCTCGGAGAGGAGAGCCACAGAGGAAGGTGAGGGGAGAAGTCAGGACGTGGACTGCCGCTCTCTCAGGATGCTTCAGCGCCACCTAGCAGCGGACAGGAGAAGCGCCTCCCTGCTGTCTGTGTGCCTGAGGCTGCAGACCTGTTAGATTACAGCCTCTGACTGCAAGCATCCAGTGAAACCACTGCTGCTTCTTCCTGCACTACATGCTCAGTCTTCACAATTTAAAACAATAAATAATGAAAAATCTGATCAATTAAGAAAATGTAGATTTAAAACCTGACCTCTGAATAATCTGGTCATTTTGAAGTCAAGGCTGTCAAACAGTTTAGTTTATCAGGATATGGTTGCTAACTTGAATTAATAATAATAATGAAACAATAATAAAAAAATTTGGTGCAGAGGAAGAATAAACTGTTGTGAGACATAGGGCCTGTTTGTGCTAATTTCAAATGCAAAAACAGGATTTGGTGTCAGTTTTGGTACCTTTAGTTTGTAATGGGCTAGTTTTAGCATTCACTTAGCTTTTTGATGCTTTTAGCTACAGTTTTTACTTTCAGCTGGCATTTTTTTTTACTTTTTAGCTAATGTTCTTTTTAAACTTTTAGCAAGTGTTTTACTTCTTTAAGCAAGTATTCTGCTTTTTTAGGGTTTAGCTGGTAAACTGTACATTTTAGCTAGTGTTCTGTTTAGGTCTTTTGCTTCATTTACCCTTAAACTTGTGTTTTGCTTATTTAAGCTTTTGGCTTTCATAGCTAGTGTTCTGATTTTTTGTTTGTTTGTTTTTTTTTAGCTGTTCTGTATATTTTAGCTAGTGTTCAGCTTATTTTAGGTTTTAGCTCGTGAGCTGTCTATTTTAGCTATTTAACATTACGCTTGTTTTGCTTTTTGGCTAATGTTCTGTATATTTTAGCTAGTGTTCTGCTTATTTTAGCTTTAAGCTTATGTTTCAAATATTTTAGCTTGTGCTCTGTTTAGCTATAGTGTTCTGCTTCTTTTGGTTTTAGCTTTTTTGTATATTTAAGCTAATGTTCTGCTTCTTTTAGATTTTAGCTGGTGATTTGTCTATTTTTGTTTGTCTTAGCTCACATCTTGCTTATTTTGGGTTTTAGCTGGTGATCATTGTGGCTATAGTGTTTTGTTTCATTTAACTTTCAGCTTCTACAGCATTCAGTGCTGCATTAAAAGTGTACTTTCTCTACTTTGTCTAATATACTGAGATAATAAATTTAAGAATTGTGTCTAGTTTATTAGATAAAAGGTAAACAAAACAATGTACTAAGTAGCTTCAACTAACCAAAGTATATTCCTGTGTTCAGCATATTTTCCTGCAGAGTAAAATCATGATTCTTCCATCTGAATTGCTACTTTAAAAGTTGAGATGTGCTTTCATGAGTTAAAGGTGAACTAAAATGAATTAAATCAGAGCTCGGACAAAAATCCATGAACTCATCCATTGACCTTCGAACACCACACCAGCTGCAGCACATCTCCAGCTGGAGCCAAACAGCATTCACCCCCCTTAATCATCACATAGCCGATTAATCATGTTAATAATTCCTAATTACAGTCAAACAATACGTAATCATCCAATCACACATCCAGTGCTCCGCTAATGAGCCAACATGTGGGTGCAACCCTTTTTTGTTGCAGCATTTTCCATTTAAAAAGAAAGGGAAAAAATACACGCCTTGAACTCCTGCACAGATTGATGAAAAATAACTACCTGTCTGCTTTTGAAAATATGAGGTCCTATCTCCTCCTGACACCACTTTCCACTTACAAAATGATTTTTTTTCCAGGTAGAGTGCTGACCAAAGGCTGTTGACCAAAAGTGGAAACTACCTCGTTATTTTTAATTTTTTTTTATTATTTGTTACTTAAATTACTGTCAAATGTACTGTTGTAAAATGAGCCCTGGTTACGTGACTTCACACACAAGATTATTTTTTAAACTATATCAAAGAAGAACAGGTAGCTAAACACTAAAAATACATCCATATGCTGACTCATGTTGTCATTGAAACGCTTAATCAAAACCTCCAATAAGCCCATCTGGTTGAAGATTTTAATGTGTATGATCTAAAGGACTTTCAGGAGAGTAAATTTTTGACAACATATCCAGGTTTGATGCCCTCTGACATTTCCAGGAGTTTTTTTTATATATTTTGTTAACTTTCTAAGAAGAAAAGCCACCATGGCAGAGACATTGGGCCCCCAGCCAAAGCCAAAAGGGCAGCAATACCCCAAAAAGCCAACTTCTCATTCCAAGTACTCAGATATGATTATAGCAGCTACTGTTCACAAYGCCAGCTGGAGAAAAGTGTCCTATCCTGTCAGTCCATTCAGACGTACATGAGGAAAAACTAAAAGTGACAACGCCGACATCCAGGTTAAAATGGTCCTGAAAAGGGTGGTGGTGTCCAGGATGTTACACCACACCAAAGGCATTGGTGCGTCTAGCTCCTTCAGGCTCACCAAGCCAGAGGACTCCTTCAAGAAGCCGACCAAGGCGGTGACCTTCAAGCCCAAGAAAGTGGCCAAACCCAAGAAGGCGAACAAACCCAAAAGGTCACCAAGATGCAAGAAGGTCCAAGAAGGCTGTGGAGTAGAAAGTGAAAATGGTTGCAAAGAAGGTGACCTCGCCAAAAACCGAGAAGGTGACCCCAACAAAAGCTAAGAAGGTGACCCCAACGACAGCCAAGAAGGTGACCACAACGAAAACCAAGAATGCGACCCCAACAAAAGCAAGAAGGTGACCTCAACGAAAGCCAAGAAGGCGACCCCAACGAAAGCCAAGAAGGTGACCCCAACGAAAGCCAAGAAGGCGACCCCAATGAAAGCCAAGAAGGTGACCTCAACGAAAGCCAAGAAGGTGACTTCAATGAAAGCCAAGAAGGCTACCCCAACAAAAGCCAAGAAGGTGACCTCAACGAAAGCCAAGAAGGCAATCCCAACAAAAGTCAAGAAGGTGACTTCAATGAAAGCCAAGAAGGTGACCCCAACAAAAGCCAAGAAGGTGACCCCAACNGACCCCAACGAAAGCCAAGAAGGTGACCCCAACAAAAGCCAAGAAGGTGACCCCAACAAAAGCCAAGAAGGTGACCCCAACGAAAGCCAAGAAGGCGACCCCAACGACAGCCAAGAAGGCGACCCCAACGATAGCCAAGAAGGCGACCCCAACGACAGCCAAGAAGGTGACCCCAACTAAAGCCAAGAAGGTGACCTCAACGAAAGCCAAGAAGGTGACCCCAACGACAGCCAAGAAGGTGACCACAACAAAAGCCAAGACGGTGACCACAACGAAAGCCAAGAAGGTGACTCCAACAAAAGCCAAGAAGGTGACCTCAATGAAAGCCAGGAAGGCGACCCCAACAAAAGCCAAGTAGGTGATGTCAACGAAAGCCAAGAAGGCTCTGGTGAAGAAGCCCAAGACAGCCAAGCCCAAGGCGGCCAAGCCCCAGGCATAACCCATGAAAAAAGCCCCCAAACACAAGGCAAAGACACCCAAGAAGGCAGCCAAGTCATCAAAAATGTGAAAGGACATAATGAAATTAAAGTAACTGTAAACACTGTAAAATGTTTTTCTTTATGTATTATTTTKGTAAGGTCTCATTAAAATGTCAGCTGTTTGTACCGGTTGTTTTCTCTCCATTGAAATATAGCATTCATAAGCTGTAGGGCAAAAAAGGATTAACTAAAGGTGAGATTTTTGTTTTTACATAAATCAAATATGTCTGTCCAAATAGAGTCCAATTTGTCAACACAACTGGACACCAACCTCCAAAGGACTGTAGATCCTCCACTGAGGTTCTAAAAAAAACCACACACACGCACACACACATACACAAAGCAAATTTTTCCCATACTTCTTCTTCATTTACATCTAAAAAGAAAAAAAAAACACAAACAGTAGAAGGATATTAAAGCTTTTTACTTACTTTTGAAGAATAATATGGCCTCCACCATGAACCAAATCCAAGTGATTGACAGCTTGGTGGCCAAGCAGAATGGCCAATCAGATTTCAAGAGTAGCCAGTGCCACCCCCAGTCACCCCTGTGGACACATCCCTGTCAAAGACATGAGAAATGTTTAAACGATTTTAAAAGTACAGATTTTTAAGGGATCATTAACTGTAATTAAAACACTCCAACTAAAAAATATATAAGCTTTGTGGGTTTTTTTTAGTTAACTGGTTTATATATTTTTTTCAAACTACTATGGTAAATTTTTCTGTGGAAAGGACTTGTGTCTGCTCGCACATGTGAAGAGTCACGTGTCGAGATGAACCCACAGAGAGCTCCCTTTTGAGTCAGCACATTTACTCAGGTTCACTGTATGAATTTTAATAAGATCATCTATCTATGTTGGTTTCAGTCTCACTACTGTCTGGTTTTGTACTATAAATCAGCTTTATTTAAACCATAAAACAAGTCAAATTCAATCTTACAGCCAACCAAAGCTGATACTGTATTTGTTACTGCTATGTAACACAAACCATCTTTCAGTACCTCGGCGTTCTTTCATAGTGAATGTAAAGATTTTCCAACATTGATCCCAGTAATCCTTCAATCTGAGATTGTAAATAATTGGGTGCAGCCATGATGAATATGTCTTCCATCACTGACGGCAGTGTTTATATCACAAGTCCTGCCCCTTATTGATTCAGGGGAAAAATGACACTGATGAGCTCAGCAGGATGCTTCAGACAGTCGAATCATCAATACAAAATAAAGATTGAACGCTGTGAGCAATACAAGACAAAATAATAGAAATACTGAGTATATTTTTGCTCCAAAAACATTTATTTTCGGCATTTATCTTGAAAGGATCTATAAGGGGAGAAAAATCTAATTTAAAACTGCCTTTTTTCAAATATAAAACAAACGTAACCGGCCAGGAAGTTAAATAACGGAAGGGGCCACACCTTAGGGCCACATAGAGCTGTGCTCTTACTCAAATGTAATACAGCTGCTATTTTAAAAAGGTTTATGTATACATATATTTATTAAACCAACATAAAGCAGTAACTTAACATATTTCGTGCTCAAATGCATATATAACAGGTGTACTCTTGTGTAATAAAGATAAATACAAAACATTTGGAGCAAAACAAAAATAAATAAACACTTACTTTAGCGAGCTGAAGTGCAAAAAGATGCCTTGAGTGCAGATTGAACACGTGTTTGCCTTGAAATTCTGTAAACAAAGAGTCTACCCGCATCCACCCCCTTATTGGCGGGCCGGATGGAAGTCACCCGCAGACCTTATGTGGCCTGCGAGCCAGCAGTTGTCTTTCCCTGTGATAGAGCATGAAAAAACAGTACTGTGGAATTGAGTAGCTGGAACACAAAAGTGCTTCAAAACATGCTTTATAACATATTTCCTTCAATGTACTCAGAGAAAATATATTAATTAAGGTAAATATAAAAGAGTTAATAATAAAATCCTGAAAAAGAAATGCAGCGTTACAAGTTAAGTGTCTTTTTTTTCCTCCAGCACCAGCATTTTATTTCTTTGACACAAAGCCATGWATGTGTGTAACATGCTAATGCTAAACGAAACATCCAGCTGCTGACAGAGCTGAGCACCTGAGACACTGTGATAATTGAACACCCTGACGTGACGCATGGCGCTATAAAACCTCTGTACCGCTGCCCCACCACGCTGTCGCACGAAAACGCTGCCAAAAATAAAGCTGTTCAGGAAAATTAGGGCTTACGGGGACAGTTGTTGCGCAAAGTGAATCCAATAATGTAGAAGCAATTTTCCCTGTTTATCTATGCTAGCAAGCAGAGGAATTATCATCTCCACTGTGCTGACACTTACAAATGCAGAGTGCTTTGAGGACTTAGACAACTTGACATCCTCAGCTGTTTGTGGAGGAATGTGTGGATGAGCACCAGGAAGAAGAAGAAGAAAAAAAAACAACAATAAACAGTATTTATGATGTCAGGATTAATACTTCAGAAATTGTAAAATGAGTAAAGTGCTGATGRCAGATTTTTTTTTCTTATGACAGGTAAATATGACTTTTGGAAAGCTTATTTAAATAAATTACAGCAACATGTCTCATTTGCTGATTCAGCATACACTAGTCTTTTCCTGTTTTTTTAATTTATCTTTTATTTTTACTTGTATATTTTTTAAATAACTAGTTTTTAGTTTTAGTTAGCCGATTTCTGCATTTAGATAGCCTTTTGCTACTTATATATTGTTTTACTAATTTTAGTTTAATTTAGATTATTACCTCTGCCAAGGGTGGGAGGTAATGTTTTCAGTCACGTATGTATGTCTTTCTGTCTGTCGTTCTGTCTGTCGGTGGACAAAATTACTCAAAAACTTGTGGACTGATTGTCATGACATTTTTACCACATGTGGGTATTGGCCAAAGGAACACACCRTTAAATTTTGGTGATGTTCTGGATCACGATGCGGATACAGGAATTTTTCTTTTACTGTAAGTCAACCGAATCAGACAGGCTACGCAAATTCATTAYGTCAGACACATGCCTGTAACAGGAAGTAGAAGTCTCATCGCTGGGACTACACCTCCCAGGATGCCTACCATCGGGACAGTTATGATTATTCTGTTATCAACTAGTATTGGTGATGTTACACGCCGTCTGGAGACATAGAAAAAGAAATGTGATTCTCTTCACGTTACGGGAATAAGTGAGAAGACAGCGGGGGGAGGGTCCAGCTGTAGCCGAGCCAGCGGGAACAGCTGATCAACCAGGTACCACCTCCTCCACAGAAGAACTTTGTGTGATTTGTCAGAAGTTCATGGGAGTGTTTGTTTGTGCTAAAAGCGCTCAGACGCTGAGCCGATTGTACCAGGAAGCAGCAGTTTATAAAGACAGTCAAACCATTAAAAACTCATAAAATGGGATAAAACAMAATATACACGGTGGAATCTGACTGATGAAAACTTAGGAGTTTAATATGAGACCAGTTTGTGGATGAATAACATTGGGTGATGAGACTGACTTTTTTTTTTTGCATTGAACTCCACCAAATTGAAATCTTGTGCATACTGCCAGCTTAAATGTTCTCTACATCAGAAATTTATTTCATTTATTCAGCAAATGTTTCATTCATTTTTCTTTATTTCATTTATTCGGCAAATGTGTTTCCATCTCTCCTTTTGCGGAGGTTTGCACTCTTCGAGTGCTTCTAGTTTTATGATGCATCTCAGTAATCCAGGTAGAAAAAAAATCAAAAAGAAAAAATAAGTATGTCCTCTGGATGGGTTCTTCTTTAGTGAAACGTTTCCTCTTTCCAGTCCAGGAACATTCCTGGACTGTGATGGCTCAGTTTCAGATGGAGGACGGTTAGAAACTGGCGTGCATCGCAAACCCACCCATACAGACCAGTATTTGCATTTTGATTCCCATCACCCACTGGAACACAAGTTAGGAGTGATCAGGACTCTGTACCACAGAGCAGACAGTGTCCCTACAAACACAGGAGCCAGGCAGAAAGAGAAGTCACACCAGACAGGCTCTGGAGCAGTGCGGTCATCCTGACTGGGCTTTTCTGAAAACAGACAGGAAACCCAGACAGGATTCCAGCCAACAACCAGGTGAAAATGAAGACCATAAACCCAGACCCAAACCAGTCATCATTCCATATGTGGCGGGAGTTTCAGAGAAACTGAGACGTTTATTCTCTAAACATGACGTCCCAGTGGCTTTCAAACCCCAAAACACGTTACGACAAAGATTAGCTCATCCCAAAGGTCCAGTTCCCTGGAAAAAGCAGAGCAATACTCTATATGCTGTTAAGTGTCAGGAGGACTGTGATCAGTTAGACATTGGGGAAACAAAACAGCCACTGTTCAAAAGAATGAGCCAGCACAGACGAGCTACGTCGTCGGGTCAGGACTCTGCAGTTTTCACTCATTTACAGGCCAGCGGTCACTCTTTCAGGGATGAAGATGTTCTCATCCTTGATAGAGAGGAACATTGGTTAGAGGGAGGAGTAAAGGAAGCCATCTTTGTGATGAAAAACCGTCCACCATTCAACAGAGGTGGAGGCCTTCGTGTCCAGTTGTCCTCCTCCTACAATGCTGTTATTGAAAGTATGACTCAGCCCCCTGTGAACAAAAGGTGTGAATCAGGGCCCCAACGATACCCAACACAAAGAGGGAAAAAACAAAAACAAGGGGACTTTGAGCCCCGCCTGCATTCACTACATACACATAACACAACACCTAAGAACCACAGCATCCAAACCAATAAGTCAGGTGATGGGGCACCTGACCCTCTATGAACAATAGAACCAATCAAGCCTATTGTTAAGCGATGGCCCTCTTTTGCATATGACTAACCTGTTTGTCCACCATGTGGAGGCAGTGCTTATAAGGCTGAGTTCACCTGAAACTCATCAGACTGAAGAAGTCTCTTAGACAAGAGACGAAACGTTTCACAAAAGAAGAACCCATCCAGAGGACCTACTTATTTTTTCTTTTTGATTAGATTATTTTAGCTAGCCTTTTGCTACATGTAACTAGTATTTCACATTTATCTAGCATCTTGCTACTTTTAGCAAGCATTTTTGCTACACGTTTCACTACTTTTATCTAGCCACTTACTGCTTTTCACTAGATTTTTGCTACTTGTAGCTAGAATTTTACCAAATGTAGCTAGCTTTTACTGTTTTTAGGCAGCCTTTTGCTATGTAGCTATTGTTTCAACATGTTTAGTTAGCATTTTGCTACTTGCAGCTAGTATTTTACCACTTTTAGGTAGATTTATTTTCTTTGCTACTTATAGCCAAGGCTGGATTATCTAATGGGCATTATGGGCAGAGGAGGGGTCTAGGGTAACTAGGAGCCCACGTGAGCAGTTTAAGGATGAAAAAAAATTAACTTCAGATATGGCAGAGAYAACCAATAAGATCCAGACTATTTTATGTTTTTATATTTTTTACCGTAAACATAATTACATAACTCACAATTGGCAAAGGGGGCACTTTAAGCACATTGTGCCCAGGAGCCTCTGCAATGTTAATCCGGCCCTGCTTAYATCGTTCTATTCTTCTGTACACGGTTAGTGCCACATAAACAGTCGTATTGCCATATAAAGAAAAACATGTTGCATTTAACACCAACACAACAACCAAGGCCACATACACTGTGGCTTTTTGATTTTTTACAAACATTCAGTAAAAAAATTGACTGTCAGAGGTAAAAACATATTCAGTTCTTGTTGCTTCTACTGAAATAGACTGAACACAAAAATGTTAAATTCACACAGTGAAGGAGGTTTTCTAAGATGTTCATTAATCTGTTGAAATTTAGTGCAAGCGTGCACATCACTACCCACAGTCTGTGGGTGAAACTTAGCAACCTACATTTAAGATGACATCATTGATAAGTTTCACCATCTACACCTACAGGTTTTTACCTTCTGTTGCCTAAATGTCTGAATACTCTTCTTTTCAGCTACAGGTTTTTCATAATTAGTTTTTAATAAAATTTATTTTAAAAGACAAATAAACAATGTAGAGAAAAAGCACATAAAACAAACTAAAATGGGTGAAAACTGAATGTTTGTAAAGCAGCTTAGACTAATATGAGTCAGAATCAGTCGTGACTGTTTAGATGTCAGTTTGAGTAGGTTTCTTCTGTTTAAAAATATAAATATATATATTTAAAATGATGACTAAAACATGTTGCAGTCGGCAGTAATGGAAACATGACTAACAAGAACTCTTCTATCAGAATCAACTGTCACCCACGAGATGCGTTAGTGTTATGAAGGGAAACGCTGAATCAGCTGTTCTCTGGATAAACAGGAGTCTGCAGTGGATTTATGAGGTGAAGACATGATATCTGTGCACGCCTCCTAGTTAGTAGGCAAAAACTGAGTGTGCACGTGTAGGAGGAACAAATTAAAACAACAGTTTTAAACAGATCTGTAATCAGAGGTGCAATAAGTACAGTACTCGAGTATATTTTTTGAGGATTTATATTACATTTTTACATTACATTCAAAACCTAAAAATTGTACTTCTTTACTTTAAAATTTAAAAACCTAGATACAAATTTAAATATGACTGGAACTCATGTTTCTGCACTCTAAAAAAGGAAGTGTTGAATTTACTTAACCAAGTTAACTGGTTCCACTAAGCCCGGTTAACTAAAGCAATTTATGTAGTATCTTTAAAAGAAAATGTCTATGTCCAAAGTCCTTGACAAGACACACT
>NW_013952425.1:659878-663383 GCF_001266775.1 Austrofundulus limnaeus
CCCACACACACACACACACACAAGCACACATGCCGTAAAGCAGTTATTTACACCTTAATTAACAGCACATCCTCAAAAACACTACATAATTCATCATCCTGACCCTCTTTGACAACACTCTCTTCAAAGTGCTGACAACCCAAATTGTAATTTTTACTTAATAAGAAAATAAACCGTATTATACGTAAACCACATTAGATTCTAACAACTATGGAGAAAATTCAAACAAGCATTCTTCATTGTGCAGAACAAACTAAAATCTCATGCATACAATTAAGACAGCCATTACCATCTTAACGATMATGTGTTGCTTGTTTATTTGAAAATACTGATTTGTAGAGAATGTTTGTTGACATTATAAATTTTTTTTAAAGTTAAGACTTTTGTACTAAAAATGATTTGGAGCAGGCCTCTGGAGGCTATTTAATTTTCACCAGCTGCAATTAGAGTTTTGAGTGACAATTTTATCTTTGCTCATAGTTTATTTCATTATTATAAAGCTTATCTGCTCTAAGACTATGGCAGTGGTACCAACACATGCAGCCTTGGTATGCAAAAACCCTTGCATATACAAAGAATGAACCTTTTCATAAAATGAACAAAAAAAAAAAACACATTTTACACAACAAGAAATGACCTTGTGTAACAAGTTTGTTTTGACAGTTTTTCTTGAAAAATATTCCAAAAATATCACAGATAGAAGTGAAAGGTGCCTAATTTACCTTTGATTTATGCTAAAACATAAAAATAAAAAAATCCACCCAAGAGTGATGCAAAGTCAAAATTGGTAGTGATATTTTGGATTTTTGGAGTGGCTTTAAAGAACAAGTTTGTTTTACTAGAGATAAGAAATTAGRGACATTGAAAAATGAGTGCCTTTTATTCCACGAGAATCTATGCACTGTAGAAGATTTAAGCTTACAAATTACCCAACATTGCATTAAAGTTACCTAAAGGAGATATTTTCTTTCTAAAAACTAACTTATACTTTCTTTTATAGAACAAGAGGTAATTAATTAGCTGGACCATGCATTATTCTTACTCTGCAGTGTTTTACTTCACCTGGCGTGACTCACGGTGGATTCAGAGGACCTTGACTGCAACATAATGAAACCAAGAGCATTACACAGTGTGGAATATTAGCTTTAAGGACCTAATTTCAGCTGTCAGATATACTGAGGTCAGATATTGCTGTGTCATGGGTCGCTTAACTGCTCTCGGCGCTCTCTCAAGTGGAGCAGGTTGTAATTTCCTCAGAGTGTAATGTTACAGAGACTTGAAATGAAGATGGTGACAATAAATTGTCAGTAATAACCCACCTTGCCAGGTTAGCAATCAGCGACCTGCAGCAAAGCTGTGGCACAGCTGCCAACTTTCACAGATTGAAGGCAACTGACTCTAATCACATTCGCTCATATTGTGAGTTCTGTTTGTTACACAGCAGGGCAGGGAAAAACACGTGGACGAAGGATCGAAATCTGTTTTCTTCATTGTTAAACTTGGTCAAAGACATTGCACTGAAACGTCAGTGAAAAATATTCAGCAAAATGGATTATTTTAAATTAGACAATTAGAACAGTTTATTTTTTTTTAATTGTCTGATCGGCTGGTGAACACATACATGTCAAGTTGTATGGCTTGTACGTAAATTACATGGATTTTACCACATTTTGCAGGTATATAGGCTTRTAGGTTGTATACCTAGAAATATTTTCAAATACATCAAAAACAAAATTTCTTTCAGAGGGTCCTAAAAATGCCAAACAAGGACAGTCACTGAAAATGCATCATTTTCTATGGGTACTAAGTTATGGGCAAGCTATAAATTTCAGTGGTACTCCATAGCACCCAGTTCTGGCMCACACATTGGGCCAACCACTCTGCCCATATACCACATAAATGAAGTCCCTTTGGGGCCCTAGATGTAGTTTGCCAGCGGTGGGCCAGCACCACATAAAAACTAAACCGCAAATGGGACAGTTCTTGAGGCATTGATGGATTTGGGCCACATCAACCAAACCACAACCGGGGAGGTTTTGGCATTAAAATATATGGACCAGGTAAACCAAACCACAAYTGGGCTAGCTGGGGCATTGAYRGATTTGGACCAGGTAAACCAAACCACAACTGGGCCAGCTGTGGCATMWACAGATCTGGACCATGTAAACCAAACCACAAYTGGGCTAGCTGGGGYATTGACAGATTTGGACCCCATTAACCAAAACACAATTGGGCCAGTTGTGGTWTGCCATCTTAAAAACAGTGCCATCCTTGCCAGACCTGGTCCACATTTGTTTGACAAGCCACTTGGCAWGCCAAAAGTCAGCCAGTAGTGCCAGCATGACACTGGATCTGGCCCACACCTTTCTGCTTTGTGGATGCTCAGTCTTCTTCTTCTTCTTTCAGCCTTTTCCTTTTCAGGGGAAGCCATAGCATGTCGTCCTCCTCAGTCTGTCCTCAGCATCCTCTGTTCTTACTCTATCTCCATGTCCTCTCTAAATGCATCCATTCATCTCCTCTTTGTCTTTTTCCTGACAGCTGCATCTCTTACACCCTTCTACCAAAATACCCACTGTCCCCCTTCTGGACATGTCCAAACCATTGCAGTCTTACCTATAACTTTACGTCCARTAATACTTCTGAGTATAGAGATATGAATCCAGTTATCACACAATTGGTGTTTCAAGTCACTAAGGTGTCCTAAACAATGACAAACCTAAAGCTGCCCAGCACTTGTTTTTTGTCTTCCTTCCTTTCTTGTCTCAGGGGCTTTTTTTTTTTTTAGTTTAGCTGAGTCAGACCATTGGAAAAGTGGCTTATTGTCAGAATAGGAGAGCAGTTGTGGGGTAGATGAAAGAGAGGTGGAAGTAAGATAGGAATGATGAAAGGATTTGATCAGCATCAGCTCTCTGATAGCTGCTTGTATCCCCCTCCTTGTTGCTGAAATGACTTCTTACAAAGATGCTCTGTTCTTTTCTCTAAGGTTGTGAAAAGGCAGCTCTTGGGAGTTAAAGGGAAGGTCGACACCATGTCGGTTTTTCTGTCGTACGGTAAAAGAAACATTGCAAATGCAATCAGCATATTCCTATATTGGTGCCATTAAGCCTGAGTGAACCAGATTTGGTCACAGTAGGTATTTGATTTATTTTAGGTCATGACATGGATCAAATTTGGTAGTTTACTCAATTGTTCACAGAAATAAATATGAAAAACTTGCACTGATTTTGGGTTACAAATTTGGGTATTTCTACCGCTGACTCAACTGATGATTTACATGACTCAAAAAACAATTGCCATTGTAAAATCAGAAATTTAAACAAGCTTACATGTAGCCAATATTCTGCCTACACTACTATACAGCGGGTAAAATAAGTATTGAACACGTCAGCATTTTTCTCAGTAAATATATTACTAGAGGTGCTAATGACATGAAATTTTCATCAGATGTCGGTAACAACCCAAGTGATCCATACATACAAAGAAATCAAACCATAAATGTCCAGAA
>NW_013952425.1:664513-666079 GCF_001266775.1 Austrofundulus limnaeus
TTCTGGACATTTATGGTTTGATTTCTTTGTATGTATGGATCACTTGGGTTGTTACCGACATCTGATGAAAATTTCATGTCATTAGCACCTCTAGTAATATATTTACTGAGAAAAATGTTGACATGTTCAATACTTATTTTACCCGCCGTATTTGCAATATTACCTATATTATGACATAACAAATTAGCTGAAATTCTGTTATGGCTTTTGGTTTTTATGCCACCCCACTTTTAGGGGCCCCCACCCACATGGCCTGTCATTAAAAAAACTCTAGACGTGCCAGCACCACTGCTGTAAAAGCTGGACATAATGTATTGTTATAACCATAGATAAATACGTTTTATCAGCCAAATTAATTTGTTTAAATTCAACATTATTCACTTAGATTAAATTGTTGTCTGTAGATTACATGGACTTCCTCCCGTTGTTTTTACGTATACAGTTGTATAGGGAAGGTTTCACAGATTTTCTGAAAACTCAACTTCAGATTTCTAGGCCAGAGTCGTGCGTCCTTCCTAATATAATAGTTATAATAAAATAGTGGTCATTTGCGTCATTTTCCTGCATTCAGAGCCTCCTACAATCCACCAGGGGCCCAATGATCTTGTAGGCCMTCCTCTTTAGATCTGACACCTGTTTTGGCAAATCGGGTCAATCTATGGTGTTATTTTCAACTAGAACAAAGATGGCGAATGTACTCAAATTTGAAATAAAGCTATTATAGGTGGTTCAGGTGAAATAAAATTGATATTCTTGATGGGGAAAATGTTTTAAAAATGTTAGTGAAATGTCTGTGAAGTGGTTTGGACTCTGTTAGTAATATCTGAGGCAAAAAGTTGACCATATCATTAAAAAACTATAATAAAAATAACATAATATAATAAATAAGCTTAAGAGATGAATGAACCAATTGGCGGGCCAAACTTTGGTCACTCACGGGCCACATTTGGCCCACGGGCAGTCAGTTGGAATAGCTCTGGCATAGGGAGACAAAAAGATCATCATCTGAATACATTATATGAGATTTACAAGATGCTTACCCACTATACACCCAGTCTTAGCTACAATAGTTCAATAGACAAAACAAGGAACAAGTTAAAGAGGACAAGAGACAAAATCCCCCCCGTCATGAGGGACATAAGCTTGTAATAGTGTAGTGTGAGAGTTATAATAATGATTTTATTTCTTTTAATGAATTTCTGGAGGTCAGTATGCAGTTGCTTTATTTAAGACTATGACTTTAACAGTATGGCGGCCCTACAGGTGTCAGGGGCAGCCAGCAAGCGGCGCCTTTCAGCCCACTGCCCGCCCCGAACCCAGCCGCGGCTCTCCCCCGCCTGGAAGCGTCCACAGGGCGGATCGAGTTACTGAACGCCCCATCTTTAAGCTCCAGTCGCTGCTCCGTTAGCCGCAGGACAACAAGAGAGGAAAGGACGGGACACTGGCCGTCGGGGACAGAAACAGCTCCACACTCATGTAAGCCACGATTTCAGAACTAATTATCGCCTCAACGAAGCGTTATGTATCATTTAGTGTAAATTCGTAAAAAAAAAAAAAAAAAAAAAA
>NW_013952425.1:667894-673141 GCF_001266775.1 Austrofundulus limnaeus
ATATAAAACAAGTGTGCTGTTTGGTAGGGGTGGGAAAAAATATCAATTCATCATTGCATTGCAATAAATATTTACCCCCACTTTAATATTATTTCAGAAAATCCTGATTCAGTTCAATCCTCTGGCCAGTTTGTCCTGTTTTTAGGTCTACACTCCATGTTTAGAAGAAGTGTGCTCCAGCTTTTCAGATATTTTATTTCTTAAAAATGTTAATGCATACCATTTCTGATTATTTGGGCAAGAAAATAAGCATCTGTTTTTTCACAAGAACTCACCAGGATTCTTATTATTAGGATGATGTTGAAGCATTTAAAGCAAGATCAAGTTGTGACCCTAAGAACTGAGGTCTAATTTGAATGGGGAGGTTTTTAACAATACACATCCCTACTGTTGTGTTGCCTCATTCAGTGTGAGCTACACAAAGCTGTTTTGAGTGTATACAAGGCTTATCATTAGCTGACCAATCTGCTTTAACCTGTGATGTCTCTGAGTCATGTCCAGGTTGGAATCAAACCCCTGCTTAGGTCAGCTATGGCATTCCCTGTGTTGACCTTTTTTTTTTTCCACAGATAATGCTGTTCATGCTTGAAGTCTGTATTTTGTGATGCATTGTGGTGTAGATATAATCATGACTACCGGAATGTTGTAATACACTTAGTCTAAACAGTGTTCATACCTAACTGTTTTTCAGCTGTGCTCGGAAGTCATTTGGACATCCGACAGTGTAGCACGATGAGCATAATTTGCTATCACAATGTAAAATACCAATCAAACTCATTTACGAATGTTGGGTATTAAAGACAACAAACAAACAGGCGTAAAGGACCAAAAGACTTGAGTTGAACGCCAACCTTGAATACAGGAAATAGCTATGAACGTCTGGTTTTACACAAGTGCGTTAGTAAAAAGGTCAGTGGGAGCTGAGCATCATTGTTAAACATAAACAACAGAATTGAGATATGAGGGTAAAACTGTTTATTGTTAGAGACCGATCAACCAGGTCAATGGCCGATGGCCATTTGATTGTGTGGTTTTCAGGATTTCCAAGTTGTCTGGAGAAGTCTGGAATTTTAATTTGAGTATTTTCCAGGTCTAAATAAGATTTTCATAAAAGATACTTAAAAACATAACAGTGCTTTGATCATTTTCAGGCCTTGATAAAGGAGGAGAGTCCATGTCCACCTGAGGGTCTAAAAATGATAGAAACAATGGGTAAGTCTATATTTTCTTTCTTTATTTTTAATTATTTCAACTTTATTTACATGACAGTTGAAATCAGTAGGTTTATCTGTAGATACTGGTTTATAATGCTGTAATTGGTTTGCACCTATGGGTGTTTAGGGCTACAGCGAAAAGTTGTCTGACTCTTCTTTTTATAAGTGAATAAACACGTTTGCTTTGGTCACCTAGCTTTCTTTGCTGACTCTGCGCCCTACATGCCGAGTTTCTCAAAGCAGCGGAAAAGACTCAGACTGCAGTTCAARGCCTGTCTGCTTTGTCCAAATATGAACATTTTGGTCCTCTAAAGAGCGTCCCTTATCTTTGAGGTGTATGTGCACAAAAAATGGTATTTTGAAAACAAATTGTTCATTGTTTCAATCATTCAGCTTGAAAAATCCCAATATAGTGTTTATGTACTGTATTTATATTGTGGAAATTAACGGTGTCCCTATACCAGTTTTTTTTTCAAACCAAGTCTGAGTACTTTAGTTTGGGTACTCGCCAAAACAGAATACAAATACAGAGTACTTACTGAGTTAGAAACTAAACATTACACAATGCCTGCCCTTCTTTTATGTAGAACAATGTGTCTTCTTCCTTTTAGGCTTGCTGGATAAAATGATATATACAGCATGATATACTGTTTCAACATTTTAAAGTAAATAAAAATACTTTCAACTTTTTCAATGGAACATACAAACTTTTCATTTAGAATGTAAACACATTTAATTGTGAATCATATACAGTAACAATACCCTTATCATACCTTTATGATACGGGTATTGTTACCCTGTGTTATTTAATTGTTAATTATATTGGGGCATTTGGAACAAGTTCGAGCACTTGCAAAAATATCTGGTTTTTGGGACTAAGTTTTCCTGACCAACACTTTTATTTATGCTTGAAAATACCACAAATCTATGTAAATACCGAGGGGATGCACTGATGGCTGTTTTCTGGCCAATCACCGATCTTTAAAAAAGCCCACCCTGTTATAAGGTCACAATAAACTTTCAATGTTTCAGTCTTATTTTATTGAGAAACATCAAACAATACCCTTGACAAATTAGAAACATGTCTTAACTGGACACGAGGTAGTGCTCATAAAAGAGCAAAAGGGGACAGTGACTGATTTTCAGACCTTTGCAGAGGAAGATATATACATTTATTTGTATAGCACCTTTCAAAACACAGTTACAACCTGCTTTACATCATATAGTAAAATCAAAACACATAAGATACATAGAATAAAAATTTTTTTAATAAAAAATAAAACGTGCAACAATCAACAATTAAAAGCCAGCTCATAATAATATGTTTTTAAAAGAGTTTTAAAAGAGGACAATGAAAAGGCTTGCCTGATGTCTCAAGATGAGATTGGTGGATAAGATCGGCTTGTCATGTAAGTATTGGTCGATTGCCAATCTCCCAGAATTAAGGAAATTGGGCCACATTTATCAGTGCACCTCTATAAATACCAGTATAATACAAAAATAGAAGAGCTGTAAAGGTTTAGAAGAGAGTATTCATTTTATGAGATTAGATTTGTTTTACAGGGGTTAGACAATGAAACTGAAACACCTGTCTTTTTAGTGTGGGAGGTTTCATGGCTAAATTGGACCAGCCTGGTGGTCAATCTTCGTTAATTGCACATTGCACTAGTAAGAGCAGAGTGTGAAAGTTCAATTAACAGGGTAAGAGCACAGTTTTGCTCAAAATATTGCAATGCACACAACATTATGGGTGACATACCAGAGTTCAATAGAGGACAAATTATTGGTGCACGTCTTGCTGGTGCATCTGTGACCAAGACAGCAAGTCTTTGTGATGTATCAAGAGCCACGATATCCAGGGTAATGTCAGCATAGCACCAAGAAGGACCAACCACATCCAACAGGATTAACTGTGGACGCAAGAGGAAGCTGTCTGAAAGGGATGTTATGGTCTAAAACCAGGTGTTTCAGTTTCATTGTCTAACCCCTGTAGATCGGCAGTGGTCCATTAGCTCGTCTACTTGGTCAGAGTTTGTCCAAACTGTGGTTGTACAAAGAGCTATCACTGAACCAATTTCAAAAGACTCTAACTGTTGTTTTTAAAGCTGTCCAGCCAAGATGCTAGCAGCCATAGCATCAAGGCTTTGATACCGGACTCTCCAGAACCGAGCCTGTACAAGTTTTAACTTGCATTGCAGCTCACTTTTAAAGGAGCACGATGAAATCTCGGCGATGACCTTAAGCATCACTTATTTGCCGTGTTTTATTTTTAGGTCCGCACTGCGTTCAGGTGCAAACAAATACACAAGAGCTACATGTCACGGTCTGGTAGGTCTCCTCATTATCCACACTGAAGCAGAGGCAGTGCTAGTGACACAGTTGTGCGCGCGGAAAAAAAACCAAAATATGCCGAGGCTCGAGTGTTATTGGCCTCTATTGCGATCTTTGTTGGAACAACAAAGCCCCTCAGTGCAAGAAGCATTTTGGACCGCGTGCATGGCCCGTTAGGTGTTAGTCACAGTTGGTTTGCTTCAGAAATTGCTTCTTTTTTTTATTTATTTATTTACGCCCGGAAGACGCACCCCACCCCCCTCCTCACTAACAAGCCACTCTGGAGTTGCTTGATTGTCGGGGCTTATAAAGAGTCCAGCAGGCAAACAAAGCCTGCCTCCCTTTATCTCTCCTTACTGATAGCCGCTCTGTGCTCCCCGTGCGGGCCGCCATTGACCCCAGCCTTCAAGAAAGGAAGCGCGGAACAAACAGAGCAGTGACAATAGAGTTTTTACTTTTTTTTTCGCTAAACCTGTGGCGACGTTYGTTTGATACAGCAAGGTCTGCTGAGCACCAGTCAGCCTTAGCTAAGCCTGGCCTCTGATATGAAGCTTTATCCTTCAGGGTTTCATTCACGAGTCACAGAAAGGGTTACATAACTCTTTATTTTTGTATTTTTTTTCCAAACACATGTCTTCCAAGAATGAATAAGGGTCATGTGTAAACTTCCCTCCCAGCCTCACACAATCTCTTCTAATGAAGTTCTGTGTCTCCCACGCCTGCCACGGCTCACAGATACCCAGCGTGCCTTGCAGGCGGTGGAGCGTCTCCAGGCCAAACTGAAGGAGCGGGGGGAGGTGCCCACCGAGGAGAAGCTCAGCCTGCTCAAATCGGTGCTTCAGAGTCCCCTGTTCCACCAGATCCTGGCCTTGCAGAAGTCCGTCCAGCAGCTCAAAGACCAGGTTTGATGTCTTTATTTACGTCGGGTCAAAGGCTGTTTGTGTTCGTTGGTCACCTCACAAACCTCTGGGTGGATTTGAAGGAAATTCTCAGAAAGTAATTACTGTTTGTGCATCTGCTGCTGATTATCTTTTGGAGTTAGCCCAGTTCAAGATGACTGCCACAGTCACCTGACCTTAGAAATCACAGAAATGGCTTTAACGGCCATTTTTTCCAAACTTTAGGCTAAAATTTGGTGTGCTGGTAATTGAGTCATCCACACATACTCTAAGCTGTAACAGCTTTAAAGGGGCAATATCATGTAAAATCAATTTTTTTGAGTTTTATATCATGTTATAATGTTATACTCTCATAAAAACATGCCCAAAGCCTTGCTTTGAATCATTCATGCATGTTTGAGAAAACCTGCAGTGTTTTTAGGAAGCCATGCTGAGGAGCAAAACGACAGGTGGGGACCAGAAATGCCTTTTGGTACCAGAAATGCCCCTGGGACGTGTGTTTAAGCTGAACTTCCTTATGACAGAGCCCCCCTCTCCCCCTCCCCACACACCCCGCCCATGACTCCTGCAGGCTCTCGGCAGTAACAACGGGTGAAACTGAAAGTGAAACTGAAACTGTCTGCTGAGCTCCAATACTTCTCACTCAGTGAAGCTCTTCAGATTCAAAATACCTTTGAGGAAATGTATTTTCAGATGCCAAATAAACTGCATCATAGCGCTGAAATGGGTGGGACAGAAGCAGAAGGTGGTTCTTAAAGAGACAGAGGCCAGTTTCAAGGCGTTTAGAAGAGGAAGTGATGAGA
>NW_013952425.1:673683-686479 GCF_001266775.1 Austrofundulus limnaeus
CCCCCAGCCCCAGTAGTGTTGTTGCAGCCAAATTGCTGTCAGGGTTCACACAAGCCAGATCCGACGCAGCTCCATGAGCAGAGATAGTCAGGAACTTCTTTTTTTTTTTTTTTAAGTCCATTCTCCCTGTTGAGATCCAAACATTTCAGTGGAAGCAAAGAGCCCTTAAGTTGCTGTGAAAAAGAGGACAGGGTAAGTGTTTGAGAAATATGCGAACTATGCAGGGAGGCAGCTGGATGCTTGAGCTTTTTTAGCTCTCGCCGAATTCGTACGCATAAAACCCCTTCTGACATTCTTCTGCCATGGCACTTTAAGTTACTTCAAAAGAGGTACATTCCAACGCCTGTGTGTGCTCTGATGCACAAATCTGTTTAACCAAGCGGCCTTATGAAGCAACAGTTCACTCTGAACTCTTTCTGTTTGATTGAACAAGCAGGAGTTAATGTATTTAATCTCTATGAGACATATAAACAGATGTGCCATGAGGTRTTTTTGTTCTGAGACCAGAACCAGACCCATAAACACCCTTTGGTTGCGTCTTCTGGCTCTTCTGGCTTCTCCTAGTTTTAGGCCCTCGCTCTGCCCGTGTCACTATAGTGACGGGGGCTTGACTCTTCAGCGAGAAAAGAGGCCGCCACTGCCGCCACCGTGTGAAGTGGGGCAGAAACAATTTCTTAAATGTGCAAGAACCAAACTGGAACTTTAATCCTCTTAGCCAGGCCCTGGCTAACAAAGCTCATGCATGAGGACAGCTACTGAGTCGCATGCTACGCTAACTTACACCGGCCCGTAGGGGGGTTTGTTTGCTGTTGCACACAGCGCTAATGCGTTCTGTCCAGTAGAGTTTCGTTGCTCAGGAATAATTTGTGTTTACGTCTGAAAGCTGCGCTGCCTGCTTCCGAATGCATATATGTAATTTAAGGGTCCAGAGTTGCTTGAAGAAATGTATATTGCCCAACGTCTTTCAAGCCAGAGAGTTTTAAGATCATCTCCACATCAAACTTTAGCACAGTATGTGTAAAACTCTCTGAGAGAAGGCCATGTTCGGTAGGCTGAGGCCAATTTCCTGTGGCGGCCTTCTTCACTTGGGTTGACTCCAAAAGTTAATTAGAGAAATAGCATTTTCTGCAAAGCTGCAGTAAAAAAGCTGAGTGAATGACTTTACTAAAATGTACTGAAGAAGTTGAGTTTTTAAAGCTAAAGGAGTAGAGTACTAGTTAAAAGGATCAAAACATTAGCAAAAAACTCAAAAAACACAACTCTATTAAAAAGCTAAAAGTAGTCAGTGCTAACTAAAAGGAGCAAAGGAGCATCTAAACGAATAATAGGAATGTTAACTGTTAAAAGTAGCAAAAGTATTAGCTAGAAAATCAAAGTTGTAAAAGGTTTGCAATATTCAAAAAGTAGGAAAAGCAGATTAAGGTTGGTTAAAGGTAAAAGTAGCAAAAGGCTAGCTAGAAGCTAAAAGTAGAAAAAGCTATCTAGATGCTAAAAAATAAAAGCTAAAAGTAGGTAACACTTACTAAAAGGAGCAAATGTGCAGCTAAAAGTTTAATAAAATACTAGGAATGCTAAATGCTAAAAGTAGCAGAAGTATTAGCTAGAAGTTCAAAGTTGTAAAAGGTTAGCAAAATTCAAAAAGTAGGAAAATAAGCTTAAGGTTGGATAAAAAGTGAAATTAGCAAAAGGCTAGCTAGAAGCTAAAGGTAGCGAATAGCTGTCTCGATGCTCAAAAGTAAAAGCTAAAAGTAGAAAAAGCTATCTAGATGCTAAAAAATAAAAGCTAAAAGTAGGTAACACTAACTATAAGGAGCAAACGAGCAGCTAAAAGTTTAATAGAATAATAGGAATGCTATAAGTAGCAGAAGTATTAGCTAGAAGTTCAAAGTTGTAAAAGGTTAGCAAAATTCAAGAAGTACGAAAAGCAGCTTACGTTTGGATAAAAGGTGAAATTAACAAAAGGCTGACTAGAAGCTAAAAGTAGCAAAAAGCTATCCAGATGCTAAAAAGAGCAAAAGGCTAGCAAAAAAGTCTCTAAAAACTACCAATAACAAAAGTTTAACTAGAAACTCAAAGTACCAAAACACTAGCTAAAAGCAAAATGCTGGTTAAAAGTACCAAAAGGCTCGCTAAAGGTAGCAGAACAAGTAGCTAAGTGCTAAAAGTAGATTGTAGAAGATAAAAATGAGGCAAGTGTGCTGAACCAGTTTAAAAAAATGTTTAAAACTTTTTAAAAGATCTAAAGAATTTCAATGGGAGAAAAGTCTGAAATAAAGTAAAATATTTAAAAAAGTATAAAAGTTAGAAAAACCAGAAGTCACAGCACCCATCTACTGAATGAGCTGAACTTTCTGATATGATTGGCTAAAATAGCACCAAGTATGCTGAAGGAACTGGATTGCAAATCCAGAGCACAGAAAAATAAAAACAAAACAGGGTAACAGCTCAGTTGTACAACCAACACTTCTTTTGGTGGAAGTTTTATTATTGGTCCATGCAATATTTTGCTAACAGACAAACAGAATTAGTAAACTTCTCCAAAGGTTTAGCAAAGATGTTGCATTATTTGTTGCACTTCACGGAAACATTATCACTCCTCCTTCGGGCAATCTTCACTTCACTAGTTTTCCTTTTATCGTTACGTTACGCCTCATCTGAAATCACAGCTCCACATTACACATCTGCCCAATTGAATCCAACTCAGACGACCCATAACATTACGCCCTTATGTACTAAAATCAGAAAAAAACTGTTTTATGTCTCTGCCTGGTTTCTGTAATTCATCCGCCACACAGCTAAAGTCATCGCAGTAATTAAAACCCAAGCATATTAAGGAATCCAGATGGCCTCCCTCCCCACCATGAAAATATTGTATTTGGAGCCGAGTCATTGTTGGTACATCAGCTAAGAGCCATTATCTCCTGAGGGATTAGGCCGCCACAGATCCAGCTAATCATGGTGGGATAACAAGCTATCTGGCGTCCCCGTGCTTTCACAGAGCCGGAGCCACATTCAGGGCTCCTCGGCTAAAATTAAGCTCGCTAAATGTTTACGTTCTCAGTAGGACTGCAACACAATGTTTACTTTACGTTGTTGGACCTGTTTGTTCTTTCCAGAGAGCATCGCAAGTTTAAGTCTTAGTTTGAAGGGATAATCTTTTTACTAGTGTCTATGTGTTTGAGTAAGTCTGTTAGCAAAAATATCTCAGAAAATTGGTCAGTTTTACAAATATAGACCTTAAATTTGATGTAGTAGTAGCTGAGAGTCTGAGCACTAAAATATTTCAATATAATTACTTGGTATTCTTGGGTTTCTAAGTCTTTGATTTAATAGATGCTTATAGGTGAAAATGCACAGTTGGAACAATGAACCAGTCAAATATTTGCCGTTTTTCCATTTAAAAATCTTATTTTGGTCTTTATTTTTCAGGGTAACGCCACGTCATTGAGAGGTAGTGACCTCGGTGATCACGGTAACCCCACTGTGAGCCATGTTTCCTACTCAGACACTTCCGCTGCTTCACACACCAACGGGAAAACACCACTGGAGGAGTTCGAACATATTATTCACTCTATGGCACAGGTACAAGTTGAACTTCAGTGAATTCAATCTAATAAAAGTTTTTAATGTTCGATTTTTGGTTCCTTTAACACAAACTAATGGTAGCTGTTTAAAAACGTGCACGTGCGTGTGTTTTGGGTGACACAGGGGCGCTACGTGACGCACGTGGAGCTGCAGAAGCCATCGTCAGGAGGCCTTGGCTTCAGCGTGGTGGGGCTGAAGAGCGAGAACCGCGGGGAGCTCGGCATCTTCATTCAAGAAATCCAGCCGGGGAGCGTTGCTCACTGGTATGTTTGACACGACAGGATCAGTGAACCACAGGCACTTAAAGAATTATAGCAGTAACCGTCAACTGGTGGTTCCTGGGCCGTCTCTGACCGCCAAACTCATTAAATTGGTCCATCGAGTTTTAAATTATTAAAGGGATCTACAATTAGTTGTAACATTAAACTTTATTTGATAAACGTTTATTTTAACTTTAAAATAAAGACTAAAAATACTGTAGGATGTTCAAATTTGTAAATTTTTTAAATACATTTTAACACGGACGGAGCCATTTTATTTACACGCGAAGCATTCTGGGTAAATGATGACATCAACTAGGTCATTGGTGCGAGGCTGCTAGCGAGCTATATCCACCCTGAAGGTTAATCTTGGACAATATTTGATGATCGACTCTTAACTGAAATCAGAGAGCGTTGACAGAGGAGAAGGTAGAAATGACTCAGCCTGTAACTGAAAATATGGATGGAGGACAACAGAGCTGCTTCATGGAAGAAGAACCTCAGTTTAGCCTGTTAACGTTCGCGCTAGCGCCCACGCTATATTACCTTATATGTATTAGCTCGGCGCTAGCGCGACAAACAAGCTAAACTGAGGTCCTCCATCTATATTTTGTTACAGGCTGAGTCATTTTTGTGTTCCCCTCTCTGTCATGTGGATGGAGGACCTCAGTGACGAGAGGAGAATGTGTAGCGCTGAGCTAATATATATGGTGATAGCATCGGGGCTAATGCTAAAGCTAACAGGCTAATTTTTAAACTTTTAGTTTAAAAATTATAAAAACTGAACATCCTACAGTATTTTTACAGTCTTTATTTTAGTTAAAGTACATTTTTATATATAAAGTCTAATGTTACAACTAATCGGGGATCCCTTTAAAAAGATATGCTAAATCCAATAAAGAAATCAGATGTAGTCAAAACATTAACTTTACATTTCTGGACAACTTTCTCCCTGACTTGTCTGCTGTGTTCCTTGGTCTTCATGATGCTTGGTGATCACTAAGTTGTGAATACCATTTCACGGCAATGCAAAATGAGGTATGAAGTAAAGACGACTTTAACACTAGTTTTCTCCTTTTCTCCACAGCGACGGAAAGCTCCGAGAAGCGGACCAGATCTTAGCCATAAACGGTCAGCCGCTGGATCAGACGGTGAGCCACCAGCAAGCCATAGGCCTCCTGCAGAGCGCGTCTGAGAAGGTGCAGCTCATCGTGGCCCGAGGCCCCATCCCCCAGTTGACCAGTCCCGTGGTGTCCCGCACGCCTTCGGCTGCCAGCACGCTGTCGGCCCACTCCAGCGCGGTATAAATACCCCTCCACCTTATTGAGCTGCGGAGAAAGCTGAACTCAAGCTGTTCAGTGACATGATCTCGCCAAAGCTGAAGTAGCTATGACCCGATTAATCAAATTTAGAGTTTTAATATTTAATTTTTGTTTTTCCTCTCAGTGGCAGCACGTGGAGACGATCGAGCTGGTGAACGACGGCACTGGTCTTGGTTTCGGTATTGTTGGAGGAAAAACCACAGGAGTTATCGTTAAAACGATCCTTCCTGGAGGCATAGCTGATCAGGTGATTTCACTGACGCACGGTTTATCTGTCAGACTGCAGTTCTGGTTTGGGTTAAACAACGTTTAGCGAAACATTTGTTTTACCTCAGGATGGGCGTTTGCGAAGCGGGGATCACATCCTGAGAATTGGGGACACAGACCTGTACGGGATGGGCAGTGAACAAGTGGCCCAGGTCCTCAGGCAGTGTGGCAACAGGGTGAAGCTGGTTGTTACCAGGGGTCCTGTGGAGGAGACCCCACCATCCGCCGTCATGTCTGTGGTGCTCCCCACTGTCACCGAGCAGCAGGTAAACCGCAAATACACTTGTATCAAATTGACACATTCATAATAATTTTTGATGCTGCACACTTCAGAGAAAACGTTGAGGCATTTTATCTCTTTTTTTGGTCTTTATTTGTTCAAATAATTGGAATTGGAGAGCTTTTTGTTCTCAGATAAGACCACTTTGTACAATCAAGTCCATGACTCACAATTTAAAAGGATATTTTAAAGTGATGCGTCAACTAGGTATCGCTCTGAGCTGTCAGTCAGCTGTGTACTGCAGGTCTGGTAACGGGCAGGAGAAATATAATAATAAAAAATACATTCCTGTGTATTGGGAACAGTACAATTGAAATGTGCAGTTTTAATACTGTGACTATTGTCTTCACAGGGCGGTGAGGAAGAGGAGGCTGAAACATTCGAAGTGGCCCTAACCAAGAACACACAGGGACTGGGAATCACCATCGCTGGCTATGTCGGAGATAAAAACTCAGGTAGAACATTTTTTATGAAATTATTTCGTTGACTTACCATTAGGCCTGTCTCGATAAGCAAAAACAAACAATTATTTACACAGTAAATTAAAATGAGGTTGATCATTTTAATTTGCCTGCTTGTTTGTTTTCATCGTGTTTTTTTTTTCTTTTCGACTCCTTAGTATAGGGAAGACTGAACTCTGGCGTCAGGTATTTTTCAGGTGCATGGTCAATTCAATTAATTTCTAAAATTATTTATTGATCCCAAAGGGGAAATTACAGAATGTTGGCCTCAAATCTTTCTAGCACGAGAGCCATATGAACAGGCATTTAGCTAGAGTAGCGTCTTTGATTTTCCAACGCCTTCTTTCAGCTGGCGATGCCTCAGGACGCCAACAGGGCATCATGCCGAGGAGTTTTATTTATTTATTWTTTTACACTGTGTAAATTTCGTAAACTTTGTAAGTAACGTGCGGTTGACCACAATTATTTTTTGAAGCCAGAGGAAGCTGGAAAGAATAACGGCTTGGATAGTCTAATATGTAGCAACGTTACAGCTTTGATAGATGATGATGTGTGCTATTTTCACAAATTTCACGTAAATTTTGTAAACTTGCGTAAATTTCGTAAGTGACAYGAGAGTGACTGTGCTCTGTGCTGGCTTGGATAGAAGAGCTTCAGTATCTGTTGTGTGTTGTTTTTCCCAATCTCCAGTGCAGGTCAGTGTGTAACTTTTCTGTACATACCCAACGATACCCAACACAAATAGGGAAAGAGAGACAAAAACAAGGGGACGTTGAGCCCCGCTTGCACTCACTACGTACACATAACAAAACATCAAATAACAACAGCCAAAATATCCAAACCAATAAGTCAGGTGATGGGGCACATGACCCTCTATGAACAATAGAGCTAATCAAGCCTATTGTTAGGCGATGGCCCTCTTTTGCATGTGACWAACCTGTTTGTCCACCATGTGGAGGCAGTGCTTATAAGGCTGAGTTCACCTGAAACTCATCAGACTGAAGAAGTGTCTTGGAGGAGAGACGAAACGTTTCTCTAAATAAGAACCCATCCAGAGGACCTACTTTTTTTTTCCGGTTTGGATTTTCCGTACATAAATTTCATAAACATCCGAAAGCGAGGGGCAATCATTGCATTACTTTAAAATGGTCTCCAAACAATATTGTTTATCACAATAATTTTGGAGACAGTATTAGTAAAACATGCAATTGAGATATTACCGAAGGTTTGTTTTCTTCACTATGCTTACGACACTTGATTGCTATCATTTCAATGTGCCACACCATACATATATATCACTTTAACTATGTTTTTTTTTGTCGTTTTGCATTCTAAGCCGTTCTTTGTAAAAGTGAAAATGGCAAAGTATTCCGTAAGATATTGTGCAAGCCCATTTATTATCATCATTGTATCACAGAAGTACACACGTGATATCTTTATATAAATCATAAAATTACAAAAGACTGCTTTTCAAAGTTATAAACCGTGATTGAAGTGGATTTCTGTGCCAGTCGGCACACTCAAAACAGTCTTCCAGAGACGCTGTGGCTTCATCTGTCTACAGATTAACAGTTTTTAATGATGGTTTGATCCTCTTCATCAGCTGGGAAAAGGTTGGCAGGAAAACTAGCGAGCGTGATCCGATAGACCGAATGAGGGATGGCTGAGTGTGTGCCAGAAATGTTCTCATAAACATCGTCGGCGGTGTTTCTTTCTCTGGGAGGGATTTGAACGTGCTGATGGAAGTCGGCATCATCTTGATTAAAATCGCTGGCAACAATGAAAAAATACAAATGAGCTGTTTTTCATGTGACTGCTAATGATCTTACACAGCTCCAAAAGTTTAGTTTTTAATTTCCATCTGGGGAAATGGAAATGGGAGTAACTAACAGACTGGTGAACTCTCTTGGCTAAAACAAAATATGCTTTTATTTTTTTTTACCTTAAGCAATAAGATAATCAGATCTGCTTTAAAAAGAAAAAAGTCATTATGAAAACAAAAAATGTTAAAAGTTTAAACGTTATAAAGTAAGATTTATTTGCTGCATTTGTTTGTCCCAACGGTAAAAGCACAAATTACAATCTGAAATAGGCCCAGACCATTACACTAACACCACCAGATTTACTGTTAACTTTTTGTTTTGTTTATATTTGTTTTGTTATATCTTTGTTTCTATATTTTTGTATTGCTCTTTTTTAATATTTAGGTTTYCCTATTGGAAGTGCCCCTAGACTGCACAAGAAGTGCTACTGTACATCCAGCTCCTGATTTTTAGATTTGCAAACAACCATGTTAATGTATAATTGATGGCGGAGTAAAAGTTTCTACAACATTTGATTTGGTTTGATTTGATTTGATGATGCCTTTATGGTCATTGTACGGAGCACAAGGAAATTACATTTAAGAACACCCATTCATTCACCCATTTGTATCAACTTAATGTTTCAAAATGCTGGTGGTTGTACTATCATGTGATGGGCCAACAACATGGGCTGGTAGTAGTACTATGGTGGTATGGGCTTGGGCAGTGGTAGTAACATAGAATGGGCCGGTGGTATGGGCTGGTGTTGGTACTATCATGGTATGGACCAACAGTATGGACTGGTAGTATACGGGTCAGTAGTATGGACTGGTAATAGTACTATCATGGTATGGGTCAGAGGTATGGACTGGTAGTAGTACTATCATGGTAAGGGCCAGAGGTCTGGGTTGGTGGTAGCACCATCATTGCATGGGCCAGCAGTATGGACTTGTAGTAGCACCATCAGGATATGGGCCAGCAGTATGGACTTGTAGAGATACTATCAGGGTATGGGCCAGCAGTATGGACTTGTAGTAGCACCATCAGGATATGGGCCAGCAGTATGGACTTGTAGTAGTACAATCAGGGTATGGGCCAGCAGTATGGACTTGTAGTAGTACAATCAGGGTATGGGCCAGCAGTATCAACTTGTAGTAGTACAATCAGGGTATGGGCCAGCAGTATGGACTTGTAGTTTGTACAATCAGGGTATGGGCCAGCAGTATGGACTTGTAGTAGTACAATCAGGGTATGGGCCAGCAATATGGACTTTTAGAGGTACTATCAGGGTATGGGCCAGCAGTATGGACTTGTAGAGGTACTATCAGGGTATGGAACAGAGGTATAGGTTGGTAATAGTACTATCATGGTGTGGGCCAGCGACATGGATTGGAAGTAGTACAATCATGGTATGAGCTTGCGGTAGTACCATCTTACAAAAATGTTTTTGCGCATCTTTCCACTTCTGAATAGTATCAGGCTGGCTAGTATCAGGGGTTAATATTTTATATCTTCCATTAAGATTCAGATGTTTAACATTGTGAAATGTGAACTCTGCCCTTTAATTTTACAACTTGTTCTGACTCTTCAGAGCCTTCAGGGATCTTTGTTAAAAGCATAACAAAGGACAGCGCGGTAGATCAAGACGGCCGTATTCATGTTGGAGACCAGATAATTGCTGTAAGTTCATGACTTCATTAAGTTGTATGCTCCATTTGGATTTCATAATTACCTGACTGAAACAAGTTTTTATTGTGACCATGAAAATAATAGTGCTCAATTAGCATATTGAGAAAATATGTTTTTAATTTTAATAGTAAAACACGATACCAATGTATTAGTTTTAATTATTTAAATTTATCACCTACCTTAGCAGATCTGATTAAGTAAGTAGGGGAATACGTGTGCGCAGCATTATGTTTTCTGTATGTTCTCTGGTGGTTACAAACACTTCAACTAATGCGAATCGAATTTCAATTAAGAACATATTTCACGTTTCAGTGCTCTTTTTAAACGTCTGATATACGAGCTCGTAAATGATCCTCCTCTGCAGGTGGACGGCGTAAACATCCAGGGATACACCAATCAACAGGCAGTGGAAGTGCTCAGACACACCGGCCAGACGGTCCAACTTAAGCTGATCCGACGGGACTTTGGGCCTGACGAAGTCCCCCCTGTCGCACACCCCACTGTCTCCGTCTTGTCCCCTTCTGCCACCATCCCCGCCACCGCCACCGTCATGAAGGAGATGGAGCTGGAGAAGAAGGCAGATGAGCTGGTTCAAGGTAGGATTTAATAAGAAAACTTTATTTTATTTTTTTGCAACTAATCATCAGTTGAAAAAGGTAGATTTTCGTATGAAAATAAGGCTCCAAATAGAATTTAAATTGGGTTCATGTAGTTTTTGGGCATTCGATTTTCATTTTAAAAACAAATATTGAAAAACAGTGCTAAACTTGCAGTTAGAGAAAAAAAAAAGTTTTTTTTTTTTTCAAATTTGGAGTATAAATTGAAAATATAATAAGCATCCGTTTCTGGTTTTTCCGATATCTGCTATTAAAATGAAAAACAAATTACCAAAAAGTACATGGACCAAATGGGGTGGACATTTATTTATTTATTCATTTATTTATTTTTGAATGGACCACAGCTAAGGCAGCYACTTTACATTAGCATGGGACATATTTAGTGTGGGTGTTTTATTACTAAACGAGGACCAAAAGTTCCTCATTAAAACAAGTGAAATGAATAAATTTCAAAATAAAATAAAGTAAAAATAAAGTTAGCATTTTGTTGATACCTGTAAGATGAATCACAAAAGCTAAACATTGAGCGCTGAAGTTGCCGAAAAGAAACACGATTTTTTTCCATTAAGTTGCTCAATTTTACAGCTTTTCAACAAACAAGCTTAAGTTTTTTTTTTCCACAGTGCCAGATGACACTTAAATAAGTGACAGTTTTTAAGAGATAGTCTGGTAATGAAAGAGTGCCAGATTCAGTTAAAGACAAAACAATAGATAAGTCCTCCCTAAACTGTGGAAGGAATTTTTGCTCTGAAAGGCCTCTTATTAAAAAAAAAAGAATAAATAAAAAAGTTTATATAATGAGAAATTTTAGGCACCATGTTCCATTTAAACTGACTAAAAAGGACATGTATAAAAGCACAGAGCTGAGTAAAGAAGCCTGCTCTTGTGTTGCTCAGTTTTTTTTAACCAGAAAATCGGCAGCAGACTTTCGTATAAATGTCATGTTTGTTTTAATAGCGCTTTCTAATATTGGCAATAAAAATGATAAAGACTGACAGTAAACTGAAGCATTTCTGTCTCCAGCTGTTCCCTTAGAACCTCCGGGCTTTTTACGAAGCAAGAAACGCTACTTGGATACTTTACTTAGTGTCAGCCGTGATAGATGGATATGTGAAGTGATTAGATTTGGCAACAGGAAATTGTAGCCCAAAAACCTGCATAAAGACACCAAACAGATGGTAGAAACTTAGAGAGCCATTTCTTTTTTTTGGTTTGTTTTTGTTCTTGAGTGCTATAAACTGTCTGAGAGAAAAAAACAATTATAAAGTTTGGACTTGTTTTTGTGGTATCATTTATTAAAGAAAGCAGACACAAACATACTTTATCAGACTTTCAGTGGATGCCTCTCTGGAGCTCCTTTAATTTAAAGCCAGGAAATGAAGTCAGAATTCCTTTGAGTAATAGAAATTAAGGGAAAAATCCCAGACTGTCTTGTATTAAGAGCATTTGTCTTTCAAAGCCAGGTCATAAAGTTGGATGAGCAGTGGTCATTAAATAAGAAAACTTTTACAAAAAATATACTATAAATTCTCTCCTTTACAGCTATTGGTTAACCTTTTTTCTTAATACAAAATACCTGTTTTATATTTTGCATGTAAAAGGTACTTACGCACGGTGCATGAGGGGTAATTAGATGGGAAACTTGAAGAGATAAAATTCTTAAATTGACAATTTTTCTCTGGTGGATGATAGGAAATGTATTTGTATAATTTTGGCATCATTGTAAAGCTTAGGCTTTCTCCTTTTTCAATAAAGAGCTGGAATCCCCCCCAATAAATAAATAAACAAACAAACAAACAAACAAACAAACAAACAAACAAACAAACAAACAAACAAATATTTAAGCTCTCATTAACAAATGTAGCTTTTTGCTATCCAGGTGATAAATCAACAAATTTCAAGAAACTGTTTCATTGTGATTATTTTGTTATGGAGAATTGGAAAATAATAATAATGATGACTCAGTAATGGAAAAATTCCTCATTGTGACTCATTTTGTCAGCACAGGTCACATGTGTCATTAAACTCTATTAATCACAGGCTGCTGACCAACAATTAGCATAAATGCTAAGTTAACATTGAAAACAGCATAGAAATGCTAATGTGATTAGCAGTTATACACAAACTAAAGGATTTAAAATCAAAACTAAATAAGGGAAACTATGCAAAATAGACTTTTTTTGAGCTTTATATCATGTTATAACATCATTCCCTCATCATAAACATACCCAGTGCTGCTTTGACTCATTCATGTCTGTTTGAGAAATCCTTAAATCTCCTGTGGTAGCAATTTGGAGCTACTGTACCTAAATGCTTGTTGGTACAAAGCACCGCCTATTTACACAAAGCTCCTCCCTGGAGCTTAATCTGCAACTGATTTCCTGCCCCCGATTGTGGCCCTCCCTCAAAGCATTGTTGCGAAGATGTGCTGAAGTGGGAGTGTCAGAAACAGTAGGCATTTAGATAGACTATGATGCGAAGTCAAATTTACTTTTATATATACTGTATATATA
>NW_013952425.1:686864-688014 GCF_001266775.1 Austrofundulus limnaeus
ATATAAAACTACCTTAACAGAAAAGGACTTCGTAAAAAAATTATTTCACTGATAAGAAAAGTACTTAAGTAAAAGCCAGAAAACTGTTCACAATAATCATACAAGTAAAAGTACTTTTCACTCTAAGAAATGAGGTGTTGAAAAAAATATATATATATGTATACACACAGCATTTTTCATAACACCTGATGGTAACATAGTTACTGGATTGTGCCTGGAAAATACTTTATGTAAAGGCAGTCACGTTATGATCATCATTTCCTGTTTATATTTTGAGTCAGTTACCAGCTTTACTGTGTTTTTTGGCTGTGGGATATGTACTTCCTGTGTGCCCGTCTCACCCTTTCACTGTTCAATGTGTGTTTGCAGTTGCCTCAGTCGAGAAGCATAATTTAACTACGAATGAAAGATCTGATGTTGGCCCGGCAGTAGATCAGCTGCCAGAAGACAAACACGGTAAGAAGCTTGGATTCCTCTCTCTGTTCTCCAACAGAGTTAGTGTTAAATATTTGACAGATAAAACTATTTTTAGGACCACACTGATGTAAAAAACAACGTGAGGCACATCTGTTAGTTTGTAACCGTTTAGCAAAGTTATATAAATGAGTGCAGGAAGGATTTAAAAATGTTGATATGTGTTGAATATSGTGAAAATACCATGTTATGCTGATTTTTGAATGAATGCTTTTGTTTTTAAAGAATTGAAGTTATCTCCGTTTGAAGAAGAAGAGCTAATGAAGAAATGGCAGGAGATTCTTGGTCCAAGTAATGAAGTTATAGTAAGTTGTTTTTATCTGTATGTTTGATTCAGTATTATACCAACCTTCAATTTTGGTACCATTCAGTTAGAAAACATCTTTTGTATTTTGGCCTGACATAAAAAAAAAAGATATTTGTTCTAAATTGGTTATTGTTCATTAACATTTGTGATCCATGCTGGCAAAATGGGTCACAATGAGGAATTTTACAATTTTTGAATTATTATTTTGAAAATCTCTGTTTCAAAAGCATCAAAATGAAACCAAATTCATTGAAATTGGACAATTTATCACTTGGTCTTCCAACAAGATAGTTCTGTTTACAAGAATGTCTGTTAGAAAACTTGTTTCTCGTTGGTCTGTGACGTCATCTAGAAATCCATATTAAAAAG
>NW_013952425.1:689331-691383 GCF_001266775.1 Austrofundulus limnaeus
ATGTTAGAGATGTGACAAGTTGAAAATAAAATAAATATAAAAATTCAGATTCCAAATATTATGAAAGCTAGACTGTGAGTTTTCTGCTTTCTGTTCTGGGAGGATTTGAGAAAAGAACACAGGCCCTGAAGAATTAAGAGACAAAACATGGTAAAACAAATAGTAATAAAATAAAAATACAAACATGATGGTCTATAAACTGTAAAAGATGTTTAAAAAAAAGAGTTTGCTTGCAAAGATTTAGGAAAATTTAGATGGCTCTAAGATAAATCATCCCTCTAAGTTCAGAGGTAAAATCTCCAAAAATCACAAAGTTTAAACTTTAAGAGGAAGGGCAATAAGAAAAATGTGGGTTTAACACAATAACTTSAGTCTTGTTTTTAATAAATACAGCTTTGTAAAGCTTTATATTGAGTGATGTAACTTGAAACGCTCATGCATACGAAGCAAGGTAACCTAATCGGAAAGGGACACTCCTGTGTTGTATCCCATCAGCCAATATTAGCCGAGCCCGACTCCCGCCAGCTTTGTCTGCTTTCTGCGCCTTCAGCCGCTGTGGATTAGGCCTCTGCGAYGAGCTGAAAGGCAATACCTCCAGCCGTAGCCAATATCGCTTGCCGAAGACCTGAGACATCCAATATAGCTCCCCTTTGGGGGAGAAAGAAGRGTTTTCATCTCCGTAGTTTTATCTGTGATGATGTACTGGGGCCCCAGCATCCCTAAGATATTCCACTTTTAACCACTGCCAGAAACCTGAGCCACAAACTCAGCCACAGGGTAGGAGCCTAGGGGCTGGSGAGGAAAGTAAGGACGGCTCGGTGTTACGTTGGGCTTTAAGACTTTTTTTTTCCTTTTTCTGTCTCTACAGAATAATATAGAGCTCAGCAGAGCGGTAGTTGAAGACTCAGAGGTGAAGGCTGTTACAGCGACACAGGATTCTATGACCGAGGAGGCGATAGGAGCTCCTCTGGCCATGTGGGAGTCGGAGGTCCAGAATATCGAGCTGGAGAAAGGAGAAGGGGGGTTGGGATTCAGTATTTTGGATTACCAGGTGGGAAAATCTGATTTAAAATGAAAATATGTCATTTTATCCTCCATTCGCGTGGGGTCGATTCAAAACAGTTCGTCAAATTGATCGCCGGTTCTTCCGCAGGACCCGCTGGACCCCACCAAGTCGGTGATCGTGATCCGCTCTCTGGTTCCGAACGGCGTGGCGGAGAAAGACGGCAGGCTGCTGCCAGGGGACCGACTCATGTACGTGAACGCCACGGACCTGGAGCACGCCAGCCTGGAGGACGCCGTCCAGGCCCTGAAGGGGGCCAAACTGGGCAAGGTTCAGATCGGGGTCGCCAAGCCGCTGCCTGTAGGCGCCACTCTCTTGAGTTTACATTTTAACCGTGTTTGAATGTGAAAAGTCATATGGGACTTGTTTTTTTTTATTTATTTTTTTATCCCTGTAATACCCGTGTATCTATGTGAGCCGAGCTGTTTCTGTGTGTGTGTTAGCACAGCCACCAGGGCTCAGCTTACAAGAGCTTGAATTTTTCATGCTGGAAAAAAAAAAACAGTTGCGGCGGTGTGGTGTAGCATTCCGCCCGCCGTACTGTCAAAAACAGGTGCCCGCTCTAAAATGTCATCGTTTCTTGGTTTGTTATTAAGCAGCACCCTTTCCTTTCCACACACGCGGAGTCACCTGTCAGAATAGTTGTTCCGTCCAACGGCATGTTCATCACTCCTGGTACCGGAGCTCTTTGAACGGTCTTTCTCTCAGCAGAAAAAAGAAAAAAGAAGAACCCAGCTTGCACTCTTTCTGCTGTAGAGCTCCCCTTTTTTTAAAACTCGTATTGAATCTATCTTTGGATTACTCAGCGAGACCTCTGGGCTGCCAGGGGTTAGCTGGATTACTGAGCTGCAGGAGGCTCTCCTGCAGGATGTGGAATGTACTCCTGAGGGGTATTTTGTTGTATTGCCTTTCAAAATTGAGTCTGATGTGTGTAATCCTCCCAATGTGCCTGCTTGCTTTTTTTATATATCTATCTATCTATCTATCTA
>NW_013952425.1:693524-696472 GCF_001266775.1 Austrofundulus limnaeus
CCGAGGGCGTCCTTTACCGAGCAGAACCGGCATTGGTTAGTTAGCGTTTGGGAAAACTGACAAAACACCTATATAAAAAAAAAAAACAGGAAAATGAATTGTATTTTGTCTAATAATCACAAATATAGAACAGYTAGGGATGTATTAATGCTGTTTAACTGTTTTAAATGGTGATGTTAGGGTTAGAGACTGATTGTTTCAGCTTTTAAATGAATAAATGAAAGTTGAGTGTTTAAGTTCCTGCTGTCCGTTCTCGCAGATCGACACCAGTGAAGCTGACCTGTCCGACGAGAAGGCCTGGTTGGATCACGCCTGCTCTGGGATGGAGGACGACACTTTCCAAGCCTCCATGATCGCGCTCCACGGCAGCAGCTGCGGTGCCGACCTGGATTTYCTGCACTCATCCACACCCAGGGTAAACAAAGGTGTCTGTAGGAAAACAACAGGAATGCAGCAATAATTATCATTATTMTTATTTGAAAATTGTGTCTTCTGTGCCACAAGAGTACCAACTCTTTAAGTAAATGTTAAATTCTAAGAAAAAGAGCAAAGTTTCAGACTCATTTTTAGTTTTCACAAAGGTCACAGCTGACTTTAGATGCTACACTTTGGAATTTAATTGATAGTTTCAGAGGAGACACATCCTGTAAATTCCACTTTTTTAGCCRTTAAATTCATTTTTTTGTGTACTTGAAGTCTTWAGGAGTGCAGAAAATWAGAGTTTAGTCTCTCCTTGGTGCTGCATAGATATCTACTTAGTCKGAGTCAAATTTTTTGTACTSKTTGAGTTTTCARTGACGTTTTCTGAACTATTACATCACAGTATTTGCTGCGGAAATGCTAAACAAGGTCATGGACTTTCAGCTTACCCATTTCAAAAATCTGCAATTCTGCAGGTTGTTTTCACTCTCCTCTGTCTCCAACATGTAAGGCTGGATGGGTCAGTCTTACGTTGTTGACATCTTTTAGTCAATTTGTAAATAAAACGTTTCTGCGCCGCTTCTTCGCCATCTGCTATCTCTACCAAACTTCAAAAATGGCCGAACAGTGTGGAGTGGACAAGGATCACTGACCTGGAGGTGGGCGGGGTTAGAAGCGCCACATTTGGATTTAAAGAGACAGCACCAAAATGAGTTGATCTAATCTCAGAACAGGGGTGAAAGAGGGGCTTGTGGAGTTACAATAAGGAGGAAGTCAGACCAAAGCATTGCAGTTCCACCAGTGAGGTGCTGTGAGGTTCATGGATGGTGAGGCACTCAGTTCATCAGAATCAGATTTACAAATATATGAACCTGCAGAACAACTTATTCACCATATGACTGGCAGAAGTTAATGAGTTATGTCTCATATCTCATATCAATGTTCTTTACACAATCTGCAGCTTATTTGATGCACATTTCATTAAAACAAAGTTATTATGTCCTACCTTTACTTATAACTTAAGTCCATGTACCACTGAAAATATCCCATCTGAGTCCACAGCTGTCACAAGTTGAAAAATGTCAGGGTGAAAAAAGTTCCTCTCAGGACCTCCACACAGTGTCCAACTGTTTCAGAAGAGCTTTAGTCTCAGCTGTGGTGTGGCTCTTATTTACCTGCTGCTTTMAAGTAGTTTAGAAAGTAGTTTAAGCTTTAAAATACAGTATATAATCCTCCATTCTAAAAGTCAGGTTTAAAAGAGAGAAAACAAATGGATCCCTGCTGTACTTTACTTTTTTTAAACTTTAGAAACTGAAACTTTACAAAACAGGTACCTTAAACACTGCACTTGGCTTGCTAACTGTAATTTGTTGTTCTTATTTTGCAGCTAATGAGCTGAAGCTCATGCATTCTCTGAGCTCATGAGTGCCCCCTGCCGTTCCTTGAGCCTCTGTGTCTTTTCTCAGCCGTTTCAGCTCACAGAACACATTACATAAAAACATATTTATAGAATAAACATCAGCTAAACTGTGGAATTCAAGTGTATATTAAAAAAAAAACGAAACATTTTATTGACGACATATAGAGACATTTTCTGCTGTCACTACATAACATGCAGGAGGGATTGCGCAATCCAAGTGGAGACAGAGCGGGGTTGAAACGATTGCGCAGTCTGGAGACGGAACTTGATTTTTCCTCATAGTCCGTCTCGTCCTGTTTTTGAACAGGATATAAGGAAATTCAGCGATTTTGAATAAGAAAAATATTGAAAAATGTTTGTTAATTGAAAATGTGTTTATAGTGCAAAGCATTATTTAAATATGACAGTTTAATGTCTTTAATATTGTTTTTTTTTTTTCATTTTAATTTCCATGATGAAAGGAGAGGCCTGCCTCTAGTGACCGCATGTCACTGAGTTCCACTTTATATAGACCTCCGCTGAATGGTTTAAATGTAAAAAAGAAGGAATTAAAAACACGACATGTCTACTTTTAAAGGGACAACTATAGATCACAATATTAATGAGGGATTTTCATAAAACATATGTTAAACACTTTTATTGGATCAGACTGTTCTGTTCTGTTGGGTATTAAACAAGTTTTGTTTATAACTTTGGCATTAATTGCCTGTCTRTTAGCAAAATATCTCWWGAGGCACRGGAGAGRTTTGAATGAAACTGCCAAAGGKTTGGCAGCAAATTTTTTCATGAGTGTAGATAACCCACCACTTAAAATACTGCATATAACGTTCAAGTGGTAGTTTACCAAATTAAGAAAGGATCAGGGGCCCATTTGGCCAAAAATACCCAGTGTTCAAACTCACAGAAACCAACAAGAGTCACCAATTAATTTTCTGTGCTACATAATCCACTCCACTGCTCATCTCATAAGTGCTTGTTCCTTACAAATGTGGCACCATTTAAAAGGGAAATAGGCTTTCCAACGGTATAAGATTTATTGCCAAGAAGCAATGGGCCTCATGCAGGAACATGTTCGTATTCTTATCCTAAATTTCTCTTACCTTTGTTC
>NW_013952425.1:697422-700867 GCF_001266775.1 Austrofundulus limnaeus
GAACAAAGGTAAGAGAAATTTAGGATAAGAATACGAACATGTTCTTGCATGAGGCCCATTGTTACAACAAAGAAATAATCTACCAAACACAAATTTTCTTACATTTTGTGCTAAGTTCATATGCCTTCAGAGTGCCAGTGATTTATGCCACTTCCCACCAGCTACTGATGGTGTTTCTGTGGCTCATTACAAGCCGAGCAGGATGATTGTGGTGGATTCTGCCCGAGTTCATTCCTCTGCTGTGCTTTGTTTCACTCCAGCTGWCAGCTCGCCTGAACGTGTTGGACGAGCATCCGAGCTTCGCCGCCTCGTCGGACTCCACAGGCAACTCTCCGGCGTTCTCTCCGGAGAAGTCGGCCTCTTACACTCCGGCGAGTCTGACGGGTCACATCCCGGCTATTAGTGCCATCCTAAGCTGCTCGGATCAATACTTGGCACAGCACCCGAGCCAAGAAGAGCTGGCGGAGTGCTCCGACTCGTACGGCCCCTTCGCTGAAGCGGGAGGCAGATCTGCAGCCCAAGAGGCCGCAGCGGAGTCTAATCAATGTCAGCTGGAATCTGCKATTTGCTTGGGAGATACTTTGAAGGTAAAATACTAATCTTGTTATTTCAAAATCGACATTTTAAGGGTTTGACAAGTCCTAAAACAAGTGATATTAAATAAAAGTCTTGTCAGTCGCAACCTGTCAGATGCTGGCTACACAACATTAGGAGGGTGTTTGTTTGAAATTTAATTCTCACGGTCGAATCACTGAACATGCGTTTATCCTCTGAGACGTGAGGCACCACGTTTGCAATCGGATTTAGTATTTTTTTTTAAATTTACCGTAGTGAATAAATGTGTTGAATTATCACCTTCAAGGACGAGGACGCCGGTGTGAAAGAATCTGCCGGAGACGGTGACAAAGCAGCGCTGACCCCCGGGAGCAGTTTTGAAAGGACTATCACAGTTGTCAAGGGCAACTGCAGCCTCGGTTTGTGTTTATACCTTCCCTTTTTTAAATATATTTGCTCTTTATTATTTATTTTCCTCTCATCTTCCACAGGAGCGTTAATGAGCCTTCAGGATTTTGAAAGGGACATTTGGCTTTTTACTTTTGTCTTTGGTTTCTCTAAATTCCCACTTTCGAGACAAAATGATAGAAGCAATTTGTGGTATTTTTCCACTCAAAGGGTAAATCTATTTCAATACAGAGCATTTGCATTTCAAAAACCTACCCAAGGGGCCGCTGCTGGCACAGGAAATAGGAAATTTAAACTTCTAAAACAAATAGGTGTTTAAGATCATTTTTTCATGGCTGAAAACTGGTTCTCTCCTTCCTGAAGGTCTGTTATGTGGTCAGTTAGAATATTTTGCATAAAATGTTTAAGTATTCAGATTCCAGCCAAGTCTTCTGGCAACTACAAAATTAAGATTTAAGTATTAAATAAGAATATTTTTATAATGTCTGCAAATTATCGTCCACACAATGAGCTGTTTCACCAGAGAGTTGACGTTCAGTGTCAACACCGCCTGAATGATGATAAGAACATGCTGAGAGGGAACAAAATGTTTCTAGATAAATTACTTCACACCACTTTATCGACAAAGTACATTTATGAGTATTATATTGTCTCAAGGGGCACAAAGAAAACTAGAAAAATGGCATTTTCTGTGAAAATACAGTCTGAACGACACTGATGTTCCACCCACCACTTGTTCCAGAGTCAGGTCGTGAGGGCAACAGTTTGAGCAGGGGGGCTCAGACCTCTCTTTCCCTCAGCCACATTTTCCAGCTCTTCTGGGAGGATTCCAAGACATTCCCAGGACAAACCAGAGACATAGTCTCTCCAGTGTGTCCTTTGCTGGGGTCTCCTCCCAGTCAGACATACTGTACCTGGAGCACTTCCCTAGGGARGTGTCCAGGAGGCATCCTTACCAGACGCCCAAACCACCTCAACTGGCTCCTCTCGATGAGGAGGAGCAACGGATTTACTCTGAGTCTCTCCCGAGTAATTGAACTTCTCACTCTATCTCTAAGGGAGAGCAGCCACCCTGCAAGGAAAATACATTTTGACCGCTTGTATTTGCAATCTAGTTATTTTGGTCACTATCCACAGTTCATGTCCATAGCTAATGCTACGTTCACACCAAATGCGTTTTGAGCAGCAAAAAAGCGCCCAACGCCTCCAGTTAGAAGTGCTATGTTCAGACCGGGACAGAGACTAGAGGCATGTCTGAAGAGGGAGGAGCATCTTGGTTTTTTCCAGTCCGTCTTCGGCGGATGAAATAAAGATAAAATAAAGAAAATGGCTTTGCCATATTTACTAAAGAGCAAGCGACCGTTGTGCACACCAGATAATTAATTCACCAGGTGATTTAGAGGTGGTTTGTTCTGTTAGTTCATCACTCAAGGAGCTGCAAGTTGAYGGACTATTTTATATTCCGAGCCCAGTTTACCACCGCGGTCAGTTTAACAAGCTTCTGACCCGCATCGGTGCTGATATCTCCAGTCAGAACATCAACTACAGATGGTCAATTTCAGCTAAAGAGCTCCTGTCCGACTATTTGTGGGCAATATTCAGGAAACTGTCACGTGGAAAAATGAGTCGCTCTGATTGGTTGTCAAGACGCGTCGATCATCGAAAGATCCGATTTTTTAACTCGGGCGTCGGCTGCTTTCACCGCATGGCATGCATGGAAAATGCTCTGCTGCACCTTCCACATTCGTTGTGCGCCGTGGTAAACAGAGATGCACCGCAAGACCCCTAGAGGTGCGTCCACCATAGACTTTGCATGTAAACTGGCTGCTCATGCAGCTCAGAACACGTTTGGTGTGAGTGTACCATGAGGGTAGGAATGTAGACCAACCTCTAAATGGAGAGTTTTGCATTACAGCTCAGCTCCCTCTTCACCTCAAAAGACCGGTACAAAGTCTGCAATGATCTGTCAATCTCACACTCCATTCTTCCCTCGCTCATGAACAAAACTCCAAAATACTTGAGCTCTTCAACTTGAGGCAGAACCTCACTCCCAATTTGGAGAGAACAATYCACCCTTTTCCAACTGAGGACCATGGACTCAGATTTGGAGGTAGCTGCAAACCGCTCCAACGAGAGCTGAAGATCATTGCATGATGACACCAACTGGACCATATCATCCGCAAATAGCAGGGATGGAATCCTGTGGCCACCGAACCAGACTCACTCCACCCCCTAGCTAGATGTTAAAAGGAGTAAAACTTAGCTAAATCTAAATGTAGCAAAACAGTAGGTAGAAACTAAAAATTGTTTAATGTTGGCTGAAAGTTCAAAGTTACTAAAATACTAGCTGAACACAACAAAAGGTTAGCCAAAACTTAAAAGCAGCAAAGGGCTAGCTACGCAACCAGTCAAACGTTTGGACACAGCTTTGCATAACATTAAAGGAATAAGTTGTGTCCAAACTTTGGACTTGTAGTGTACA
>NW_013952425.1:701182-704839 GCF_001266775.1 Austrofundulus limnaeus
TCTGTGTTCGACTACTCCACCTAGGCTGCATTTTTGAGTGCAGATCCACTGAGAAACTTGCTGTTTCAGCAATGTTTAATTAAAAATTGTACTTTTGAGGTTAAACAAATGTTCATAATTAATATAAATAAATTACAAGTTAAAAGGGGCATGGAAATTTCTCTTTTTTGTATGGAAAAAATTTCGAACCGTGAGACTAAAGTATCGAACCGAACCGAACCGTGAATTTCCTGTATCGTTGCACCCCTAATATATATATCTTGAAGCTAAAAGTAACAAAAAGTTAGCTTAAAGTAAACGTAGCAGAATGGCTGCTAAAATTCACAAAACAGTAGCTAAGAATGTTTTTGAAAGATTTGAAACTGTGGCCTTGTCTTTTAATGGAGAAGTAAATAAAGGTCAATATTTTAACAAATATAAACCAAAAGGCATAGCACCTATCTCCTGATTAAACTGATTGTTTTAATATGTGAACAGCAATGAAAGCACAAAGTTTGCAGAAGTAGTTAGATAAAATACTTGTTTCAGAGCTAAAGCTAYGAAGTATGTCTCTTCAATTAATCATCTGAGTAATCAATCTGAGTAAGTTTGGTAAAGAAAAAAAAAACTAACAGTTTTCTGCAATCTGTTCTGAAGGCATGACCGTGAGTGCCATGAAAGATGGTTTGGGTATGCTGATCCGCAGTATAATCCACGGGGGGTCCATTAGCCGTGATGGACGGCTAGGGGTCGGCGATCTAATCCTAGCCATCAATGGAGAGCCCACCACCAAACTGACCAACGTTCAGGCTCGAGCCATGCTCAGGAGGCACTCTCTCATCGGACCAGACCTGGGGTGAGAGATGATAGCTGAGTGAATGTTTATGTCTGCACATGCATACTGTGCAAAAAGTTTTGAATCACCCACAACTTCTTAAAGTTTTGCCTCCAAGAAGACTTTTATAGTAACCCTGATCAATATTTCATAGTATTGTACTGACACGAGAAGGACTAAAGAAGTTTCAAGTCTTAAATACTATCTTACTAGATTGAAAATATGATTGAAATGTTATATTTGATATTTTTGATATAACTGTGTTGTTTTGACAGACCGCTAATAACAAAGTTACTTGTCAGCTAGCTGGCAGAAAGATACATTTAATACCTTCTCACCAACTCAGCTCTGTGACACATTCCTTTGTGGCTAAGAGGCATACCAGCAGTGGGTTGACTCCAACACCCCTATGTCACTTTGTTTTTTTAAACTTTTATGCGTGCTTTGTGAAAGCTTTTGTTAAATTTTGTAATTTCTATTGATTTAGCCCCATAAAAATTGAGACTAAGTTGTTGGCTGCTAATAATCAAGTTACGTGCTAGCTAGCTTAGATTTGAACTACCGTATTTATTCATGTATAATACGATCTTAATTATAATACGATTATCATTTTTTGAGCGTATAAAGCATAAAAGTCTAGTTATGGATAACTCGTGTATAATACTATCCCCCCACTTTATGGATGATTTTTGGGGTTAAATTTATCATATTATACTTTAATAAATACGGTACTTATTAGCTAAACATTCACTTTAAAATAGGTTCTAAGTTGTTTGTAGGGATGTAATTTATAAGTATTTGAATTTAATGGAATTGTGTTGACAACACTGGTTCATTCAATAAGTAAGGAAACTGTTTAATTGTTAGAATGATTAAAGTGCCTATAAAAAACGTTCATACCCAAAATAAAACGGTAAAACAAAGTCCAAAGAGAAACTCTGAAAGACTGTCAGACAGCCTTGCTGCGTCGAGTCAAAATAAAAGTAAACGAGGGATGGCTCAAGACTTTTGCACAGTACTGTTTGTTGATAGGTTTGCAGGAATATCTTCATCTTAAACCCTTTGACAGTATGCCACATCAAGTTGTATTACCAAAACAAACTACCTTTTTTATAAAGTGTGTAAAGAGTTATGTTTGAGTTTTGAATGTGCTTTGAGTGATTCTAATGACAGAATAAGCAAATTAATGTTCCGTCTTGTGACTCCTGAACTGGACTACCATAATGCCGTCTTGCAAGGAAAGTGGATGTGTAATTTTGACAAAAAAAAAATCCTGCTTGCTGAACTAAACTTTGGCAGCGTGTAAAAGCCAACTCTTCCACATTCTAGATCTGCTTGTGCACCTGAGGACGATCTGTGCCCGTTTTATGTGTGAGTATGACTAACCCTCCACGTACCGACGGCATTTCAGAACCGCCTCGGTTTTCTTTGTTCTCGTCCATTTTCTTCACATTTGCCGCCAAGCTCCTTCGCAGTCTAGTAAGAAGTTTATCCGAGAGGATTACATGGATTCAGTAAAGTGTCAAAACAATGATAATTATGAACCAATATGTGTTGGATTTGGCAAAAGTTTTGGATAAATCTTTACTGGCTGTGTCACTTTTTTAACTCACTAAACTTGCTGCATAACTTGCTTTCTTTTACTCCAGTCACTAACATGATTAACACTTTTTAAACCTTTTTATCGCCCGCTGCCACTATCCTGTGGCTTATCTCAGTTGATGAATTTTAATGAAACTTTCAGGAAGTAATCACTAAATGCAYATCTATAACTGATAAACATTCAAAGATAAACTAAAGATGGCCACCAGTGTTGTATTACTCAAGACCACTTTTTGATTGACTCGTCTCGGACCTGACTGCATTTGTCTCTGTCGCAGACATTGAGAACTTTTTGTGAATTTTATGTCAAGGCCAGTCAAGACCACAACTGTAGAAATATCATTACATTTCCAGAATATTGTCCATTTTATTTGTTACCATCCTTGCTTTGGATGTAAAACGTACAGATTGAAATCCAAGCGRCACTCCCAAGAATGTGAGCAGKGGTTGTCTAGGAGCAGTAGAAGATGTCTGCAAARTATTTGRTRATACARTTTGCCTACATAAATCATAAAGAATATATTTGTAAAACAATATCCAGGAGAAAGAACACAGTGACTTTCAAAAATTCTGCCGCACTTCACTTTTAGAGATGGTGGGGACTAAGTCAAACTTCTATTGTCACTTGAAAGAACGCACAAAGAAAGGTAAGCTATGTGTAAGTGATGTTAGCAAAGCTAGCTAGCTAATGTTAGCAATCTGCCTCCGTACCAAAATTCTTTACCAAGCCCTCACACAAAGAGATTTAGTCAATACTAGCTTTTAGGGGTGCACCAAAAAATCAATTCACATCAGAATTGTGATTCTCAATTACGATTCAGAATCGATTTAAAATGTCCCAAAATCTATAAAAAAAATTAAGCAAACCCAGTGGCTGTCAGCCTCTATTTACCGTAGTGACTAGGTGGGACATCCTGACGTCACCACGCAGCCGGTTCTGGGACGTGTGCACCAAAACAAAGAGGAAACTACAAAAATGGAGGAGAGAGAGATTCAGCCAGCCCCGTCCTCATTGAAAAGAGGCTCATTTTGTTTTTACCCAACGAGTCTGAATCTGGCGTGAGCTTCACTGTGTGCATGTTTTGAGAAATGAAGACGAAAGACTTTGGGAACAAGACAAAAGGGCTCACATAATCAGTTTTGAATGAAAAACATCGATTTTAAAGGTGCAATTTTTTGTGTTTCTCAGGCATTTATTTAAAAACTATACCTTAATAAAGTATCTATGTCACCTTTAGTTG
>NW_013952425.1:705898-712502 GCF_001266775.1 Austrofundulus limnaeus
TCAACAGTCATGGCCACCATAGCTAACTGAACCTAGCAAAGACAAAAATTGCTACAACCTCTAGTGCTAGGCAGCGGGCGATATGCATTCCTTYAAAGCATGCTACCTTYATTTATATTTGGATTTTATTTTYCTCACTGCTTGTTGTTGAGCGTTTATTGAACAAGCTCTCCTTTATTTTATCATTTCACTGCGATGCATTTCTGTCTGCATGCTGTCATGTTTAAAAAAATTAAATAAAAAAAAAATCAAGCCATCTGCTGAAGATCTATCAGCTTCCCTCTGATGTGTTAATGCACCCTTGAGATCCAGCTTCACTCTGAATTGTTTCGAGATGGATTTGCGAGCGGATGACAGTTTGTCACCCGTCCCTTTGGCAAGTCCCTTAAAACGAATTAGCGGTCTGCTCTCTCTCCATTAATAATAGATTAAACAGATCCTTCAGATGTGTCCCGTGTTTGTCACACGGTAAGACGGCTGAAGGCTTGATTTGCTCAGACATGTACGACGGTAAACACCTGTTTGGAACAGTCAGACATATATAATTCATCAACACCTCACCTTGAGCTTGTCGAAAGGAGAATACATTTGCTGGAAGGGGAACTACGTTTGGTTTTGAGCTCAGGTTGTGCATAAAGTTTAATTAAACGGAGCTAAAAAAAAAAACACAAAGCTTCAGAGTGCAAATGAGATACTTACACCAAGCTGTTTATTTTAAATAAAGCACAATAGCTTAAATGAGTTTCTCTATTTTTAGTAAATTGCTCCTTGAGTTTGTAATGAATAGGGCCACGAATGCTACCCAGGTAGGGAAATGAGTTTCTAAACATGGATCGTGGTGTGTGAAATAAAAAAAATGTGTTGATTCAGTCATGTTTTTGCCTTTGCGGGTTCAGCATTACTTATGTCCCTGCTGAGTACCTGGAGGAATACAAGGCCAGCTTGGAGCAAACTAAAGACAACGTCTTCGCAGCACCAAAGTAAGACTTTACAACACCCTGAAACACTCTTATTGTTGTAATTAACGCCTTTGCTGAAAGGCTAAAGGCGGTTTCTGCCAATCAACAATGAAAAGAGGCCAGGACCATGTGTTTTTTTTTTTTTTTGTGGTTTTGACCAATCAGAGCAACCTGAGCTTTTTATTGATCGACACATCCTCTCTGCTATCTGTCAGCATCAGCAAGGCAGCGTTTAGCTGTCTGGAACGAAATGAGTCAGGAATGATCACAGGCTACAGTGCGAAAAAGTGAAAATGTTGGCTTTTTACCATGATTGAGATTTACGTAAATACAAGTCAATGAAGACTTCATATAGCAATCCCAGTTTTTTAAAAGGTATGTCTTCAGAAAAGGGAAATACCACATAATGGTTGGTGTCGTTGTGAAGGTTGGAAATTTCTTCGTCATGGGACTAAAATACATYGTGACATGGTTGTAGTTCAGTGATGCCCCAATTATGGTCTTTGAGGGACACTGTCCTTCTTGTTTTCAGTGTTCCTCTGCTTCCACACATATGATTTTGAGTGCAGGAGAATTTAATAGGCTTCTGTAGAACTTGAAGACTTGAAGAGCAGGGAAAAGACTAAATCATGCAGGATGGTGGTCCGGATCGGACACCACTGTTCCAGCCTAAAAAACCTTGTTTAGAAACCGATAATCTCATAAAACAAAACTACAGTAGTTTGTTGCCAGAACATGTGATAAATCATTTAAAATTGTTATTCTGAAGTTTTTAAAGAATTTAAAAATAACTTGACATTGAAAAATTAATCATCTCGTGTACTTCTTTGTGTGTGTAAAAACTCAAGGTTAAAAACAGCGTTGTATCCGCCGGATAGCGGCAGTTTATTCTACGTCACCAGAGCTTTAATGAGCCTAAATATTCAAAACAGTTTGACTATTTCCTTTCACTATTAACGTTTTTCAGAGATACTCCCCACCTCCCTGAGCGTGAAGATGGAGAGGGAGAGGAGAGCGCTTCGTACAGCAGCTGGAACCAACCCAGAAAGTGAGTCGATCCGTCCGAGACTTTAACGTAATTGTTTAAGCAGCACAAATGCTGCGGATTTGAAATGGATCACTTGGAGAAAATAAAAAAMTATAGAAGCTAAGATTGGCGCGTTCCCTCAGGGTGGAGCTTTTCAGAGAGCCGGGCAAATCTCTGGGGATCAGCATCGTCGGAGGCCGAGGGATGGGCAGCCGTCTGAGCAACGGAGAAGTGATGAGGGGCATTTTTATCAAACACATCCTGGAGGACAGTCCTGCGGGACAGAACGGGACCCTGAAGACAGGGGACAGGATTGTGGAGGTAAAATAAGTAGTCATTTAACTTTTGTATCGTTTTCTGCTTTTACACTATTTAAAAAATGACTGACCGCTTGAGTCTTTACTCTGTTCCATCGTTTTCAGGTTGACGGAGTAGACCTGAGGGATGCGAGTCATGAAGAGGCTGTGGAAGCCATACGGAGAGCAGGCAACCCTGTTTCCTTCCTGGTCCAGAGTATTATCCACAAACCCAGGGTAAGTCTGTAATAGAGCCAAACCAACCACTATTAACTTCCTTGTAATGTAAAGGTCACCATTTCCTTTCATTTTTCACCCCACACATAAGTTTATTATGTCTGCACGGGCCATTTAGGGGCACTTTCAAAGCCAAACTGTACGAAAAACTGTTCAGCCCCTGTTGTATTGGGATTCTTAGAGCGATGAAAGTCATTCTCAAAGCTTTTATGGGAGCAGCAACAAACCCTGCTCGGCATATTAACTAACTCGGCAAGTTTAACCTTTTCAGAGAGCCACTTATTGAAAATTACCACGTCAACAACATGGTTTGTAGTTTTGAAAGTGCCCTTAGGCCTCCAAAGCAGGACTAAGTAGTTTCCTGCTGGGGTCTGCTGCTGGCCTGCTTCACTGTTAACATCTCTGTTTGTTACATCACCTTTTTTTTGTTTGCTGGTAATTTGGACATATTCCATCGTCTTTCTCTTTCCAACACTTGTTTCTTGTTAAGCGTGAAGCAACTCATAATTTAAGTTAACATAAAGGAAGAGGTTTTGGTGAAGTCAGGAAGCTAATTGGGCCAAACATAACATCCTGTTAGCAGAAGCTTCAGTATGTTGAAGCTGGGTAACATTTTTACTGGTTTGAATTAAAGAAATTGTCTTTGTTTTTCTGCAAAAAATGCAGTGTGAATGTTGAGTTGAAGAAGCTGAAATCGAGTTGTTCAAGCTAAAAGAAGCAGAACACTAGCTAAAAGCTAAAAACCCTGTCACACTGTAATGTCGTAGATAACTTATGCCAACTTGTGAACATTTTGTTACCATTATTTTATTCATTAACTACATATTCAATCTAATTGTTAGCATTACAGTATGTATACACTAAAGAGGCTTCAGTAGAGTTTTTGTTTTAATTTAATTTTCAGCTTAGACATTTTTAGTGTTGGATAAACTTTTCATGAGTTAGCATACGCTATCTAAAGTGTTACAGTGTGATAGGGCTTTTTAAAGGCACAGTGTGAAGGATTTTGTCAATTCTTTTAGCCAAAATTGAGATATCACTAATGACAATAATAAAAAAAACCATGTCTAATCATTGCAGACAAAGACCTTGTTTTATTATTTTTACCTTATAAAAAGCTGTTTATATCTTCATGGTCGCAGGTCGCCACACAGGCAGCCTCCATCTTGTCTATGAAGGCTCATGAAGGACAAACTGCGGTGGCGGTGTCAAAAACGGTTTTAGTTGTAATACTATAAATGTAATATTTGTTGTCTGTCATTGTAGCTGGGATAATCTTACTTATTAAAGCTCATAATCTTACCACTTGAAACATCACTAGCCCTGAAGCTGCTGGTAGACATCGCGGTTGGAATTATCAAAGGTTTTTGACACCTGAGAGACACCGTAGCAACTCCTTTGCATTTGGAAGCAGGGGGTGGGGKTGGGGGGAGGACCAGGGAGGATGATTCAACCACTCAACAACTAGATGTCGCTGAAAACAACAAATCCTACACACTGTGCCTTTTAAAGATGTAAAATTAGATGTAAATGCCAAAAGGAGCTAAATGTTAGCTGTAAGCTAAAGGTAGATAAGATACTATGTAAATATCAGAAGAAGCAAAAGCCTAGCTAAAACAAAAGTAGCAAAGGGCTAGCTAGAAGCTAAAAGTAGTGCAAGAAGACAAGAAAAGGCAAATATATTGAAACAGATTTTCAAGAAAATAAATTTTTTAAAGGAATTGAAGAAAACTCGCTGTATTTTTACAGGAAAATATTAGTAAATAAAGTTTGAACTTTCCAAAAAGGATAAAAGTTACAAAATTCATTTCACCTATCTCCCCAATAACATAAATGTTTTGATAGTGTCCGTTAGTTTCAGGTATCTTTTCTTCATATTATGAGTTGTTTCAGACTCTCCTKCCTTTCTCCACTCGGCTCTCTCAGCCCGAGTCGGTGTACAGCTCGGCTCCATCCCCTGCTGTGGAGCAACGCTGCTCCACTTTTACATGCACGCCACATCGCACACGTCAGGTAATCTGTCTCTGTCTTCTTTGTCTCTCTGATCTCTATTGCATCAGCCATCCATCATCCATAATCTTGGTTGGATTATCTTTCCTGTCTCTCTTTTTTTTTTGTCTGTGCTTCGTTCTGTTTTAGCCGAGTCCTTTTTAGCTCCGTCTTTGTCTGTGATAAAATAATGTTTGCACTGAAAGATGTGAAGCAGAATTGGAGATTTCTCCAGGGAGGGAGAAAAAAAAGGAGGAGCTGACATTCAGTCCTGGTTTCTATTACACATTAATCCATCTGAGAGTTGAGGCACTAAAGTGATGAAATCATCATTTCTACATTATTTATAGACACTTAACTGTACAACCTCTACAGAATAAACACACAGGCTTCATGTGTAGAGAAATCACATTTTCACCTGTGAAAGGATGTTAAATTAACAGGTGAAATGTGTTTTGTACAGATTTCCTGTACGTTGTAGAAGTTTTTTTTTTTCTATAAACGATTCTCAGGTTTGYTGACTTATTTGGGAGCATTGCTGAGATCAAATTTTAAAGCCAGTATCTCACTGGGCTGTGACTRTTGGTGACCAGTTGGTGCAATCATCTGCATTTCAAAGTGTCKCAAAATATTTGTGGAGGTTGTCAGTTAAAAAAAATTGATTAGATCAGGAATAATATGTTTTGTTTTATTTACCGAGATCAAAAATCTATATTTTTTGCAATGAGGCTTCAGGATGACTTACAGTATGTTGTTAACATGGGTCTCATTTACATATAGGTTTTTTTTTCTATTTGCAATTAACAGTATTTGTAGTGACTTAAATGCTGGAGCGCCACCAAGAGGAAAGAAAGAGGGACGATAACCTCCAAAAAAATATATTTATATACTATATAAATATATATTTAAAAAAACAATCAGTGACCCCTGTTGGTCAGACAGTCCCAAGTTTTTGCTTGATACACATTTTAAATTTTCCCTAATTATTAATTAATAGAATCTTATAAACACAAAAACATTGTTTTTGAGCAACCAGGAGTTAGAATAATACTGTATAACCCTAATTCCCTAAATAAAGACAACTGGTTTAAAACCACATTAAGATGCAGGGTCTCAGGAGGTTATATACATATTATTTTTTATAATACATATTCAGGAGAGGACAAGCTTCAGTAAATAAGTAACAAACTAAATAATAAAAATAAAGTAGGCATATGAATATCAGAAGTAGGGCTGGGCAATAAATCGATTTAATCAATTAATTCGAATTTGCCATTTATAAAGATTTAATTTTGGGAAAATCAAGAATTTTTTCCCACCAGTGTACTCTTTGGGGCTTCTTTAGTTTTGAGGTCAGCCCACCTGTCCCTCAAGATGCTTGGTACACAACATGACAATATAGCAGCTAGCAAAGAGGATCTACTTCCCAAAAAAGGCCCTGTTTCTTCAGTTTTCTGGAACTGGTTGGGTTTTGCAACCTCAGACTTGGAGCAACGAACACCTCACTGCAAAATCTGTTTGAAGGCCCTTGATACAAAAAGCAGGAGCACATTAAAACTGTTTCAACACCCGAAACAGAGGCACTCTGTTAAGTGGGGAGCAAAATCGATTAAAATCAAAAATCGAATTTGGGATTTAAAAAAAATCTGAGAATTTTTTTTTGGGCCATATCGCCCAGCCCTAATCAGAAGGTGATTTCTGAACTACCATTTTTATCTTTTTTGTAAAATAACCAAAACACGATGATAGCTAGGGCTGGGCAATAAACCGATTACAAAATATATTTTGATAGAGGTGATCAAAATCAATTGAGATGTGATGAGAATCTTCAGCAGAGTCACAGTCTCTGAAGATGCAGATTGTTCTCCATGAAGAGCTCCACAGCACCACTGCAGCTCCTGAACTCATAAAAGCCTGTTCAATGTTTAGCTTGGTCCTGTTCAGCACTGCAGCCTCCATTGTGGTGAACTGGAGACCTGGAGGAACCTGTCTGCCTGCAGCTCTGATCAGATGCTTGTGAATGGCTCAAGATGATGTCACAAAACTAATAAATAAATAAATACACAAATTTAATTCAGTATGGAGATGGTTACAAG
>NW_013952425.1:714698-718659 GCF_001266775.1 Austrofundulus limnaeus
GGGGAATAAAGCATGTTTTGAAGGCAGAGGCATGGGGAGTTTTTTTACTTTTGTTAGAAGGAAAAATTGATTCAATGAAATACTTCAAAGAAAAAAAAAACGTCAAAAGGCACAAGGTAAGAGTTTAACCATGGCAGTTTTAACTTGAAAGGCCAGTTCATTAAGGATCTAAGAATCTCACCAAACCAAAGGACACCAGCAGAAAGTTTCTTTCAAAAACTGGATTAAAAACATTTATCCAACTGTAAAGACCAGCCTTGGCAAAACATTTTTACTGGGTCCAAACCTCCACCTCAGGACAGTTTTTGTAAATTTCAAAGAATCGTGGCGTTTTGAAATGTTTTCATTGCCAGCGCAGGTCACAGAGATGAAAAACCAGTTTTATGGTAGTTCTACATGGTGCAATTATACTGTCTGTTAAAGTGGCAGCACAAATTAACGTTGACAAAATAGATTTCTGACACTTGAAAAACAATTCAGAACCTTTTGTTATGGTTTGTAGGAGGATTGACCCCAAAATGATGACTTGCATAAAAACTAAATGTATTTTATGAGGAACAAAAACCAAAAACCTTGATGTGGCAGCAAAATATAGACGATGTCAAGGAATACAGAGGAGTCCAGAGTGTAAGCATTAATGCAGCACTGGTGACTCAATTCAGGGGTTGCAGCCTACGTAGACCGCAGCCTACACAGTCCTGTTAGGCTGCTTAAACTGCTGTGAAATGAGATGATCTAGTCTTCAGATGACGTATGTTTGTGACCCTGTGCTATCCCCTTACCATGGTGATATATTTTATATCCCATCCCTTCTTTTGGAACATGTATTGACACGTCTTTTCACAGGAGGYATAACGTCACAAATAATCATTTGGGTTTAGCTCCAGTGTCAGTACTTGTAATTACATTTTACTTTTACATATTGCATAAAGCATTTCATCCACTAAATTGCCTAGCACTCTTTTAAAAACAAATTCTTTGGTCCATGATGAATTTCCAAACTCCGTTGTAAAACCCCCCTCGAAAAAACAAACTGCTATCCGCCATCCTATTTAGTTTGCTTACGATGCCATGAATCCTGAGATATCCTTGGCTGCGTCGGAAACTCGAAGGCAGCCTAACTTTCCAGGGTTTTGTCAGACGCATTTGAAGGAGTCGATGAAATTGAGACAGCCTTCGGCACGGTATAAATGTGCCCTATGTGGGCTGAAAACCCCTGAATTGCGACACAGCCGCTGACTGAATAATCACTCTGGAGCGGATGAGGAAGTGGAGGCACCTGGGTTATGGTTATGTTATATGGTGATTGGTGAAACCCATGTGAGCGGGGACCTCATAAGTGGGCCCATTACTCTCTCCAAAAGAGGCACTGAGCTTTTAATCAAACCTTCTGGTCCCTCGGAAGAAGGACACCAGGTTAGAAACACTCAGTGTTCTAAGCTTATCAGAATCCATAAAAAGATCTACAAGAATTCTTTCCGTTCAACTACTCAGGACCAAGCACTGGCCCAAATAGTGCAAAGAGGTCTCTAATTCAATGCCACAGGCATCACACAGACCATTTTCATGGAGTCCCATCACCAWTTTATGGCRGTTGAGCAAGTTGTGCCCARTTAGGACTCCAACCAAAGTAYTTAAAGTTTTCCTTSTCAGGGCAAGAAGGGCTCTTCCAAACCAAGGATTTGGGCCATTTATCAGCCACCTGGGTTAAATAGTGACAGGGAACAGGTGTGAGTGGGCRTGGCCGCAGCTCWGAAGCACAACAAACTGTGGGAAAAAAGTGAAATGTTGTGAGGAAGGAAGACGGGGGGAAACTAAATGTCTCCACATGCTCCATYCGAATTGATGAAATCGGCTCTCGTTGTCTCAGTTGTTAATAAAATCAAAGTTACTTCAAAGCCTTTTAGCCTTTTCAGCTGCAGCTGAGCTGAAGTTGATCGGTGCTGATTTTGACTGTATGAAACATGTAGCTGTTTAAAATGCAGCGACCGAGTGCTGCCTGRAGAGTAGGACATCATCTTTCCCTTTAAGATTCAAATCCTCCCTTTGTGAGCTATAAATAATCTCAAGGTAGCCTGCAGGTATCTTTTAAACATTCTGTTAAACTGTTTCAGAGAAAGAGCTTTTTCTCCATTTTTTTTATGTAAAGGAAATGACTTTCCTCAAGGAAACCGTTTACTTTAATGGTTACCAATTTAAATAAAACCTGAGGTGCTTCTGTCCTCCTGTTTTTTTCTCCTTCTCCCACACAGTCTTTGATTCTGTTTCTGTCACACACGCATAACAAAAAAGGCACAGCCGTCTTATTAAAGTGTCATGTTGTCAGCTTGTCCGTCTTGTGTTGCTTTTTAGAAGCCCCCCCTGCCCTTTCTGCAGCTAAATAACCACCGGCAGCCCGGCCTTGGCCACCCTAATCAAAGCTACTTAGCAGCGGCCCTCCCTCAGGTTAGAAAGCCACCGTGTGTCTGTGTTCGTTTCCACTTGACCTGCTCTGACTGCTGTTAACAAGCTGCACAAAGACAATGAAGGAAATCTGTGTGTGTGTTTGTGCAGCCTTCAGGGTTAAATGTAACTTTTCCAGGTTTCATATCTGAACGCAGGTTTTCCACATCAGTCTAATTGTCTTAATTGTTAAGGTAAACCTTTGCTTTCAGACATGTTGCCTCATGTTGTTTTGAATCTCTTTGTTGCTTTRTGTTTATCTTTAATTCCCCTCATTTGGTTTGACTTTGTTCCTTGGTTGCATTTAGAAAAAGATTTAAAAAAAATTTTTTTTTCGAGCTTTTTTACTGTAAGTGCTTTTTCCTCTCCCCTCCTGTCTCCATCTTTGAAAGGGATTTATTTTCCGTCCAATCATTCTTCAAACATTGTCCTAAGTGCCTCGGTGCTGATGTAAGAAAGACAACTTAATTAGACAGTTGGCAGTCGTCGCTGTTGCTCTGAAATGGAAAATAAAATTCTCAACTGTGATGTGGTTTAGCGAGTCAGATTTTGTGACAAAGGCTTTTGAAAGTTCTGAATATAGAAAAGAAATTGAAAAGAAATCATTCTGATTAAATTTTGGTTGGAAACAACCTGTGAGTTGTTGGATCTCTGAGCTGTGGCTTTTGATTCAAAGTTGCAAACAAAAGTAGGTAAATTATTCCATGGCACCATGGGATACCCCTAAAAAAGTCACTAGTATGAGTTACTTTTAATTTCTTTTATATAGACATGTGAGACATTAATATTCYCATATAAGGTGGAAAAAAGGTAGTTTTTCAATGGTTACTGGGGAGGAATGACAATAATAACAAACATAACTCATTAAAACTATCTGAACTAGACATAGTAATGTTTATTAAAACTATAAAACATTTCGAATCAAAACATAAAACAGTTTTATTGAGAAGGGGGTCCCTGTCATCCAACCAATCACATTTTACCCAAACCATACCCACACCCAGAAACTCTCACTTAATGACTATTGAGGCCCCTAMTTGCTTTTATTTCCATTTTTATGTCAAGAATTATTGACAATAATACAAAGCTTAACAAAAATTGGAATTTGCAGTGTCCCCATATTACTGTAGTTTTTTTTCAAACTGAGTACAAATGCAACTGAGATAACTGCCTATGCTTAGTACAAATACCATCTAGTTAATAATGTACTACTTAGTACCAGTAAAAACATTAAACATTGAGTTTAGAAACACATTTTTTATTAAGAACACAGCAAACAGTCTGCTGTCTTATTACTTGAAGTTATCCTAAAATCTCTCCAAACTATGGATATCATCATTATTATTTTTTTCCCTTAGTTTCTTGCAAAGGGAAAGAGAAAATGATGCCAACAAGCTTAAAAGTGGTATCACTTCGAAGTATTTGGTGTTATTACAATTAAGAGTACTTGAGGCTGATATTGGCCCTGATACAATACCAGTACCTGTATTGGAACACCACTAATTAGACTACAATAAGC
>NW_013952425.1:718789-719591 GCF_001266775.1 Austrofundulus limnaeus
TATATATATAATGCAGAAATGCAAAACTATTTTTGCTTGTTGTTTTAATTTAAGTTGAAAATAATTGACAGTGAAATGTAAAGAATACACAGAGACACATCAAACTAAACATAACAGGGGTTATGGTGCCATGGAAATATTTCTAAAAATAAAAGGTATTACTGTACGTATTTTAAATTCAAATTAAAAAATACTTTATTGATCCCAGAGGGAAATTAGGTAATAATAGGTATTCATTTGTGTGTTATTGAGCAGTTCATGCCTTTTTATTTGAATATTTTACTTGACAAACTCAGCATAGATGTGGACCAACACTTCAAAATGAATAAACATAACCAACAGCTCTTCCATGGACTTTGCCATTGTTGATCCATTTTTTAGTCACTTTTAACCCTTTCTATTGGAAAACAAACTCTCATGGTAGTTGGCAGCTATTCACAAATTTTTAGGACTTGTCAACCATGGATATGGAGACTTTTTGTTTCATACTTCCTGACTTTGCACCGAATACCTTTAAGGTCTACAGTGTGAAGAGGAATCATTTGAAGTGAAGTTTAGCTTTAGTGCCTTSGCTGACAGCAGCACCGTGATCTAATATCTTTCACTATGTGGTGACGTTAGAGTTGATAAATGTGTGTCATAAAATAATTTGAAAGTCCTTTTCTACACTATCTGCTCCGGAGTAGAGTGATTTACTTTCTTGTCTGTCTTGAAGCAACAGCCATCGATATCGGAGTCGAACGAGGAGCGAGCTGCTGCCATGACGAAGGAGATCAAGGACAAGGTTGGCGTTTCTACTTTT
>NW_013952425.1:720124-720776 GCF_001266775.1 Austrofundulus limnaeus
TTTCTACACTATCTGCTCCGGAGTAGAGTGATTTACTTTCTTGTCTGTCTTGAAGCAACAGCCATCGATATCGGAGTCGAACGAGGAGCGAGCTGCTGCCATGACGAAGGAGATCAAGGACAAGGTTGGCGTTTCTACTTTTTTATACTTTGTCGTCTTGTTGTAATACAAAATAAAATAAAAATGGAAGTTCAAAAATAACAGAAGCTACATATTTAGGCATTGACTTTGTCATGTCTACATGTGTTGTCATGTTTGCGTGGGTAAACAGATGTAGGAAACTGTTGTCTTGTCCCTGTTTTCTTCTCTGTAGGAGGGTGAAAGTCACAGTAGACTTTTTCTCCGCCTCTCCCCAACTAACCCTTTCACTCCTACCCCGTTTAAGGTTTGTGGTCCTCTGGGTTGTGCTTTTGTTTTGTTTTTCCTTTTCTTTTCTGCGTATGCTTGTACAAATATGTCACACTGAACAGACATATACGTCCTAACATCTCCTGTCTCTCAACTCTTGTTTTTGATGCATCTCAGTAATCCAGGTAAAAAATCAAAAAGAAAAAAATTGTGTAGGTCTTCTGGACGGGTTCTTCTCTAATGAAACGTTTCGTCTCTGAGTTTCAGGCAAAATTCAGGCTTTTAAGCCCTGCCTCCATGTTAC
>NW_013952425.1:720975-728762 GCF_001266775.1 Austrofundulus limnaeus
CCCCCAACTACCTCCCCAACCTCCGCCATGTGGCAGCTGGCGAAGCGTGAAGCGGCAAAGGCGTCTCCCAGCGGCGCTGTCCTACCGCTGCTGCCCCACGTGGGAGAGAGCGACACGGACGCGCTCGCCGAGAATCCCGACAGGACTACAGGAATGGTGGGGGAGGCGGAGGAGGAGGAGGAGGACGAGTTTGGGTACAGCTGGAGTGAGTTCGCTTTAACAGGGCTGCCAAAACTCTTATTTCACCGAGGGCCACATGAGCATTATAGTTGTGATTAACTGTGACATTTCATATTTAACTTTGATTCATCTTCAAGTTCTTCATCTCATTGCTACGGCTGAGGTCAGCAAACAAACAATAGCTGAGCTCTACGTGGTATTTCCTGCATAGAAACAGTGTTTTACCACGTCTTATAAACACTGAAACATATTACGTGTACAACTGAGTAAATGTGAAATAAATGGACTGTATTTATATAGTCTTTTTATCCATCAAAGCACTTTACATTACAATCTGTGTCCTCATTTACCTATTCACACTAGGGCTGTGTATTGGCAAGAATTTGGCGATACGATACATATTATAACAGAGGGGTCACGATACGATATATCCCGATATATTGGGATACTGTAAGCAAGGCAATACATTGCGATTTTTTGTCCAAAAATTCTATTAAATAAAAACCTCTTACTGAAAAAAAGAAGAAAAGCTGATGTTTACCTACAATGCTAATGCTACTCTTACTCTCTGGCGCTAAAAATGTAGAGGAGCCAAATGGCTGGCTCACTGCTGCCAACTAGTGGTCAGAGGCTGAACTACAACATAAAAATGAACGGTTGGCAGGAAAGTTGACATTTTAAACCTTAATAAAAAATCTGTACAGGGTGTTAGAATATCGATACAGTATTGGGAAATGAAATATCGCGATATTTCAGTGTATCGATATTTTCTTAACAGCCCTAATTCACACAGCACTCTACTACAACCCTCTACAAAACTGATCCATCATTCTATAGAGACTAGTCAGTGCCTAAAATCACATTCGTACACTGATGGGACACACATCAGAGGCAGTGGGGGAGACACTTTGACATGTGACTGAATAGCAGTGGAATTGAACCGCCAACTCTTTCGTTGGAGGAAGACCTCCCTAACCYCTCAGCCACGGCCGCCCAAATAAATAATAAAGAAATACTAAGAGTTTTACTCACTGTTGTGGTGAGGAGCTTCCATCACGTATTGTGAACTCTCCCACTTTCTGACCAGGAATTCCCATTGGAAGGGCGTTCCAGTTTAAATTTACATCTTGTAAGTGGAAAATTTGCACTTCCCAGTACAACTGGGCCTCAGCAAAAGTAGCCAGCGAAAATGCATTAGAGATTTTACAGGGTAGATTTTTTTTCTGGCTATTTTTGAACCCTGTGCACCTCTACCTTCAGGTAAAATAATCGACATGCATTATGGGATATGTAGTTTGTGGTCTTTAAAGTAGCATACATTTATTTTAAGACATCTTTGATGCTCTCACGGACCACATAAAATGYAGTGGCAGGCCATATTTGGCCCATAGGCCTCAAGTTTGGCACATTCTTTAGGATGTGTTCGGCAAAAAGAAGAGCAATAATGTCTTTATAACTTTTCTTCCTGGATTTGTTTACCTGCTGTATTGATAATTGGCCACAAGAGGGCATCCAAGTCTCATGTTTCCCCCTTCAGCACCAATAAAAGTGGCCTCATACTCACGCTTGACTTGGACTCAGTAAGGTGTCAGCTATAGGCTGAACTCAACCCTTCAAACAGATCTGTAAGCAGGAAGGACAGTCTTTTAGCCTTCAAAACTCCCAGGACTGTGGAGAGWGTGTGTGTGTGTGTTAGCGATAGTCCATCCTGTGGGGATAAGATTGATGAGGTTGGGCCCAGGGAGGTGMGTAGTGGAGATTAGTAGTATGGGAACTGATGGTTCAACAGTGGCAGRGAGCCCAGAACAACACGAGCCCATTGAACTGAAGAGTGGCTATCGAACACGCCAGAGACAGCAGAGGTGTAGAGAGAGAGGAAGAGGAGAGACCGCAGTGAGAATAATAAAAAAAGAAAGTAAGATAGAGTCTGAGATAAAGGGTGAAATCAAACTCAAATTTATCATCGGCTCTCGAGTTTGAAATTGTCTCTGAGCTAATGAGGTCAAAGAAGGAACGTCAGCGAGCTCCGCTGTCGGCTTACACGTCTTCCTCTGCTTCTCACAGAGAACATAATCCAGCGCTACGGCAGCCTCCCAGGAGTCCTCCACATGATTGAGCTGGAGAAAGGGAAAACCGGTCTGGGTCTGAGTCTGGCGGGGAACAGGGACCGCTCCCGCATGAGTGTGTTCGTGGTGGGAATAGACCCGAACGGTGCGGCCGGCAGGGATGGACGGATGTTTGTGGGAGATGAGCTGCTGGAGGTAAACCCATTAGCTGTACTCACTGTCCCTGTATTATTGCATCTATACCGCACTGTGAAAAAGTTTTAAACTATATTTGTATCCTTTGCTTTTTTTTTTGTAATGTTTTTGTATCCTAAAAAAATTATTTTTCTCAAAGGCGACTAGACTTTTGGATAGACCAGACCAACAAAGACCCTGAACCCCTTATTTACACTGCGTCCGCTCAGGTGCTCTGAGAAGCATGCTGGGTAATGCAACATAAAACCAGTGATAAATATTGAAGTCAACAAAACACTTCATACTTTTCAAGATAGACTCAGACTTAAATAACACTTTTATATATATAACTACATGGTTGGACTCAAAATAAAAGTTGAAACAGCGTCACTGTTTTGTTTTAAAACATTTGGTTCCAGAATAAAATCCCCATTTTCTGTTTGTTTCTGTTATGTGTATGCATAACCATGAATGATCAATTTTAGCAGCATTTGTGTATAAAATACCCTGATACATGTCCTGATGCATCTCAGTAATCCAGGTAAAAAATCAAAAAGAAAAAATTGTATAGGTCTTCTGGACGGGTTCTTCTCTAATGAAACGTTTCGTCTCTCCTCCAAGAGACTTCTTCAGTCTGAGAGTTTCAGGCAAAATTCAGGCTTTTAAGCCCTGCCTCCATGTGACTGATACTCACATCACATGGCTATCGTTGACACCTAATTGACACCTATTGTTAACAGGGGGTGGAGTGATACTGGCAATAGCAGCACTGTAGGAGGGGGACAACTGAAAACGGAGGCCTCCACCTCTGTTTAACGATGGACGGTCTTTCTTCACAAAAATGGCTTCTTTTACTCCTCTCTCAAACCAACGTTCCTCTCTATCAAGAATGAGAACATCCTCATCTCTGAAAGAGTGACCGCTGGCCTGTAAATGAGTGAAAACTGCAGAGTTCTGGCCATTAGATGTAGCTCGTCTGTGTTGGGACATTCTTTTGAACAGTGGCTGCTTTGTTACCCTGATACATATTAATAAAACTAGGTGTTTGACAGAATATAATCTTGTCTTTGGTGAATTATGTTGAAAAAGTGCTCGTTCATTTTCCTGTCAGTGCAGTGTGATCTTCGTTGATCAACTCCGCATTTGATCCGACAAAATAGACCCTAGTCAAATCTTGGCGGATAGCTGTGCACTTGCTACCACCCTACAGAGGTAATGTAAATGCTGTCATTGACTATAAGGGTCCGTTTTTACTGCGGAGTTCATGGCACGGCAGAGCGGACGCAGTGTAAATTTGGGATAATGATCTTTAGGTTCGAAGGAAGAGATTTGAGTTGCGGGTGTTTCGGAGAATCTGAGACGTTTATTTTCTAAACATGATGTCCCAGTGGCTTTCAAACCCCAAAACACATTACGGCAAAGGCTGGTTCACCCCAAAGATCCGGTGCCCCGGCACAAACAGAGCAATGTTGTATATGCTGTTAAGTGCCAGGAGGACTGTGACCAGTTATACATCGGGGAAACAAAGCAGCCACTGTTCAAAAGAATGTCCCAACACAGACGAGCTAATTCTAATGGCCAGAACTCTGCAGTTTTCACTCATTTACAGGCCAGCRGTCACTCTTTCAGAGATGAGGATGTTCTCATTCTTGATAGAGAGGAACGTTGGTTTGAGAGAGGAGTAAAAGAAGCCATTTTTGTGAAGAAAGACCATCCATCATTAAACAGAGGTGGAGGCCTCTGTTTTCAATTGTCCCCCTCCTACATCGCGGCCATTGCCAGTATCACTCCACCCATTGTTAACAATAAGTGTTAATTAGGTGTCAACGATAGCCATGTGATGTGAGTATCAGTCACACGGAGGCAGGGCTCAAAAGCCTGAATTTTGCCTGAAACTCTCAGACTGAAGAAGTCTCTTGGAAGAGAGACAAAACGTTTCATTAGAGAAGAACCCGTCCAGAAGACCTACACAATTTTTTTCTTTTTAGATCTTAGTTCAGCTCGTATAATCGATGCAACTTGCTGTAGTTTTAAAGCTTGGAAGTCCTCAGAAGAGAAACAAAATATCAATGAAAAGAAGAAAAGAAGCTCAGTCACCTTTCTTTTCAACACTTCTGGTAATCTTTTAAAATCTTCACCAGTATTTCTCCAGGCCTTCTAAAGGTCTTTGAAGGATTTTTTTCCAAAAAACTTCCTCTGAAAATGGTCAGGCATCAGATAGAAAATAGTTTAAAAAGCAGCCGAAGTCCAAAGATCTTCAAAAAGTTTGGAAGAAATGTTGATCAAAATCTTCTTCCTCCATCTCACTTTGTCACTCCCTCTCTGTTGGTCAAGATCACTTTAACAAAAAAAAAAAGATCCAAGAAAGTCTGACTCTTTGGAAGTACATTATAATGAAGAAAACAAGGATTTGACTCAACTGTTTGCATGACACTGTCTCACCAGCTTTATGAGCTTTAATCTCTGTTCTTTCAGATCAATGGACAGGTTCTGTACGGTCACAGTCATCAAAATGCTTCAGCTATAATCAAGAGTTCTCCATCTAAAGTTAAAATCATCTTCATCAGGTAATGTTTTTGAACTRGTAACACCTGAGAATCTGTGGTAGTGCAAAAAAAAAAATCCACCAGATGGAGCTATTGTTCCATGGAAATCAATTCAACATAAAGCCATATATGCATGTATATATTAAGCAGTGACATGTAGCAGATCTTTTTTAATGAAAGTTAGAGATTGTTGTATTTTTAATATCCAAAATATATATTTGTTTCTCAAATAAACTTCCTGGTAATTTAAATTTAAACAGTTTGTTTATAATCTCAGCRTCTTTATAGAACTCAGTGTGATCATAAAAGGGTTTTTACTGTCGTCTGCACCAGAGACAGACTATCAGCTGTCTCATCACCACAGACTGAAGACATGTTTGACCTCTGATCCCTGCTATAGTCTTAGCCAGGATCCCCCTACTTAACCTCCCAGTCCTGACCCCCCCTACCCGCCCCCAGGAGAGACACTGTGATCAGCCGGAGGAAATTACCGTACTGCTGCTTCCGAAGTAGAGGACCAGCCACTGACATGAGTTATGACTGTGTGAAACAGGAACACAGAAGCACTGAACCAGATGGCCGTGGGACCTGTGAGGGAGCACGAGGGAGATGCAGAGGAGCCCCATGCYGAGGTACGTTTCTGCTCGCAGACAGACTCCCGTCATGCAACCGTTCATCAGTGACCCTCTGGCTTCTAAGTTCTGCTCGTGTTTATTTGTCCAGTGTGTGGTCCCCGATGATTGTCACACACTCAAAAGAGCTCTAAATTGTTGGGTGAAGATGATTTCCAACAACCATGAAACAAACAAGTTCGTCTTTACGCTTGTCTAAACATGGACCAGCTAATGATGAGCTCACCCATGACCGTAGTTTCCACATTATCATCTTTTCAGAATAAACCGCCCCAGCAGAAAAACACTAGGACGCTCCCAAATTCCCTTTTTTTTTTCCTTCTTTTACCCTTGTTCAGGTGAAGACTGAGAATCCCATTTAATAAACAAAATGAATCAACAACTGGAGTTGAAAAGCATTGTAGTTTGTATCTGTTCCTGTAAAAATACCAGCAGTAATGATTTTATTTCCCCAGTTATCTTCATGGCGACATTACACCCTCAGACAGACAATTTTGACACAAATAGTCGTGTTTTTAGAACATTGGTAGACATTCTGACTCCAAACAAGGACACTAAAACACTGGCACTGACTAACAAAAACATAGTTATTCTGTATTTTAGTTGGTTTCAGGCCTCTGTATTACAGTGGAGAGAAATCACATAAAAATTAAAACACTTCGACGTGGTTAGTGACATGAAAAAACCTGGATTCAAAAATCCCATAAAATACTTGATTCGAAGGATCATATGTCTTCTAGAAACAAGAAGCCTCACAATCACTTCATGGACTTTATTTTTTATTAAGTTGTTACAAATCCAACCAAGCAGAATAATTGCTTTTTTTACTTTCATGGTTTAAACAAGGGCTATTTAACTGYGGGCCCACCCAGTAAGCCCCCCCACCAAAAGAAAAAAAAAAAAAAAAAAACTTTAGCTTAATTTTCTTATACAAATTAAACATTTCTACATGTATTCAGATCAGACTTTATAAATTTGGCAATATGTTTTTGTGAAAAAGCTCAAGACATTAGTTGTAGTTCACACCGTCCAACCCAATAACAACCATTTATTCTCTCAGCCAAAAACAGCTGCAGCTGACGACGACGTTTCAAAACAGCTTGTCGTAACGCTGGAGGTGGGACGGGTAAGACACACCACCTGAACATCACACACACACGCAATGTAACTTTGTTCCTCTGAACCGGAACGTAAAAACATTCAGAAGAAGGAAGGCTTAGAGGCAAAAGAGTAATAAGAAGGTGTCCAAAATATAATGATGATGATGATGATAATGATAATAAAACCCCTACAGGGTGTGACGAAGAACTATAGAAGGATTGACAGGAACGGTCGGGTTTGACAAACTGCCAAAGAGAAAGAAAAGAAGTGGAAAGTTTCTCAAGAAAAATGGGAAAGCAAACACACCTATCAGTGAATGGAAGAAAAAGCGCCCAAAGGAACTTAAAGGTTTATTTAATTCAGACCAGGAAGAAGAATGGATTTTTCTTTGCTTTTAGGCTTGCATGAAGCTTTTTAAAGGTTACTGTTCGATCGTTCGAGCTCCACTGGTACCACCAAAAGCCGACTACCTGATTGAGACCCAGTCYACACGGCCTCTGTAAACACAGCCTCACATTTACAGGAGCTCATTCATGTCGGGGCTTTAACCTCTCTGTGAACCAATAAAAGAAAACCAAGAAATGAGAGGGGGGGAAAAAAAAAGGACGATGCAACGTGAAACTGGAGCCTCACTCGCGGTCACAACTCTTCGCTTCAATTATATTCTGACATACAAATAGTAGAATCTGTCTATAACCTGTTAATGACCCAGCGACCTCTCAGCAGGAAGACGGAGGACCTGGCATCACCTTTGTCGACGAGAACACAAAGTCTGGCGTTGAGATGCAGAGTGCGTCTGAAGGGATGGGACCTGCTGAAAAAGTAGGAAAACGTCAAACAAAACGTTGAATATTGATGTCAAATCTTTGCTGATGARTTCCTGTTGTTCTGTTCAGGGCTGCATGAAGCCAGGAGATAAACTCTTAGCTGTTAATGGAGAATCAGTGCTCGGATACACTGTTGAAAAAGTAAGTTATGGTAAAAATAAATAAATAAATAAAAACTTAAAGTGTATTTTACCCCACTGTGAAAAGATAACTCCGCCCCAAGGCGAAATTTGAAAAATGCATCAAAGTGGGTGGGGGGGG
>NW_013952425.1:729867-738552 GCF_001266775.1 Austrofundulus limnaeus
CCCTCTGACTGCTGCAGGGGCGTGTCTTAGAGAGTGGCTTTTATACCAGAACACAGCCGCTGTGAYGAAACCGTGGAGAAGACACGTCACCGTGGAGAGCCGTTAACCAATATGCAAATTAGCCTGCAGTACCACTGCTCCACCCATATGAGCAGCAAAAACACCTTTTTAGACCAAATGTTACAGATTTGAACAAATACGCACAAAAACTTGAAAAATTAGCACAGAAACAGTACTATATAACATTTAACTTTCAAGTTAATTTTGGGGTAAGTTACTCTTTAAATAAGTCTAAGGCTCCAACTGCAATACTCTAAAACTATTTTTGTGTTAGCTGAAGACATATTTYGCTTCTTAKGTGTGGAGTTTTCATTGCTCAGCTGTTTAAAACAAGATTTTCTGGCCAAACTGTTTGTGTGCAAAGATGGCAGAAAATTTGTCTGGAGGGTCTCAGTCTGTACTGAGTAAAGGTCCAGTCAGGCTAACCTTCTCTACACCAAACTCTGTCCTTTTTCTCGTCTCTCCAGTCGACTTGTCCGGACAGAGGGAGCTCAGRGGAACTCGCCATCAGCCTACCCAGCATGCCTATCACCACCTCAAACACYTTAAGTCAACCAGAGGCAGAAGTTGTCACAAGTGAGTCGACAGTTTTTAGTTTACGTTGAGAGACAATATATTTTGGGTGAAAATGCTGCATTTTAAAAGTGGCTGAATCAGCTGAAAAAATTAATTCAAGCTAAAAGAAGCAGAACACTAGCTAAAAGTAGTCAAATATTAGCTAAAAGTGTGTAAACTTAACTAAAGGGTAAGTTTAATGCTACAAAAGGTGACTAAAAATTAAAGCAGCAGTGTTTAAAATKTTAAGTAAAATTAAAGTAGGTAAAGCTAAAGTAGCTAAAGTAGCAAAAGGTTTGCTAAAAACAATAAATGGTTAGCTAAAAATTAAAATAGCAAAAAGTATCAAGAAACTAAAAGTGGCAAAAGGCTGGCTAAATGCTAAAAGTAAAGAAAAAGCCGACAAAAAGCTAAAAATAACAAGGCTAGCTAAGAATATCAAGCTATTGGCTAAAAATGGCAAACGGTTAGTTAAAATTTTAAGTAGCAAAAGGCTGGTTAAGAGTTTCAAAGTGCTAACTAGAAGCTAAAAGTAGCAAAAGGCTGTCTAAATGCTAAAAGAAAACAAAAAGCTGACATAAAGCTAAAAATAACAAGGCTAGCTAAGTAGCAAAATGCTAGTTAAAAGCTTAAAGTAGCCAAAGGCTGGTTAAGAGTTTCAAAGTGCTAACTGGAAGCTAAAAGTAGCAAAAGCCTTGCCCAAATTATCAAAGGGCTAGCAACAAGCTAAAAGTRTCAAAAAGCTAACTGAATCAACATTCACTGTATTAATAATACCAGCATCCAGAGTCCAGGTTGTGTGAGGAAGAGCGTCCATCATTTAACAGTTTGCTAAATGTTTTACGTGAGTTTGCTCACTTTTGCAGCCCCTGCAGAAGGGAGCAGCTGAAAGGAAAAACAAAAACAACAACTGCTAACTAGATCAAACGGCTGACCTCCTGTTTCAGGTCTCAGTCGCTCATCCTCCCCGTCCACTCTGACCTGCGACCCAGCGACCTGTCCCATCATCCCCGGCTGTGAGACCACCATTGAAATCTCCAAAGGCCACACGGGGCTGGGCCTGAGCATCGTGGGAGGCTGTGACACCCTGCTGGTACGAAACAGGCTTTAACTTCCTCTCACYGGCTTCGCCAGGGGAGTTTGTCTAACTCGTAAAGATATAAATGGCTAATGTTTGAAGGGGTTTTGTGACTGTACTCCCACCCGTGATGCCTCTCAACGTGAGCTGGGTCTGACAGAGCTGTGGCAGCTCAGGAATGTAGGAAACAATGTTGTCACAGCTTCTCTCCTCCTGCCATCGCCGTCTTTTCTGTCTGCTCAGTCAGGCTTGGGGGGGGGTCAGCTCATTGTCTGACAACCAATCCTGGAATGCAACCTCCAGACCCCACACTACTCACCCAAACGCACAGAAGCTGTTCTCTAACATCATTCTGGAAACTTGTGTTTTCCTCCAGTAAAACTTGATTTCTCCAAAGATTTCCACCTGAATAAACACTTGATTGGTGCTTTTTGTCCTTCACCTCTCTGCTTTCCTCTCTCCTCAGGGAGCCATCATCATCCATGAAGTTTATGAAGAAGGAGCCGCCTCCAAAGATGGCAGACTGTGGGCGGGGGACCAAATCCTGGAGGTACCGTCGGATACAACGAGCGGCACGTTTGACCTCAACGAACCATTTAGTTTAAAACATAAAAGTGTTTGGTTTTTTCCGAGGACACCAAAAAAAGAAGCTTGATAATCCGACGGATGAAAGTTCTGTTAATAACGGCAACAAAGAAGTAAAAAACAAAGGGGAGGGATTGAGAAAACCACCAAAGTGTCCTCGTGTGTTTTATGAACACCAAGAAGTTAAGTACCCAGGCTCAACTTGGATGTGCCCTCCCTTTGACCTCAGGCTTTGTCACGGAGGGGCGGAGCTTACGATTGTAGTTATTGTAGCTCGCTCTGTGGACCTGAACTGGAAGGCACCCACCATTATGACTTAATTACCCTCCGCTATTCATTTTCTGTCTGAAGGCAGTTGTGTTTAGAAAATAAGGTCAGAGAGGCAAAGTGGGGGAAAAAAAGGGAGCAGTTTCCCACTGAACAACCGTGCTGTTGGCTGCTCTGGGAAAAATTCCTTGCATGTCCAGAATGAAAGCTAATGTGCTATTAACCCCTTTTTATTGTGGTAATAAATGAAAATGGTGAACATTAGTCGTAAAGTGGCTACTTGAGTTTCTCACCAAATTTTGTGGGAAGGCATACCAGCAGTTGTTGACATCATCCAATTTCCATACAAAAGCAGACAACGATGTTTGTTAGCAAAATAACAGTTTCCCCATAAWTTAAAGCTTTTTGGTACAGCCTTGTACTGTGATTTCTTTTGGACCTGCGGTGTCGTAACGTGCCAGTTTTGCTTTGAAGAGATTTTTTTTTTATCTCTCTCTTTCTCGTGTACATCTTAGGTAAACGACATCGACCTGCGAGCGGCCAGCCATGACGAAGCCATCAACGTGCTGCGGCAGACCCCGCAGAGGGTTCGGCTCTCGGTCTACAGGGACGAAGCTCAGTACAAGGAGGAGGATCTGTGGGACTCCTTCACCGTGGAGCTGCACAAGAGGCCCGGTCAGGGTTTGGGCCTGAGCATCGTGGGGAGAAGGTGAGGGGCTGTTTACAGGACATTCACAACAGAGTGTGTGCTTGACTGCTGTTTGGATTTTTGTAACTATACAACAGTTTCAGTGGAGGATGCTGGTCTTTCAAGGAGAGGAAGCTCAGTTTCGGCCTACATAATAAAATGTGTGTTATAAATTCTTCCCTCCGTTCCTTTTGAAGAAAACGATCTGTGACCCTGTCACAGAGCTTGTTTTTAGTTTATAGTATTCATTTCATTTAAAAAAACAAAACATTACACACAACAAAACAATACAAATAAAATAAAATGAAAAGTAGCAGCGGAAGAAAAAGATCTTTATCTGCTCCTGTTTACAAAAAATATTAATTTCAATCAATAAACCAAATAACAAAACAAAACAAAAAATTTAACTCCTCAAACAGTGACTCACAAATACAAATTAAACAACTTCATAATTCTTTGATAATTTTGCTTTGATGATTTTTTAAAGGAATTATTTGATCCAATGCTTTTATAATCATTTTCCAGATTATTCTATAGTCTTTTACAGCAGCCAGCTCACTTTGTACCAGGACAGCTGAAAAGACCTGTTATTTCCCCACTGTGGGATCAATTAAAATGTTTTTTTATCTTATGTTTCCCCACCTTTTGCACCAAATTAATCTGAGGAGTTGATCAGCCCTTCTGTTTAACTCTAAGTATTTCTTTGTAAACAAGACTGTATCAAATGGTTTCTCCAAAATCCGGTCCACAACATTCAAACTCTGYCATTATGTGCAGCTTGCTACCTAGCTAACTCACTAGCTGGGACTGGCGCGAGGCTAGAGTGAAGTGTGTCCACCTTTAACACAAGCAGATACAATAAAACCCACCAGAAATAAAACCTTGATTTGTTGCCAGTCGTTTTTAACAAAGAAAATGCCGCTAAGATGATTAGGAAAGTCTCCGGTTCAGCTCAGAACAGAAACWAAACTAAAAACTGCTCCCACTGAATGTTTACACCAAAACATCTCTGATTCGCTCATTTCGCTGTCAATCAAAAAGGGATTCAGGTTCAGACAGATCATCCAATCATCATGCAGAATCTGGGCATCCGAACCCGCCCACTGCTCCATAGACTCCCAGAGACGCTCAGCGTCCGGGGGCGGKACAAAGCCCAGCATTTATCCAATGGCTCGTCTCGTTTCGCTGCATTTTTTTGCTTCACYRYTGAAGTCTGTGGACGCTCAGCGTCCGACTGTTTAAAGCTCTGTGAAGCAGCGGGAATGAGGGAGAGGAAAGCTGCGTCGTTACCAGTGATAAAAAGCTGATTCTGAACAAAAGTCGAGCACGTTGTAGCGCATATTTAGTCAATGACATGAACACACAACAGTGTGTATTTGATCACTTATTTTTTTACATTTCAGGGGAAGCTGAGCTTCCCTTGCAGTCTTGAAGCAATCGCCTCTGGACAGTTTTATCTAGGGGTGCACTGATAAATTGTCCCGATCATTTATCAGTACAGATTTCCTTAATTTTGGGAGTTAGAAGATCGGCCAATAYTTTAATAAGATCGGTGGAAAAGATCGGCTTCTCATCTACCTCCCCTTTTGTTCTGCTGTGAGCAGCTACCTCATGTCCAGTTAAAACAAGTTTGTATTGTTTCAAGGGTGTTTTTCAGTGTCTGTCAATAAAAATAAATTTGAAACATTGAAAGTGCATTGTGACCTTGCTGACAGTGTCAGCTATGTAAAATATCTATATCGGCCAAAATCGGAATCAGCACGTCAGGCTTTTTAAATGTCGGCGATCGGCCAGAAAACTGCAATCAGTGCACCCCTAGTTTTACCTCTTAGTTTAAAACTGGATTGATTCCACAGCAATACTTCCTCTCTTTATAATACTGGATCAGATTGGTCCCAACTGGTTTCAGAAATGTTGGTACCAGAGTGGTAAACTCTCAGTAGAGCCAATTAGAATCTTAAGAAATGTAAGAATTATTTGCAATTGCAGTATTTCTATTTTCTTCAGCACAGATCGTAGGATCACAGGTAGCCATTTACCGTATTTATTCAAGAATAATATGTAAAATTTAATCCGTAAAATCATCCATAAAGTTGTGGGGTAGTAGTATACTGGTATAAATATTTTTTACTAATGTATTTTAACTAAAATATCGGCTTCATTCACAAAATGCCTGAGTCCGGAAATGAGACCATGATGTAAAAAGCTGTTGAAGCGAACTTACCTCTGACGCTCCTCCATGTTTCAGAGTGAGATAATAACAGATCCAAGCAGGCGACATGATGTGAAAAAAGGGGGGAAAGTGTTCCTGCACCTTAGTAATGATAATGAACTAATGACATTAGTGTGTAACCGAGCCGCTCCTCGAACAACAACAAACACGTGTTCGTCTGTAATGGCTGCCGTCTACCGGTGTTCTGAAAAAGTTTGTATCCCTGAAAAAAGTTTCCCCACCAGAGGGGGCGCTCGCGAGTAGGAAGTAATCTGCTTTTGCCCCAGAAGATGGTCCAAATCTCATATGAAGTCTCTGACTTTTGTGTTGGCACATCCTGGTGGACTATGWGTAAAATGCCAGAATTCATATGATGCTGCTACAGCTGATATATATCTGTTGTCAAAATACCTTTTAGTACATTTGTTGTTAAAATAAAATGAACAGTCCAATGATCATTTTACTGATATGTATAAAGACTGCAAAGGCTGAAAAATCTTGAAGTCTGTATGAAACTGGAGGTAGATTGAGGATTAAACTTTTTATGCTTTTCAAGCTCGTATTAGACATGAGATCGTATTATACATAAATAAATACTGTAATCAAAGCCTTATGTACACATGTTGTCAGGGAGGTAATGCTAGGGTTAAAATTAGGTTTAGATTTGCACAAAATGTCAAAATCATGGACTGTATTTAGTTTTTCTATCTTCTCCATCAAATAGTTTTCACATTTCCTCTTGAAAAATGTTGTAAAAACTCACAAATATATGGGTTTTATTGACAAAATATAATGGTTTTATTATTTTTTTTAAGTGTCTGGCAAATCAGAAAGATATATAAAAGCTGACCAGCAGCTTCATTTTTCATTCGGTACATTTCTTCCTCTCTGACGGTGGTTCTGTGTGCGAAACCCTCAAAATGCCATAAATAGTGGAAACTGCTGAGGCCACCTAAAACGCCTTGCTGAGAAGGAAAAGTGCAAGGCAGCAGTTAGTGGYGAGGAGCTGTGACAGCCAAGTGTCTCTGGTTCAGGGTGTCGAGTTGGATCCATCTGCTCTGCTTCACGCTTTGAATCTTTATCCGTGTGGAGATCGGCACCCAACGTGTGTGCTTTTATGGGAGATCATAAACTGCATCCTCAAAAAAAAAAAAAACAAAACATTAAAAAACTGTGAAAAAATGTTTGGAAGCATTGGTGCAGAGCTGATCAGCACATCTTACGATTTCTCTATTTGATCCGCCAGAAACGACACGGGGGTGTTTGTGTCCGACGTCGTGAAGGGCGGCCTGGTGGACKCGGACGGTCGGCTGACGCAAGGCGACCAGATCCTGTCGGTCAACGGCGAAGACGTCCGGTCGGCCACTCAGGAGGCCGTGGCCGCCCTGCTCAAGGTGACTGGACTCTCGCTGCTCGGCGCGGCCCCGTCTTTTTGCCTCTGCTCGATTTAGAGCTGGTCCTTGTGTTGCAGTGCTGCGTGGGSCCGATAAAGATCGAAATGGGGAGGTTCAAGGCGGGACCCTTTCACTCGGAAAGAAGGCTTTCTCAAAGCAGTCAGGTAATTTAGCTCAACTTCAGCATGGACTGGGATCCATTTTTTTAAATCGTTTTTTTAAATATCAATTTTCTGGTTACAGAAAAGCGACACAGGCAGCACTAAGGTGGCCCATCTATCTGCTTCGGACCCTGGAAATCTCCCCGGTGATTCAGACCAACCAAACAAAAGCCCGGAGCGTACGGGTTAGAAGATGGTAGATTTCATTCAGACGTGTTCAAGAGATCTGTTTTGATTGTTTCTCYCCTCCTGACAGCTGCAGACCAGGACGTGAGAACGGTGGAGCTCACCAAAGGCCCCAGTGATTCTCTAGGAATCAGTATAGCAGGCGGAGTGGGCAGCCCTCTGGGCGACATCCCCATCTTCATCGCCATGATGAATCCGGCCGGCCTGGCTGCTCAGACGCAGCTCAAGGTACAAGATTCACCTCTCAGCTGTAATCTCCTCCTTTACCCTTCAGCAGAGTGTAAAAACAAGGAATGTGCATATTTGTCTGGTTTAATGCAGAAAACCTCAGTTATGCAGCGCAGTCGTGAGCCTTAAAGGCCATCGGAGGTCGACAGCCTTCAGCCTTTAGGCAGCGTCCTTCGCTCTSACAATTGTGCCAGTGTTTGACCGAGACAGGGGGTGGACAAAGGACTTAGCCAACATGGATAATAAATCTCCCACCCTTGCCTTCAGATTGTTAAGTCCACAGGGAGGCTCATTGAAGAGAAAATGTTTTGCCAAGTGAGAAATGAGAGCTCTGCGTGATACAAATTATTCAGCGTYGTTTGACTTTCGTGACGTTATAAAGTTTGGAAACAGCTTGAGCCATTGTTCTTGCAGAAATCACACAACGGCACTATTTTCTGTGCTGTTAGACCCAAAATAAATGTAGCTAAAAAGGATAGTTCAGATCTTTAGAAGTGGAAGGATTGTGAGCAGTTGATATCTTAYCTGTTGCAGATAGCACTTTGAAAAAAAAGCTTTGAAAAGTAACTTAATTTCTGACTGGGTTAATGATGTTTAGCCCGATCGGGKTCAAGTCTAAATTAAATTTCTGCTGTTGCAAACAGGTCCAGGTGTCAATTGGTATCTATTTTTTTACGTACATAAAGTTCACAAATTTCCATAAGCAAGTAAGCAAATCATTACAAATCATTACTCCAAACAATATTATCGTTTATCGCAATAATTCCCGAGACAATATATCGTGACAGGTGTAATAGAAAACACAATTTTATAAACCTTTACATCGTGGTCTGTTTTATGTAGGCAAAAATATATTGTTCCTGCTGGACGCGCTACAGCTAGCTGCTGCTGTTAGCCTTTAAAAGTAAACCCATTTTCTGGAAACTAGGACAGCACAGTATATTGTCATGTATAAATGTGTTTATATTATAAATTTAATATATTTTGGTGTATGAAATAGATCCCTACTGTCTTGAATGTTCATATACAGCGGGTAAAATAAGTATTGAACACGTCACCATTTTTCTCAGTAAATATTTTACTAGAGGTGCTAATGACATGAAATTTTCACCAGATGTCGGTAAAAACCCAAGTGATCATACAAATAAATCAAACCATAAATGCCCAGAAATTAAGTTTTTTGTAATAATGTTGAATGGCACAGGGGAAAAGGATTGAACACATGAAGATAGGGAGGTGTAAAAATGCATAGAAAGCCAAGACACCAGCTG
>NW_013952425.1:739775-741102 GCF_001266775.1 Austrofundulus limnaeus
CAGCTGGTGTCTTGGCTTTCTATGCATTTTTACACCTCCCTATCTTCATGTGTTCAATCCTTTTCCCCTGTGCCATTCAACATTATTACAAAAAACTTAATTTCTGGGCATTTATGGTTTGATTTATTTGTATGATCACTTGGGTTTTTACCGACATCTGGTGAAAATTTCATGTCATTAGCACCTCTAGTAAAATATTTACTGAGAAAAATGGTGATGTGTTCAATACTTATTTTACCCGCTGTATGTTTTAGGATAACGTAGCTGAAATGGTAAAGCTAAATGCTAAATCAACATGAAAGAGTGCGATGTATTGTAGTGATGGTAGAAAAAAGAGATCGGTGAAGGAAAGGATCATTATCACAATATTCAATACTATTCCRGTTGAGCGCCATCTCTAGCAGGTAAGATACTTATTGTTCAGACCTTTTCCACGTTAAAGGACCTGAAACGCCCCATTAGATAAACTACTTTAAGCAGCTCCGGTCAAACTTTAAATTTTTGTTTTTATTTTTGAAGAACATCCGTTCACTGGACTAAGCTGTCTCTTCTGCAATTRCATTCTCTTKYTGTCCAGATCGGAGACCGAATCATCAACATTTGTGGCACCTCTGCTGAAGGCATGAGTCACTCACAAGCTGTCAGTCTGCTCAAGAACGCCACGGGCACAATCCAACTGCAGGTCTCCCAGAGCACACACACACACACACACACACAATCCACCAATTTTGTCACAACCTTTGTGTTTCTGACAAATAAAGCAGCAGACAGTGAGATAATCTGCTGCTGTCTCTTCATTCTGTCGGTGGAAGACGAGCAGCAAATAACTTTAAAGCTCCATAAACCTGGAAGCCCTCGCCCACCTCTGCCGACACGCTATCAGCCTTTTTATCTTGACGGTAAATCTGAGTCCGCAGCGTAACAATGTGGCTTTGTTTGTCGTACGTGTGAACACACCTGCAGGTGGTGGCAGGTGGCGACACCACCGTGACGGGTCCCTGTCAGACGCAGGAGGGCGGGGCTCTGACTCCCAGCTGCATCTTCCAGGACGACATGAGGTAAGAAGCTGTTGTGTGTCCGGTGCTGTCAAGCTAGAAAGTAAGCTGTTTTATTTTGTTGCCAAATGGAACAAAACCTATTACAATGATTATGTTATCTTAAAATTGTTAGAGTAGCTGCGTTTCCATTGCAAATGTGCACAAAACTTTGTCGATATTCTGTTAATGTCGAAAAAAATCACAGTATCACAACTGCGGTGTTTCCATTAAATGAGAAATGCTATTTAAAGTCACGTTTGTTCTCGTGATAAGTCATTACAAACATGGCA
>NW_013952425.1:741658-743500 GCF_001266775.1 Austrofundulus limnaeus
GATATGGCCGAAAAACCACCTCATCCTAGCGCAAAAACATTTTGTCGAAAAAAGGAATTATTTTCGAAATTGACGTGTTTCCATTGAACACATTTATTTTCAAAATTCTAATTTGCTCATTTTCATGGTCAATGGAAACGCAGCTAATGACTTTTTTTGTAGATGAAAAGACTAAGTCAGAGTTAAAAGTGCATTCCTAATTCTGTCTTTCCTTCAGCCCACCTCAGTATAAGACCATCACTCTCGAACGAGGACCTGACGGACTCGGTTTCAGTATCGTCGGAGGACACGGCAGTCCCCATGGAGACCTGCCAATTTACGTTAAAACCGTTTTTGGAAAGGTGAGTTTCTCATATACATACATACTCATATAATGAGTATGTAGTCCTGTCCAACACTCTGAACTATTGACGGCATGTTGGAGATGCAAAATTTGCGAGAAAATACGCAGATTTTCACACAGAATAACAAATCTCCTCAAAWTCCCAGTAAATTTGGTTCAAATTTAATGTGGTACTTGCATAAATATGGACCAAAATTTACGACTTTAAAATTACAGAAGGTAAATTGAGAAGCGTGACGGATGCCTGCGACAAATTGTCTTGCAATTTGATCCATTCTGGAAACTTCTGTCTGTTAATCAAAATTTGCAGTGGCGGGCAGAATCCCTCTAATATAGGAACTAGCTTCTCATTTACCAGATTTTCTTCTTTTTGCTAACTTTGTAAACTGTTAACCAGTTGATTAACTTCTGCTAAATTGGGTTCCACAAAAAAATTCAGATGTGTACAATTCTTTTTTATGCCATTTATCCCAATTCAAATAAATCACCTCTCACAATCAGTGCTGAACATGTCAGGCACTGTGTGTGTAGCATGTAGCAGCTAAACTTCAAATTTAGAGCACCAAAAAGAAATAAAATTACATTTAACAAGGTTTGAATAATGAATACAAAAATTGACTAACCAAACTATGTATAAAAATAAGGGGTAAACTGGAAGTATCACAAATTAGATAGAGCTACTGGTTTGGATTGGCCGACTTTGCCACATATGATCTCGCCCACCTTCATATTTAAACCAATAGAAAACTAACAGGTTAGCATCAGTGCTAAAGGCTGAGTGACAGTTGTGTTAGCGGTTAGCTTTAGCGTCAACTATTTTTTAAAATCTGTATAGCATTAGCAGAGCTAATATTCTTGATTAGCAGATWAGTGGTTTGCGAAGCTAACKWTTTTGCTTAGCTGTGCCCACCACCAGCAGTTTGCCGCCAACATTTGTCRTGTTCTTAATGAAACCTTTCCGTGCCTGCGTGTGGGTTCAGGGGGCGGCAGCAGAGGACGGACGYCTGACGCGTGGAGACCAGATCATCGCCGTTAACGGTCAGACTCTGGAGGGCGTCACTCACGAAGAAGCCGTGGGCATCCTGAAAAGGACCAAAGGAACCGTGACGCTCACGGTGCTGTCGTGAACGCACAAACTCRGACACGCTCTACAGTATGTATTCCTGCAGCCAATGTCCTGCAAACAGCGAAACACCACAGCAGTATGGAGTCATGCAGTATCTCACCAGGAACTGTAGATATTATATAAGCAACTAGATTATCATGAAGAACCGTATATTGCTCATGTTTAGGTCTGAAACACTGAGAAGAGATCAACTAGAGCAGGGGTGGGCAATCCTGGTCCTCGAGGGCTGCAGCCCTGCATGTTTTACTTTTTTCTCTGCTCAAACACACCTGATTTGAATGAATGGGTGATTTTCCGGCTTCTACAGTACGGAGGACCGAAACTGACATAATTAAAAATAAAAGCGGAAATATATAAATTGATTAGTAAATTA
>NW_013952425.1:746697-751525 GCF_001266775.1 Austrofundulus limnaeus
AGCTGAGCAGGATGTATTTGTAAATTTGAGCTTCTATAGAAGGTAACTTGGGTGTGTACGATAATTTTCMTCAAAATACGATAATTTTGAGCTGCTGATACGATAATTCAACATTTCCCATCTGGCAACACTGAAGAAACTACATACAGCAGCTTTAAGTAATGTGAAATTCAGGTCAACTTTGTGGGATGCTGCAGCCGTCGTGACCCACATCGCATCTGCCCTRCATCAAGATCAATTTCCTATTAAGCTGATTAAAGCAATTCACTGTCGCCGCAGGTCCTGTTTCAGTGACAGCCGCATACTGTAGGTCCGAGTCAGCAGCTGAGGTTAAACGAAACGTACACGGGCAAAGTTTTATACACGCCGGGTAAATGTGGAACAGCTCGGGTGGAATATGCTGATGGCACGTGACAATAAAATTAGGGTGAAGAAATGGAGCTCTCTGGTCAAAATCTGGCAGCCCATCTGTTTGTAGTGCAGCTAATGAGACGCTGAGCTGTTACGCTTTTCTTTGGTCGAAGTGCTGCGTGACTTTTTCACCCTGCAAGGTTGAAACTCAACACTGCTAGCTGCAGCTGCAACAGTGCTAAAGATTAGACACCTGTTGTTTTTAAAAAGCCCTTGTTTGTTTAGATGTTATGTAGTCTTTATTCATGTTAGTKTAGTTGAAACGTTGCCACTTTGTTACACTTGATTTAAAGTTGCTCCAAACAAGTCGCATAAAAAAAGGAACTGAAAAGTTCGATCAAAAAAGAAAAAAATAAGTAGGTCCTCTGGACGGKTTCTTCTTTAGTGAAACGTTTCGTCTCTCCTCCAAGAGACTTCTTCAGTCTGATGAGTTTCAGGTGAACTCCGCCTTAGAAGAACTGCCTCCACCTGGACAAACAGGTTAGTCACATGCAAAAGAGGACCATCGCCTAACAATAGGCTTGATTAGCTCTATTTAGTCACATGCAAAAGAGGGCCATCGCCTATTGTTAGGCAATRGCCCTCATTGAAAAGTTCAATGTGCTAGGCTTACATGGAAGTCTTTCCCATCCACAAAACTGCTAAGGAGCTAGCTAGCCGAAAGCTTAGCTAGCTAACCATCTGAAGTTGTTTTGTAAAGCTCCTGATGGATTAGATCAGGCATGGGCAACTGGTGACCCACGGGCCGTATGTGGTCGGTGTATGACTTCCGTCAGGCCCAACATTTTTTTATTATTCTTTTTTTTCCTTTTGGGAGGTAGACTATCTATTTACAGAGTTTCAAGGCAAACCTATGTTTAGTATGCTTAGAGACACTCTGATATTAAGAATTTTAATAGAAGTCACCAGTATAACATACTGCACAAAGCTAAATATGAGATGTTTACTGAAGCCGCAAGTACATAAGCAACAGCAACTTTCTACCAGAAMCACACAAGAATCTGCCCCCAAGACGTCTTATGCCGTTGTGCTTCAGCTCACTAACGTAAGTATTTAATTTTTGCTTGCTTCAATTAAACTAGAGCACAACTGTTATACATGCATTTGAGCATGAAATATGTTAAATTACTGCACTGTATGTTGGTTTATTAAACAAACATTTTTAAAATGGCAGTTTTATTACATTTGGGTAAGTGTGCCGTGCTATGTGGCCCTCTGGTAGTGTCAACAAAAATCAGGGCCCCTTACATCATTGAAGTTGCCCATCCCCGCTTTAGACATTACTCTATCCAAGTCGTCTCATGGTGCTCAACAACAGCTCAAAAACAAAATAACTTTTAAAAACGAAACCGTCAGCATGTTAGTAATGCTTTTAAAGACATTTTCAGAGGTTTTCCCTAACTACTTTTTACTCGAAGGCAGTAATTTGACTCAGTTAACACAACATTGCACACCTGTCTCACAGATGAGCAGACATTTTGTCTCCAAGCAAGTTTCTTTGGGACGCTTTGGTCTTGACTAACAATAATATTGCTATTTGCAATTTTCAGCCTTTCCGTCARGGCTGTTCAACTAAATTGCACATGGGGACACAGTTACTTCAATATCAGGGGCCAGACATCCAGGAGGAACACAATACCTGGGCCAGTAATGGTAGGGGAAGCACTGCATTAYGTTAAAGAACTGCTTGTAGTATCTTTCACTTTGTACATTTATTTTGTTGCAATGAATTGTACATTTTTAAATCCACCATTGATTTAAAGCCTGTTGTATAGCCCTGCTTTATTCTAACTAGGCAACAAAAAAAAAAAAAAAACCTGCCTAGCTGCAGTATAACATCTATTGTAAAGGTAAAGTTTCGGTCAAGTTTCTGTTGTTTTTGTTTTCATCATGTGATCTGCTGCCTCAAGATTTTATTGGTTTGCAAAAATAACATGGCCTTATTCGCCGACTTCAAGTCAAGCACCACGTAAACTTAGTCCTCCGTTACACAACATTAGTACATGACTCTTTCACATTTTCCACATTAAAAGGTCCTTCTTCCTCACTCGTAATGGGTCATAAAATGGATCATTGGACAAAGCTGCTTGATGTTTATTGTTCAGTAAGATGAAAAATTGAGCTAATCCAACAGATACCCACATTGAGAAAAGTAAACAAACATGTCGAAGGGCATTGGCGCTTGACTGACAGCGAGTAACATCAGGGCCAATAAAAGAAGAAATAAACATGACAGCGTTCTGTATCTTTAAATCAAAACATCTATCATCCAGTCAGTCCCTGAAAGAATTTGGCCATGAGCGCGTGTTTGGAAATCAGCACATCTAAGAGATAAAATTGGGTTTTTATGAACCGTAGCATGTCATGGTGACAGCACACGAGGTGTAACTGAGGGTTAATTTGCATCAGAGTTTGTAAATAAATGTCCCGGCTTGATCCGTTGGTTGATTTCTTTCGAAACGTCTTGACAAGAGACAAATTAAAAGGATATTGAAGCTGTTGGGCCAAGTCTTCACGTCTTGCCTGAAAACTAAAACTGTGACAGCAACAACAAACAGATCCGCTATCTTTAAACGTCATTCACCTCCTGGAATCTGCTGTGCGACGTCTCCGTCTCCCTTCCATAATCGCGCTCCGCTGCAAACCGACCAACACACACGCAGTAATTAAATTTCCACTGCGGCTGTGGGCTTAAATTGCTTCTTGACGGACAAGTCGTTCCCCAAAGAGACAAAGCTTTCCCTTCACCGGGTTTTTTTTTTTAAGAGCAGCAGCTGTTCGATAAGGGGTCTCTGAGGCAATCATATGACCCTCCTGCAAGGTGACTCTGTTGCCTCAAGTCTCTGCATACCTGTCAAAGATTAGCACATCACAGGGCCCGGCATTGTTTGAGTCGGCGTGCATTAGCTGCTCTTCAACAACTCTTCAAAACAATGGCGTAACTGTCGGCGAATAGGGCGGAGGCTGTCGTTGGCAGACAATCCAATCAAGACAAATGTGACAGACGCTAAGAACATTTATCTTAATTAATATCTAGAATGATGTGTAATTAGATGACTAGCGGAGACTGGAATGCGAGGAAGCGGCTCATTACATTCGATTTAGGTCAGGATCAAAGTGCACGATTAAACTTTACCAAAGTAATGATTAATGGTGTCTGCCAACCCGGTCTGGTATTACCAGAGATTGGTCAATAAGTCTTGTCACTCAGACGCATAGGGAAGGATACCTGGCAGGGTGACTAGACGCCAATGTGGCATTTCTTTTTTCTTTTCTTTTTTTTTTCTCGTTCTATAWACGTGTCTCAATTCCAGGACAAGTAGGAAGACGTGCAACTATCTTTGTATTTTTATGGCAATAATTATATTTCTCAGCGTAAACAGCAAAAGCACAAACAAACACGTAGTTACGTCTTCCGCTCATGCCAAATTTATCTCCAAAGGTATACTTTGGGAGCAGGAAGCTGGCTGTTTTCATGATTTACAGTGAGGTTTTCTCTTTACGCTGTTTGTGCATTCCTTGCCTGGTGAAACGAACCAAATGACATCATGCACGGGTTCAAATTTCGACCTAACCTTGCACAAAGCCGGGTGTCCGGACTGAGGATTAAGTTTACACAGACAACAGAGTATACGTTGGACGAGAGAACACCAAACACTGGTATTAAATGTTCAGTGTTGATCCCGTGACTGGACTTATTACGTTAGCAGTACAAACAGAGTTCCGGCTGCGATAACACAAATATAAAGGTCCATGTCACACCTGAACTTTGTGTGACCAGAGCCTCAGGTAACAGGAACAATACGACTTGTCTATGCGGCTTCACTCCACATGTTTGCATTTCAGTTACAGTGAAACGTTACATCACCGCAGCCGGGACCTGATAAGGCCCCGGCGTGTAATCATTGTTTTATGAGCCGTGTGTGAAGTCATGTGGTGACACACAGGCTCTTTGAAATGTTAGCAGAGTTGAAGGGCGGAGGAATCACCTTGTGTTTGTTCGGGGGGAGAAAAGCACATGAGCTGATTAAAACAAAAAGAAGGAAAGGAATGATGTCGAGTAAGATTACGCTTGCTAGGGTTTTTCTCCTATTCTGGATACAAATAGCTGATTTTAATATTCAAAATTATACTTGTTACATTCAGTGCGTGTAGATATTGCAAATGTGTAGTTTTATTGTAAAGCTGGACAYTGAAGTAAAGTAAAAATAAGTAAGTGCACCTTTAGATTGAATCGTTTGTAAAATTGATCAGTTTTGCTAGAAGTGCAGAAAAGAGATTTGTGATGTTTAAAGTTCAAACAGGTCTCAGGTGACTGAACTTTCTACCCACAGATGTACTCAAATYCACACTTGTATCCAGGGAGTTTGAGTAAACCCAGACTTTTTGATACGTGTTCCTAATAAATTTTTTTAAC
>NW_013952425.1:751592-758225 GCF_001266775.1 Austrofundulus limnaeus
AATCGTTTGTAAAATTGATCAGTTTTGCTAGAAGTGCAGAAAAGAGATTTGTGATGTTTAAAGTTCAAACAGGTCTCAGGTGACTGAACTTTCTACCCACAGATGTACTCAAATTCACACTTGTATCCAGGGAGTTTGAGTAAACCCAGACTTTTTGATACGTGTTCCTAATAAATTTTTTTAACGTGATTTTGTTGTGTCCTTATTGTACAGTGGAGTATTAGTGCCACTGTTTTTTTTAAATTACAGGAATAAAGGAATAACATTATGTGAATAAAGTCATAATATTATAAGAATAAAGTCAAACAAAAATGAAGTACAAATACTACGAGAATAAAGTCATAAAATTGTAATACTATGAGAATAAAGTCAATAATATGAGAATAGTTGTAATACCATGAGAATAAAGTCATAATACTATGAGAATAAAGTCATAATAATATGAGAATAACGTTGTAATACTATGAGAATGCAGTCATCATACTATGAGAATAAAGTGTAATATTATGAGAAAAAGTAATAATTTGAGAATAAATACATAATATTATGAAAATAGTTGTAAAACCACAAGAATACTTGTAATAACACGAGAATAGTCATAAAACTATAAGAATGGTCAAACAATGAGAATGAAGTCATAATACTATGAGAATGCAGTCATCATACTATGAGAATAAAGTGTAATACTATGAGAATAAAGTGTAATACTATGAGAAAAAGTAATAGTTCGAGAATAAAGACATACTGTGAAAATAGTCATAATATCATGAGAATAAAGTCAATACTATAAGAATAGTCTTACAATGACAATAAAGTCATAATACTATGAGAATAAATTCATAACGTTACAAGAATAAAGTTGTATGAAAATAAAGTGGAAAGAATACTTAATTTATTAATACATCAACATTAAATTATCATCAGTAGTGGGACTTTGAAATGATTGTTCAAGCAACTGTTTCAGAGACATTCTCGTATTATTTCGACTTTATTCTCACAATTAAAAAAATTAAAAACTCTTAGTCTGGCCTAATACTCCGCGGTGAAATCAGAGCTGAGATTGGTCAACAAAAATGACTGAGTGGGAAATAAGTGTGAAAAAAATCTATGGGAAAGGACGAGTTATCACCAAAATAAACACCAAGGTCAGTCGGAGTGAAATATCGCTGTGAACTAAAATGTTTTTTTTTTCTCACTGAGAGATTTTCAGCCTCAGTGTCACAGTTCTGTAACAAATGTCCCATTCTGTATTTGGGTCATATTATTGACTTCTACCTCCCTGTGATGTTGGTTTAAAAATAAAGGCATTGATTGATTTTCAGACAGGAGAGAAAAAAAATCTGTAATGAAAGCCTGTTGATGCCTCCGGCCTTCACTACTGGTTGAGCATTTTTTTTAATCTCTTGTCCAGCAAACTTGACATTCATTACATTAAAACAAATGTCACATAAATGACACAATGTCTGTGACCTTTTTACACTTGGACATGAACAAGCTATCTAACTTCTAATTCACGCAGGTCTGTCTTTATTATCTCRCAGGTTTAAAACCCCTCTTATCAACATCGCAATAACAACCCTGGCTTCTGTCCCGGGTTTTAAAAAATCCCTGGTCTAAAACTGCTCCTTGCTTGACAATGCAGTGAAAATGATGAATGAGTGAGGAAACAAGTTGTCTAAACCTTTGATTCCCTTAAAAAAACTAGGCAAACTTCTTTTTTTTCACGGTTTAAATTCTGTCTTTTGAGAGATTTCTGCAGTCTTTGATCTGGCRTTTTATCCGGTCATTACTTCACAGCACTATCGCACTTTGATCTAAAATTATAGATACGCTGTAACAAAGGCTTGATAAAGTCATAAAATTTCAACTTTAAGGAGTTTGCAAACAGCTTGAAGAGCTTTAAAGTCGTACTTGTCACTTTAGTATTAGACATGCCAAAATACATTAATCCATCCCGGCCATATCCCAATAGTGAAAATAATTTTGAATATGCTGTTTCATTCTTGCACAGTTGTGTAATTTTAATTGGGCACTTATTCTTATTAATCTGATTGTTCAGAACATGTTGCACAACAGAGTTCACTTAGTGTGCAGGAACATATTTCATGCCTCTGAATGCAATGCAGAGAAATAAAAAGAAAACTTTTTAGAAYGCAAAAGGTGGATGTGTCTGTTCTTAAATGAAGTTGCTTTGGGACGTTTGAATGGGGGGAAAAATGTGACAAAAAAAGTAAAATYATGCTCTCCCGTTTSATTTATGAGAATGGGGGAGGATTAAGGCAACAGTTGGCTCTGAACAAAAACACAGCAGGTTGAGTCAAGGCCTCAGGTCCCTGAGCTTCATGCCTGCTKTTGTACAGTTAAAATGTCAGTGTGAGTTTTTTTTCACTACTCAAAAGTTCTACTGGATTTACTTTCTTTGCTAAGTTTTAAGAAAGTATAATCCTTTTGTTCTGGTCTTTAAAGAAAACAGTAGCTGCTTCCACCTGTCCTTTACACACATTTGTTGATTTGGAAGGCCTCCTTGCCCTTATGCATACTGACTGTTTCAGCTCTGTGACTACCTCTCTTTGCTGGTTCGCAGAGGTAGGCACAGCTAACTAAAAAGCTAGCTTCGCTAACTCATAATCCGCTTACTAAAAATAAAGCTTCTCTAATGCTAAACATGTAATATTTGCTGTCGCTAAACAGTTAATGGAAGCTAACAGCTAATTAGAGACCGCTAAGACGACTGTCACGCGTCTTTGTCTTCTTCCAGCTGAAGACTGGTGAGACTGACACAAACCTGATGTTCGCTATTCAAAATGTCCTGATGCATCTCAGTAATCCAGGTAAAAAATCAAAAAGAAAAAAAAATAGTATAGGTCTTCTGGACGGGTTCTTCTCTAATGAAACGTTTCGTCTCTCCTCCAAGAGACTTCTTCAGTCTGAGAGTTTCAGGCAAAATTCAGGCTTTTAAGCACTGCTTCCATGTGACTGATTCATCACATGGCTATTGTTGACACCTAATTAACACCTATTGTTAACATTGGGTGGAGTGATACTGGTAATGGCCGCACTGTAGGAGGGGGACAACTGAAAACGRAGGCCTCCACCTCTGTTTAATGATGGACGGTCTTTCTTCACAAAAATGGCTTCTTTAAGAGAGGAGTAAAAGAAGCCATTTTTGTGAAGAAAGACCGTCCATCATTAAACAGAGGTGGAGGCCTCCGTTTTCAGTTGTCCCCCTCCTACAGTGCTGCTATTGCCAGTATCACTCCACCCCCTGTTAACAATAGGTGTTAATTAGGTGTCAACGATAGCCATGTGATGTGAGTGTCAGTCACATGGAGGCRGTGCTTAAAAGCCTGAATTTTGCCTGAAACTCTCAGACTGAAGAAGTCTCTTGGAGGAGAGACGAAACGTTTCATTAGAGAAGAACCCGTCCAGAAGACCTATACAATTTTTTTTCTTTTCGCTATTCAAAGTTTGTCAAAAGGCTAATCCGCTAAATGAAAAAAATAGTTAGCTGTTCCCTGATTAGCAGAAACTTGCCCACCAGTGCTGGTTCAGAAGCGTAATGGTAGTGGGTTTGTACTGGATCTAATACTTTATGTTTAAGCAAGTAATTCATGACATCCTTAAATGACCTAGGTTTTCATGACATGCTGTTCATCTGCAGACAGAATGATTAAAGTCAGAACAAGATTTGCTAACAACAGTCATTCTTGGATATCACTTGTGTTTATCTTTGTGTTTTCCGTTGACCTTGTATCAAATCTTGCTAAGATGACAAAATGGTGTTTGTTAATATATGAGGCCTCTCAGTGGAGTGGAGAGTGTTCAGTAGTAGTAGTGTGGAGGACAGTGACAGAGAGACAGAGGCACAGAGACAGGGCAGGTTGTTCTCTGTGTTTCCTGTTGTTGCAATAAAACTCAGCTGATCATCTCACGGAGTACCTTCATTCTTGGACCACGTATTTCTGTCTTTGTCAAATAAATATTGCCATAACAGGTTGATTTCAAGACCCCATATTGCCATGGTCCTTAGATTAATCAGAGACAGGAAGTAGGTCTTGTGTGCTTAGTCCCGTTTTGTAAACGGGATTAATCAGTGATTCATTTTCTACTTTTTCCCATTTAGCCTACAGAGCTGAAGGCCAAACTGATCCAGCTAAGTAGCTGATTAGCACCAGTGGTTTGATATTTGCTTTTCTCTGTAGAGTTTGCATGTTCTTCCCTTGCAAATGTGGGTTTTCTCCTGAGTACTTCGGATTCCTCCCACAGCCCAAAAGCATGCATGTTAAGTTAATTAGCAACTCTAAACGGTGGTTGTTTGTTCCTAWATGCAGCCCTGTGATAGAGTGGGGACCTGTTTGAGGTCCACTGCTGGAAACGAGAATCAGTTCCCTGGAAAGAACAAAGACGTTATCTGTAATGATGTCATCAGGTCCAATGAAAAGACTTCAGTCAGAGCTGAACCTGTCCGTCGGTTTCACTGATATTTATCAGACATAACTCAGTCTGCAGCTCGTCTCAAACCATCTGATCAGAACGTCGGACTCGTGGATATGCATTTGTGGTTTTTCCGCAGCATCTACAGCCATAAATCGTAATAAACGCGTCACATTTGCATGTGAGCAGCTCTAAATGCTTTCTCCTCGGTAATTACTGCCCTTCAGCAACTTAGAACACACTCCGGGTTGTTTGGTAGCCGACACTTTGCTGAGAAAAATGTCAACAAGAACGCACTAGCAGCTGAGAAGGAATTCATCTTGTCAAAGCTGTAGGGTGTTCAAGCGAGACATTTCTATCAGACTTGTGTGAACCTGCAATATTCAGCCAGCTGAGATGATATATTTGTTTGGTTTCCTGCAGTCAGCTCACGGAGGTGTTAGCTATTGTCACCGTTTCCGAAAAAAAAGGAGGTGATTTATTTTCAGCTGCAGCATTCCTTCATTTGGAAATATCTATTTAATGACTTTCAGAACAAAAACAGACTTTGGTTCTGTCCGAGACGTCAGCACTTTTCTGTTTGTTGACGACGATCAACAGACGTGACTGCAGGGCTCCACGAAAACACATCTTCACGTGCCTCGACTGATTATTTATTTTTAAAATGTTGGTCTGAGCACTGCAGTTGTTTATACGAAGTCAGATTTAGTTTTTTAATTACTATTTTGATATTTATAGGCTAAATTCCTGGTGGCAGTTGTACAAATTATTCTTCAGTATCAGGGAATTAGCTAAAGACTTGTGTCAAGGAAGTTGCATTCCTTTGTTGGTTTGCTTGAAAAGTATCTTTAGACGACTTCCTTTTAAGAATTACTTTCACCGTCATTAACATTTTACCTGCACAAGTCACAGAAACAGGTTCACTAACAGTTCAAACTGCGCGTCGATCATCACTGCAGCACAAGAAAACACCAGTTAACACCTCATTTAATATAATGTAACGTGGATGAAGGAGTGTCGTAAAATGTATTCGTCTGATGACAGAGTGTCAGTATCTGTGCAACAAAAGAAAGCTGTGCGGCCACACATCTAYCATTCCACAGTTTTCAGAAGTGGGCTGCGGTGGAATCCATGCTATGTGGTTCTGCTCGCCAAGATCCAGAGATTCCGTATGAGTTTCTTCCTCCGGGCCAACGTAAACAAAGAGCCAGTGACTATATTAAAGCATAAACAGACTAAAATGAATATTAAATAAGTCAAAATGCATTGAGAACAGATCTAATTTACATGCTGACATATTTAGCATGGTACCAAGTGTAAAGCAGAGTTTATTCACCGTCTTAAGCTGAGTATTAGTCAATGTGTTTACYGGATATCTGCACTGATCCAAACAGCGTAAAGAGGAAGTTGTCGGYAAAAAGAGCCAAAAGGTATTTTGAGTCTYGCTTTAAAGGGGAATCCATTTTTTTCAGCAKTTAAATGTATTGTATTGTGTACTTGGCAGGGGTAGATGAGGAAATCTTCCAGGTTGTCCAGCAAACAGCCTCTGGATACAATCTGGTTGTCTGCCATAACTTTGGGTGGYCTGTAACCTTWAAAATAAAATTGCCAACAATGTAAYTTAATAAGCATATTACACTATAAACACATTCTCAGTCAGCTAGTGGGGTTGAGCCTCAATATTGAGGTTGATCCATATTTGCCCACCCACATTTTTGTTGTTGGTCTACGGAGTCGAACTACTGAYCTTCTGATTACAGGCCCACTTTCCCACAAGCCCAACACCTTCTCAATATAGGCYGGTTTATACTTCAAGTCGCACATCTTGGTACTGAGCTGAGTGGCAAAAAACTGCATAACATGTGTGCATTGCCCCCAGTCAGAGCATGGTGGGCGTGCAATGTAGGGCTGTGGAGCAGGACTCAGAGCCGTTCTTCCTGCATGTCATTTTGCTGAACACGATGAAAAACTTTTTGCTTAAAGGGGCAATATTATGTGTTTCTCAGGCATACATTTAAATACTATACCATAATAAAGTATCTATGTCACCTTTAGTTGTTATTGAAATGCTGTTTTTAGGTTTAAATAGAAAATAAACTTATCTTCTCATCACTTCCTGTTCTAAACGCCTTAAAATTGGCCTCTGTCTCTTCAAGAACCACCTTCCGCTTCTGTCCCGCCCATTTCAGTTGGGGGGGG
>NW_013952425.1:758756-759985 GCF_001266775.1 Austrofundulus limnaeus
GTTTTTTTTATGAGAGTATAACATTATAACATGATATAAAACTCAAAAAAGTTGATTTTACATGATTTTGCCCTTTTAAAATGATGATCTGTAAGATCACATGGCCCTCTTTGAAAATTAATTTGACACCCCTGGGTTCAWCTGGGTTATAGCCTGTTTTGTGTTTGTTTTGGTTGATTATTTGTGGCACACATCTTGAATGAATGAATGAATGCTACTTTATTGATCCCATGAAGGGAAAAAAACATTTGGAACAATCCATTCAAGAAATGTGGACAAAGCACAACAGACCCGGGTCCAGCAGTCATAAAGAGGCACTACTATTAAAAAAAAAAAAAAACAGCATGAGGTAGCCTGGCCCTTGTCTTGCTACGCAGCTCTGCTCAATTCTAGTTTCCCTTCACTGCTCCGTCTGGGACTTCTCACATACTGTGTACAATGATTTCGCTGGCAGATTTTTAGCCGGGCCAATCAGAGAACAGAATGTTAATTTTCTGCACAGTGTCTGCTTGTAGTTTATTTTACCTGGGCCAATCAACAAACAGAAGGCGGAGTTTTGAACTTTGTTGATTTTCTGCACAGTGTCTGCTTGTAGTTTATTTTACCTGGGCCAATCAGCAAACAGAAGGAGGAGTTTTGAACGACATCGACTTTCTGCGCAGTGTCTGCTAGTTATTTTTGCATACGGCAGTGGAGGAAGTGAATGAAGCCAGTCCGTGTTGATAAGGCTTCCAAATTAAAATAAATTTGTCTGACAAATCAGCAGCTCTCATTTACAGTCGTCTTGTTCGGCTCGGTATATTTCTCCTCTCAGTAGGGTTAATTACAGCACACGTGATTTCCAGTTAGCTTCTTAGCTTAGTCTCCGTCACATCGACAACACACACATGCTTCAGCAGAGGCCACGCCTCCTGCAAGAAACGCTTCTCTATGCATCAAGTCCAGACCCTTGTACGAAGCAAAGTGAAGGACTGGGTCTGGTTTAAACCAGGCTAAGCATGAGGATAAGTGAGGATAAATCAGGCTGACTTTAAAAGTTAATCATTTGTAGATGGAATGATTAAGTTTCATGAAASTTCCTTGAGTGCTTCCAAAAATCCTTTGCTAACAGACCAACAAACTTGTTACTGAACACTAGGGCTGTGTATTGGCAAGAATTTGGAGATACGATACATATCATGACAGAGGGGTCACGATACGATATATCCCGATATATTGCGATACTGTAA
>NW_013952425.1:760437-768888 GCF_001266775.1 Austrofundulus limnaeus
ATCGATACAGGGTTTTAGAATATTGATACAGTATCGGGAAATGAAATATCGCGATATTTCAGTGTATCGATATTTTCTTACACCCCTACTGAACACGATGTCTGGTCTTTCATGGCAGTGAGTGATAAATTGCAAAAACAGGAGACAAACCGTGTCACCATAAAACCCTCCTGTAACCCCTTCCAGACAGCAGAAATCTCCTGAGTCCTCTCAGTAACAGCATGCTAAGAGGCTTTACCCTCCCGCTCCAGGTCGGGCCCCGCCCCGGTACAAAGACCTGTCTGTTAGGCCAAACGAGGCATCCCAGGAGTGAGCTGAGGCAGGTGGCTATCCCCACAGGGTATGTTTGTGGGGGCTGGGTGACTGAGCACTGGAGTCATCAGAGACAAGTCGAGACAAAAGCCTGGTGTTATTTCAGCAGAGCGSTTTTCATTGTCACCTGCAGGAGGGAGCAGCATTGCCTGTCTTCAAATCACAGCCGAAGTGTTAGCTTGTTGAACTCATTTGTCAAGTTGGCGTAATATAATACATTTGATCTTTATGGGCATATAAAGCTTATATCTTCCAGCAGCTGCTGGGGTTTCCAYCGAGTAAGTGGTACTCATCATATTTCAGTTTCTTGCATAACTCAGAAAAGATGGTTGTCATCAACATTGCTGTTTTTGAGGACTTAAACATCAATCAAAACACAAGCCAATGCTGATATTCCTTTTCCGAGGGCATTTCAACACCCAACTCCAAAATCACGTTTGAGGTATTTTATTGATTTTTTTAAAGGAAGTTCATGCTGAAAACTTTAAATCTACTCTTATTTCATACGGAGGCTTTCAGGTAATTCAAATCTTCCACAGTAGCCGTGGGGAACATCTAAATCCTGCTCAAGCAGGGCAGGATTTGGACGGCTTTCCAGCATTTTCAGTCAAGWTCTGGATGCGGGTGAGGAAGGAAGCATTAAAAGTGGACCTATCTGGGGGTCCTTCGACTTTTACTCCATTAAAAACACTGGAGAATAATGTTGAACTTCCTGTTCCAGGAGTTTGGAAGTCCAAAGGAGGGATTTGAGGTTTGAACTTGGACAAACATCAGGAGGAGTGAAGGGATAAACACTCCACTCACGCTTTGTGGGATCGTCGGCGTGGGCGTTTGTTTAAAAACGGCTGTCGGAAGTGAAGTCACAAAAACCTGTTTGGAATCTATAGGATGTCTTGTTGAACCTCAGATACATTACATAACGTTCTTTTTTTGCACTAATACTGTACAAACAGACTAAATAACGGTGTAGGGCCTCCCGCTTTCAGGATGGAAGAAGAAGAAAAAAAGGGTAGGACAGTGTTTGTTCTTTTCCCAAGAGGATCACATCTCTTTCACATGAAGGATGACAGTTAATGAGGGACTGCAGACAGAACGGTGGGGAAAATGGGATCTCAGAGTGGCAAGAAATGAGTTGTTCTTTGGGATACTGTGAGCAGAGATGATGATGATGGAGGAGCAGACACGGAAAATGAGTTGCGAGTAGAAAACAACAGATAGAGCTCAGAAATATGAGGAAAGAACTGAAAAAACCTATTTTTTTTATAAAAGTAAACTAAATTGGAAAACACCGCCAACCAGAAGATGAGAACCAATATCAAGTCAAACTATTTCACCATTAAGATAAACGTTTCTGGATTATGAAGGGTCTAACTGTTGTAATGGTTTCCTGCTGACCCCAGGCTGCCCTCATCGGATCTGAATGGGAGCCCAGGGAATTACAAACCATTCATTCAAAGGGAATCACTTGGGAAAAGAAAAATGCGTTACGCCAACCAAAGCTTWACACCCAGTTCTGTTCTTTTTATGGCACTGGGTCATCTCGTCACCAGGGAAACCCCTGAAAAGGTTGTYGAACTTTAAGGCCTGTCAGTGGGAGGGCTTCCCATCCACACCAACATGCAACTGAAAAACTATTTTCGAAGGGAAAACGTTAAAAGCAAAATATTTTTAAAATTTCCTTTAATACAATTCTGCATTGCCAGAATACTCTGAAACACAGGAATGCTGCAGCTTCCCATTAACTTCAAAGCCAAAACGGTTTTTCTGCCTCCTTTATGACTCACACGTTGGCTGTCGAAGAGCAAAAAGTTCAGAGAGCTCTGCCAAGGTCAATGCCTTCTGTGTTTGACTCCTAATKTAGTCACGCAAAGGTCTGGATTGAAAGAGGGAAGGGAGTGAAAACTGGTGGATCAAACAGGGCAGAGGTTTGTTTTGCTCGGTTTTCTGGCTCTTTTCCCGGCTGATGTTGGGTCAACGGTTTGGGCTGTGGCAAAGAAAGAGCACACCGTCCATAGTTGCATCAACAGGTATGGTTTCATCTAAGAATGAATTGTAAAACCATGCAAAAGAGAAGGAAGGATTAACCCTACTGTCAGACAGACGCACAAGAAATAAAGACAAAAATGGAGGTGAAGTTTACTCTGTTATGACTAATGTTGACTGATTGGCCAATCCTTAGTTCAAGGAATAAAGAGCCCTAATCTAATTAACTGGAATATAAGATAATAGCTGACACATTTGTTGACATTAACTGTGGTTTTAGTGCAAAACTGGCTCCACCAGTTAGAAAAGAACGTTTCACAACTAGCARTTTCTTCAGAGTAATGAGATTTTATATGCCTTCGTTGTGCTTTTAAACACTTAGTTCTGCTGTTTTAATCATTAAGGCCTGCTCACTGTTAGTGCCACTGTTTGTATATTAAAATGAAAAACAAGCTGATTATAAATCCATCAAAGTGCAATAAAAAAACATCTAGAAGGGATTTACTGTATTAAGTGAGAATACTTTAACGCAATAGGGTTAGTGCTAAGATTTAGCATTTGTAAATCAATGGCGATTTAGCCGTATTTTTCGGGGATATCATAAACAGTGTGTGATAAATGTCCATAATTGGTAAAAATGAGAAGAATTCATCTGGATGAGCCTGGAGGGCGATATGTTCTCATTCCGTCTACTTCCTGTGTTTAACTTTCTCAAATGTTTGCTGTGATGTTCACAGCAGCTTCCGCAGGGTGTTTCTGTGAATCTCTGCTGAGTCGTTTTGGATGTCATCATTGGCCACTAATATTTGCATCGACTGAAAGAGTTTCAAGTCACCCCCCCTCCACCCCCACCCCCACTATGGTTGAAGACTGGGGTTCCTATCATGAGGCTCCCTGGACATACAGTAACTTCCAGCCTGGACGACAGCCGACACAGCTCCCTGAAGACCACTAACTTCTAAAGTACAATGATGGGGGAGATATCCATAAGTGCCAGTTATGTAAAGATTTAATGAGAACAATTTTCTTGGTCCGAGAGAGGAAATTGCTGTAGCTTTTAAGCCTCTGAAATTGAATAAATTGAGTAAAATGGACATTAAGGCGAAGCCATTCTTGACGTTCGGTGTTTTTTCCTGGATGAAACAAGATATTCCTGATATGGGGTATGGCTCTGATAAGTTTTCCACAGTGTCTCAGCATAGAGCTGGAAATGTTGCAAGGCAGGAAAAAATGAATCACGTTTTACTTTTTGTTTCAAAAGACTGTACGGGAATTACAGTTTTTAAAGTCTGCCATGGTACGGTGTCTTTAAAATAACCATGACGTTTATAAGATCCTCCAATTTGTTTAAACTTGTTGAAACGCCCAACAGAACCCTGAAACAAAACCACATTCGCGTTGAGAGAAAAGTTAATTAAAGTCGTATAAAGTTGGTATAATTTCTGTGGTTTCCTGTCTGAGGGGTCTGCTTTGTCTCGGGCTCCTTTGATTTCCCACGTAAACCCTGCTCCAGTAACCCATATCCTGTATCCTCATTTGGTGGCAGAGTGACAGTTTCCCAGATACCAAACAGTATCAGCTTCCCTTCATCGTGTGGCTCAGATCCAAGCCCAGAGTCTAATTTGCAAATGGATCCATGCTGGAAGCGGCTGCCTCGACTGCACAGCTGTAATTATCCGTACTCGAGTGAAAAAACCTGAAGGCTGACTAAAGAGCTGAGTAAATAAATCATTGATTTWGTGAATTATTTTGCTTTTGTTTGTGCTCCACACAGCCTGGATGTTGAACCTCAGAACAGACTAGAACAAACATGAAATGACTTCTTTTTTTTTTTTTTTGTATTTTTAAGCCTTTAATCTACTAGATACTTGTAAAAATCCCATAATTTGTTCACATTTCTGTTACTAAATTAGCAAAGAATGCTAAAGATAAAACTATTTAACCAGCCATTTCTGAACTAATGTGAATTTGATAAATGAGAGAGATAAAACAAGTTTAGAAGTTTGAGATTTTTATTAATTTTTTGCCTCATTTTAAGCGATCTTTTATGGAGCACCAAGTGTAAAATAAAACGTTAAGAAAATGGCACTAACACTTTTTTATCATCTAGGTCACCTCCTGAATGTAAAATTCTAGGTAAAAATAAAAAAAATCTAAGATTGTTACTTAGCTCACTGTTCCTACGTTTTTGCTAATGTATTTTAAATATTAAATTATGTTAATTGTTATGTCTAAACGCGTAAATCTAAATTTAAAAGTTTAATATAAATGTGGCAAAAAATGTTGAAGTATTTCAGAATGGAATGCAGCCTTTTTCGTTGGTGCGTGACTTAATTACGACGTCATCATCCTGAGACACAAGCAACCTCTGATGCGCAAGCTAACTTGAAAGCTAATGCTAAAGCTAACGCTTCACTACAAGACATCAAACTTGCAGTTGTGCCGCGTGTCTGAGCTGCTGAACCACAGGTACCATCCATATTGTTTTCAGTAAAAACATTTTGAATTAAGATTTAAAATACCATCTTCTTCAGCATTAGCATTTACTTTTGTCGCAGGATGATGACATCACAAGAAAAGCTGCACACCAACAGCAAAGGCTGCGTTCCTTTCCGGAATTCTTTAATGTACACTTACATTTAGCAGCAACATTTCTGATTAAATTTTGTATTTAGATTTACACATTTAGACTTAGGATTTAACATTTATATATAACATTAAGGTCCCTCTTGCAAATGAGATCTCGATCGCAATGGGCTTTTACCTGGTTAAATAAAGGAATTTAAATAATAATATAAAAAGTATCATTAAAAATAGCAAAACATGATAACAGTAAGCTAAATAACAATACAATGTTGGTTGAAATTTTTACGTAGGATTTTAGAGTTTTCATTTTTATTTTTTAGCTTCGTCTCTTATGTTTGGTCCTGAAATGATCAGTTAGTGGTTAATTCAGAAATACAGACTTTGTATCTTTCTGAAATGCTGCTAATACCACATTTTGTAAATGGTAAATCTGTAACTGGTTTGTTGCTAAGTTTAACGGTGATTCATTCAATGGGCGTTTTTCACATTTGAATGAGACATAGCTCAGAGTTAAGTGGCAAACAATGGTCAAGTCTAAGGAGCAGATTAAAAAAAACAACAAATAACATTGTATTATTAGAACACCTGACTATTAGAAGCCTGGTTCCCTAGAAACCAGATTATAAGTAAAAATTAGATCCGGCTCAGGACTTACCCTGCACTTACCTTCACAGCAAAAACTTAACTGCTTTTCATCCTTTCATGTTAGAAATGTTGCACTTATTCGAGCAAAGAGAAGGCCCAAATGGCAGCTTGTGTTCATGTGTAGTGTACCATGCAGAGCACAGGAATTTACACTCAAAACTCTTTCAGCGTTAACCCACAGAACCGGTTCTGTTGGTCCACTCACTTCAAGGCTGTTACCTCCAGTCTCAACCGCTCCTCCTGCTCTGTCATTGTTGCATTCATTTTTGATACATTTAGGCAATTTTGCATTTTGTATTTTTTTTTTTTAAATAAGGTGACAACAGGGAGGTCACGCTGCTGTTCACAAAGCCTTCTGGTTTGGTGGTCCGGTACAGCCTGACGGAGAGCTTAAGCACGCCAAAGCCCTCTGGGAGGTGGAGATAAGGAAAACGGGCATAAAAAGCAAATAAAGCAGCTTTGCTCATGGAGTGAGACGCTAACACGAGCGTGCTTTACGTGTCTGGATGGGGCGATATCATCTGTCTGGAGCAAACGCAGCATTAAAACCTGCTTAGGTGTAATTTGGTTATTCTAAACATTTCACTATAATAAAATCCGTCATCCATAACTTCATGATTGCTATGTTCCAATTTAGAAGAGCTGACGTAAGTGCAGCTCTGTGGAAAAAGTAATACGTATGTGTATTACTGAAGAGTAACCTAAAATAGCAGTTGTTTCCACGTCTTTTCCGGATGTCAGATCAGTCTGAGGACTGTTGTGGTGCCCACGGTCTCTAATTCATTTGCAAGCCAAGAGAACTGCGGTTCTCATCTTTCCAAATAATGACTTTCCCAGCGTTCTCCGTCTGGAACTTAAATTATCACATGAAAGCTTAGAAGCAACGACATGAATTACAAACAAGAATACCAGCCGAGCGGCTAAAATACTCCGCGTGGTTGGTAATTTAAGGACCAGTTCGGCCTATTTTATTGTTTAGGATGGTTCAATATGAATGAAAGAGTTTAATGAGCCTTTGCTAACGTGTATTATCATCTCAGACAGCATTAAATATGAAATGTTGCTGTTTTCAAAGCTGGTTTCGAGGTTTAAAAGAGGATTTAGAGGCAGCCATTTGTCAAATTTAAAACCGAGTACATTGGCGTTAAGGCAATATAATTCAAATATATTAGTGGCAGTTCTATTCTTAAAGTTCAGAATAATATTTTCTCTTGTATTAGCTGTTAAATGGCTTTAGTTTAGAGGAATTCATTTAACTACGTTGACAAGCTAATGGCTAGTTCTACAACAGCTAAGAGTTTTAAAACTTAAATCTAAAAAAGTCATAAAGTCCATAAAAACAGGTTTTAAAGGGAACCCAGACTAGTTACATTAGACATTATTTAACAGACTTTTACTTCAACTGTAAAATAAAGACTTTAAAAATACTGTAGATTGTTTAGGTTTCTCTAAATTGTTAAAAACACATCACATAGGCAGCGCCATTTTAAAACAGCTGCAAAGCATACTGGGTAAATTATGACATATACAAGGTGTTCTAGTGCGAGCTCTATCCAGCTTGAAAGTTAATTTTGGATATATCTGATGATCAGCCCTTTTAAACAAAACCAGAGCGCATTAACAGAGAGGAGAATTTACAAATGACTCAGTCTGTTACTGAAAATAAAGATGGAGGACCTCAGTTTAGCCTGTTACCTTTCACTTTAGCGCCTGAGCTAATATTAGCTCGGGACGGGAGCTAACGCTAAAGCTAGTGTGACAATGTTATTTAAAATTTATAAAAAACTAAACAGTCTACAGTAATTTTAGTCTTTGTTTTAGAGCTAAAGCAGATGTTGATTAAATTAGGCCTAATGTTACAACTAGTCAGGGTTCCCTTTAAGAAAAATCCACATAATGACCATCCATCTTACATTTTGACCACATTTTAGCAAACTGTTGCAATGAAAACACAACAATGTGAGCAAAAAGAAAAATAATATATTATTTCATTTCCATATCAAGGTTAATTTCTTTCAAACAACAAAAAAAAAAAACAAGCATCACAAATCACGAAAACAGGTTGGCGTGAAAATTTTAAAGCTAAAAACATGTTTCAATACATTAATAGTTGTTTAAAAAAAACAAATACAAACAGCAGAGGATTAAAATGCCCTCACAGCAGGCATGTGTCGCACATATGCCCGCCAAACAAATCTTCCATCTGGCGTTAAGACAGATCAGCCTCAGGCATAAATTATCTCTAAGACAATCAGATTTCTTTGGTTTTTCAGTCAAGTATCTGCGCTCTGAACGACTACCTGCTGTTAACTTMACTGATGCCAAATAAAGTTCAGCTCGTCAACTTTTATACGTCAAAAACAATTAAAAGGTTGAACATGTACAGTAGGTGGTGCTCAGATTTTGGCATGTAAGCAAATTGCACTTTAACTAAACTTGACAACACTTGAAATAGTTAAACCACTTGAGTCGCTCGGCTGGAAAAATCCAATTTCCCAATTGACTGCTGATAAATGCTAACTAGCTGGTTATGGTTGACCCAATACAAGTCAGAGAGGACTAAAGACCGATATAACTAAAGGTGTGGGTTTTTTTTTTTTTTGGATTATTTAATACAACTCAAAGAAAAAAAAAACTTAATTGTATTAAAGTGACAGGTCAAGCTTCCATAGTTTGAGTTTTGTGGAAAACAATAAATATCTTACCTGTTATAGGYAAAAYTTCAAATTACCTCAGTTTGGAGAGAGAGAGTAATATTGACCAGATTGACGAGCTAACGGCTAGTCTGAGAGAAGTAAAACAAAAGCGGTTGCTTTTTTAATGTACATTTAAATTGTCAGTTTCACACTACTTGGGTCTGGCAGCGATTTTTGAAAATAAAAGTCTAGTTAAAAGGGGCAAATTTGAAAAATATAAATATATACA
>NW_013952425.1:770573-771780 GCF_001266775.1 Austrofundulus limnaeus
GGATTAGAAAGTATAATCTACAAGTCACGGATGGGTGCCGAGTTTAACAGCCAGATTATTTTGATTATTTTTGTTTAAAATACCCAATTTTTAAAAAATAAAATTTTGTAGTTATTTCTAAACACAGATAGTGGCGGCAGCAGCTAGCTGTAGCACTTCTGGTGCAGCCTGTACTATTAAAATAATACATTTCCTCCAGAATAAGCAGGTAATGCACATCTGAAGAGTTTGAGGCTGCATAAAAWTTTTTTAGATTAAAATAGTTTTAAGACAGCACCTCGCTTTAATCCTTGCTGCAGTTGGATTAGCGTTATCTCGTCAATCTGGTCAGAATTAGTTTTATCCATATTGCGGTAGCTCAAAGWATCTTCTAAAACAGGTAGGATTTTGTTTATAAAGCTCACACAAAACATCACTTCAACAAMCCAGAGTTCTCACTTTAACCTTTGGGATAAATGTCTCTCAGAGATGTTCTCTCTCATTTGGTGAAAGCTTTAAAAAACTAAATTGTACCATTAATTTAAATATGTGGGACAGAAGAACCAGCTGACAGCTGAGTTAAACGTCTATCATTCCTGTCAATGCGTGTCCCTCCGTAGTCTGTGTGTTGAGCTTATCGTCACTATCTGAAGCAGTAGTACTGCTCCGACTGCACCCGGAGTTTCAGAGGGGACTTGGTGAAGGCGTCGCCGTCGATCACGCTTTTCTCCACAAAACAATCCAGGTCCGTGGGCGAGGGGTCGTCCGGGAGGTCCTCTGCCAGAGTGTCCAGGTAACTGCCCACGGACAGACCGTCCAGGTCGTCGCTGTGGCCGTCGTTCAGGCTGCTGAAGCTGCCTCGTAGCGAGGAGCCGTCCTGGCTGTCCGTCAGGCTGTACAGGCTGCCCGTCAGGCTGCCGTCCTGGCTGGTCGCGTCTCCTTTGTCCTCCATCATCCAGCGGATGGACTCGATGCCCTCGTTGATGGACATGAGCTGCTGCATGAGCTTCACGTCGATGGCTCGCAGGTTGGCCTGAGCGGAGGAGATGACAAAGATCAGCAGAGTGCACACCGCACACACACCTGTCCAGTGACTACCAGGTGGGAATGTAACGATTAATCAACAATCGATTGATAATTGAGTATAGCTTAAAATGTGAATCGATTTATAAAAATGAATGAATCAATTTTATTATTATTATTATTATTATTTGTTTTTTTTTTTACT
>NW_013952425.1:772700-779492 GCF_001266775.1 Austrofundulus limnaeus
AAAAAAAAAAGAAAACGATTAATCGATTATTAAATTAGTCATCGATTATTTTAATAATCGATTAGTCGTCGATTCATCGATCAATCGTGGCAGCCCTATTACTTATATTACGTATAAGAAAATGTTGTAAATTGGTCCGTTTAAGAAGAATAAGAATTACTAGCTTGTTGCTAGCCAGGTGTTAACATCATTAAATGTCAACAAGCTACACATCATTTTGTCTGAGAAGTGTTAACATGTTGTCTCATGGTCAGAACACCAAGTCCTTTTGTTGTTTAGACTATCAGTCTTTGTTTGGTCACATGAACCAGAGGCTTTTTGGTCTATGATAAAAAAAAAAAAAGAAGATATGGCTGCTTTACATAGAGCCACCATTGATTTAACACTCTGCCAGGACAAACCGAGCTGTTCAGTGTGGGTGCAAGTGGACGGGACGTGGTGGAGTCCGGCAGAGGGATTCCCCACTCAAAGGCAGCTGCAACATCCTGTCAGTGATGTGATGCGTAGAGGCAGCTGGTTTGACACACAAAGGCCCCTCTGCACACAGCAGCTTTGTTTTTTGTTTAAACTTCATTAYAACCAGTTATAAGCTTTCAAACCACAGAAAACAAGCAAATCAAAAGGCCTGACGCTGAACTAAAAGGAGCTAATCTAATCTGTTTGAAGATAATTCGCTCCAATCATCGTCCTACACTTGATCAACTGAATGTCAAGTTTTTAAGACAACTTGTTGCAGATAAAAAAAAAAAACAGCAAGTGATTCATGGAATATTTTGTTAACAGAAAAACTTGATCGATGACACTTAATGTCACTATTTTAGGTAAAGATCTTAAGCAACGCTTGAAAGATTGTGATTTGTGCATGACTCTCAGCTACTACCACACCTAAGTTTAGGAGAATTGTTCCWAAACCTGACAGAGTTACAACCATTTTTGTGTTTTGTAAAATCAGATGGCTGAGGTGGTCATCTTTAAACAGGCTGGCTCCAAAAGTTAATCAGTTGTAGATGCCCATCCAGGGAATAATACCTGAAAGTTTCATTAAAATCCAGWGAGTCCTTTTTGACAAATTTTGCTAACAGAGAACTGACTGCTAGTTACTGGCAAAAGAMAAAAAACTGAACTACGCTTCTGATTTATTTGCTAGCAATGACAGCAAGGTTGGGGATCAGTCTCAGCTACTACCACCCTAAAATTTAGGTCAATATTTATTAAATTGACTGTTTTGTTGCTACTTTTATGTTTCATAAAATCAGCTTGCTGTGGCGTCCTTCTTTAAAGAGGTTGACTCCAAAGGTTAATAACTTGTAGAAGTACATCCGATAGTTACTTCCTGTAAGTTTTAACAAAATTCCTCCAGTGGTTCAGGAGATATTTTGCTAACAGACGCGCAGACACGTGCAAGAAAAAAAACGCTATCGCCCGCCTTTGCCATAATAAACACTGAATCCTACAGCTATAATAAAAGAGCCATGATTTTATTTTTGAATCAAGCAGCTCTGCTCTAACCTGACTCAAACTCACCATTTCCTGTCTGAGGAGCAACATTTTACTCTGCAGTCTGTCCAAATCCGTGGAATCCGCGCGGAACTTGCAGCTCGTTAAATGAGGCGACTTGTCGTTGCGTTTTCCTCCCGCAAGAAGAGACCGCACGAGACCGTCCGGAACTTTCCGACCCAGCTTCGTCTCCAAGTCCTTCAACTCGGGCGAGAAGTCGCTGCTGTTGTTGTTGCTGCTCTCGTCCATGGTGGAGCAGACAGGTGAGCCGCGCGCGAGTAATAATATATCCACAGCTGCACGCGCTCGTTTGATGAGACGCCAACAGCTCGCGGTAAACTCCGGACCGGTTTAAATCCAAGCATGCTCACCGTGGGGACCTCCCATAAGGAAGAACCTCCCCTGAAACCAGACACCTTTGCAGGAAAATGGCGAAAAAAACCAAAACATTAGGGACAAATTATTGCTCATTAATCAGAAAAAACTGCAGCCCGAAAATTAAGCTTATGTTGTCCCTCCTCCTCTTAAATGTTTGTGTGCATCCATGTGTCAAATAAAAGACTTTTATTTAATGTGCACCCATTTTCACAAACATTATACATACAATAACATTAATGAATAAACAGTTCAATTTTTGTTAGTAAAAGCAAAAACAAACATACACACTAGCTACATCTGGTTTTGAATTAGCATCCCAGTTTATTTCTTTAATATTTTTTTATACCAATGCAAGATTAATCAGTTTACACAAGTCATAAAAAAGGCACAACTTTGCTCAAAGGTTCAGAAATTGAACTACAACACCCTCTGGTGGACATTATGGCACATTAAGAAGAAGACAGTGGTGGAAGTTAGATCTTGGAGTTTATCTTACATTTTTAATTTCATGTTATATAGTTTTTTATAACTTTAAAGAGAATATGCAAAACACTCAGGATCACCTTTAAAATTCACCTGGTTACCTCTAACCCTGGAGATATTCTCCCCCATGAGTGGGAGATTTACTACAACTGCACTTTATATGTGTAAACTAAAGCAGTTTTTTGCAAGAATAGTGTCTTCAGACAAGCAAACTGCATGGTGATGTTATTACAAAAACAACAACAACAACAACAAAAAGGCAGCCTTATTAGACCACAGATTGGCTTTTCTCATTGTCGTAACGCTGGTACTGATCTCCGAGCAGAGGCTGGTGGTCCTCCATCTTGGACTTGGCTCGCACGGCGCACGTGGTGGCGGCAAAAATGATTGCGACGACCACAAGGGCGGCAACTATCGACATGGTTATGATTTCAGTCAGAGAGAAAGGTTGACCTGAAAGGGGAGAAGCAAATAACTGTTACTTTAAATAAAAAAAAACCTCAAATCTTTAAAAGGACATTTAAAATTCAAACCTGGCCATTCAGCTTCGTAAGAGTAGCCGAGATTTTCAGGAGCAGTCACGAACATCTCAAAGTTAGTCACCGGAGGCCAGAATGGCACCATATTGTAGCCCCTGTTATGACCAATTGGGGCATTTTCATCAGGATACACAGACGAATCTGTTAAAAATACTTCAAGTTAGCTTGAACGCTCACTGCGTGAATTTTTTTCACACATGAAATCAAGGTTGGATTTAGTCGTAACGCCACCTGGACCGTGTCTCCTCAACCATTCGTCAAATATGGCGTCGGTGTAGGTGTGGAGCAGAACAAAGATGGGGTCGTTGGGGGACAGGTGAGTCTGTCCTCCAGTTCCGTTCAGGAACAAATGGGCCAAGTTGTGGAGGCTTCTCACTATGGGGTCGTAGTTCCCTTTGGGGGCGCTGTAACCTACCAAAACAGCATGAATAGTTGTTAGGGAACGCTGTCAAGAAGGATGTGTAAATAACAGAGGCTAGCTTGCCTTCTATGGTGTTCCTAAAGCTTTCAGAGGAGGTGGAGTAGTAGGGCGGCGTGTCGAAAGTGTTAACTTGAAGACAGTCCGCGACGTCCTGGGGCTCGGGGAGACGCTGGACCATGGGCCTGTTCACATTCCCGGCTGGATTTCTCCTGATGGGAGATGTCTCYGTGCCTGAAAACGAAAAACAAAYGCACCACYGAGCAGACATTTATCATTCTTATTTCACGTTAAGATCATTTAGGGGGAAAAGAGACTGACGACGACCCAACAGGGCTACYATAAGGCGTCTTACTGTTGCAGATGGTTCCCAGCGTGTCATAGTCCTCTACGCTCTCRCACACAACCCTCCACTGCGAGAAGATGGAGTTGGAGCTTAAGGAATTCATGTCAAAACTGCTCCTGGCTCCCATCAGGTCATCTGTGCAGATGTCACATGTGTTTCCACCGATGGCAAAGTTCCAATAGGGCAGGGCAAAGGATGGATCCTGCAGCATGTCCTGTTCATACGGTATAAATAGAAGCACTGGATCAAAAGTTGCATTGGGTTATACGTCATTGAGTAAATAAACAAGACATGTGRCTGTTACAAGTTTAGAAACGCTCCTGTACGTAATTAGTTTTAAAAATTTTGCAAAAGAAAACCATATTATTGAGCGGCGTCATTTGATCTCGAAGTTCTGTGCTATTTTTATGGAAACAAGTCAAAAAGTGTGAGCTCAAGACGGGTACTTTTCCTGAGAAGAAGAAAATAATCAGCCTCWCAGTTCAGAGGCTCGCACATTATATATGTATTTTTTTATTTCCTGGGAGAGGCTGCAATGTATCACGATTCAGGTGCAAAAAAAAAAAAAGCGCTCTCCTTCAAACTCTGCCAGGTTTGAACAAAAGGCACCTAATTAGGGAGCTCCARCACAAACCTGCGCAGGATAAAGACAGAGTTTCTCTGTGGGAGTTCGACACTCTGCCAGACAAATCCACACGGCAGCCTCATTTTCTGCTCCTAATTGTAAGCCACTGGATGGATGTAATAGTTGTACTGAAAGGGATTATTAAAACTGCCCACTGTACCGTCTAATAAAGTCTCTCACTCATGAGCGTACTGTTGTTTTGTTCCGAAYGGAAGCAGATCAACCTCAGCCCATAAAATGCTTAAAGTCGCGTTTGGCTCGCTCATTAAGGCGTGACATTGCTAAGTAAATTAGAATTTCATCGCCGACACAGTTGTGGGGAGAAATGCACGCCGCAAAATAAACAACCAGATGAAAAGAGAAAAGTGAAAGAAACAAAAAGAGTCGGGGTACAGTCTTCTCGGTTGTGTGCCAGATCTCACCTGCATGTCCCGCTCCAGCTGCAGCAGGTGAAACCGGTGCCAGGTGACGAAGCCCGGGCCCTCGTGGGAGAAGTCCACCCCGCCGAAACTGGCCTGGCCGGGGCCCAGGAACGTCTTGCTGACCGAGTAGTAGTGGGACCACACGAAGTAATTGTAGATGGTGCAGTTCTCGAACTGCGTGGTGTTCCCGTCGGGGCCGAAGATGTTCGAGTAGTGCCGGGTGGCGATCACCAGGTCGGGGTGCACCGTGCGCTTGGCCCGGTCCAGTGCGCTCACAAAGGCGCGCTTCTCGTCGGCGCTGAGCTGCATCACGTTCCTCCTCACTGCAGGGGTGAAAGGCAACAGGATTGAGACGCTCGACAGCAGCTCAAGATTTGGAATAGAAATTAACAGGATTGAACTGAGACTTCAGTACCTGTTTTTTTTTTACATTCTTGATGCATAAATGAATCAAAATTCCCAGACTGCACAGGGAATTTGATGAGTATTTTGTCTGGTATCATAAAAACAACCAGGTAGGTACTTGTATTGTTTTTTATGTTTTGTGTGGATTGCAAGAAAGAAAAGGGGGGTGGGGAGTATACATGAGAGAGATGGGAGGAGGTAGGTTTCAGGCTGATTTAAAATGTAAACTTGTAGAGCTGGGATGACTGGAAAGGTGAATAAAAAAGCAACATTTGGGCTGGAATTATTGGAATTGTATACAGTATATGTAATAGTATAGTTGCTAAAAAAAAGTTTGGGGATTGGTTTATTGGGAAATGTATTAAATGACAAGTTTTTGGCTGGGAATACTTGGAAAGTGTCTAAATCTAGTTTAAGATTATTGTTTAGTTTTTGGGAAAGTCTTTTAGAATCATGGTTGGGATTAYTGGGAAAGTGCTGACGGAGGTTAAGTTTAGGCCTTGGTTTGACACTGGGCAGGGCTGTACAGAGATCTGTGGAAGCCACACCTAGCCAGGGTTTGGTTTTGTAATTTCTTTGTGTTAAAGTGCAAATATTTTGTTAATTCTAAACAAATTGATGACCTGTAATTGGTCCAACACTTACCCACAGAGACTCTTTGATCACAGTTGGCCCCCGTCCATCCATGTTTGCATCGGCCGCAGTTAAAACCGCTGAAGTTTCCGTTGCATTGACAGGTGCGGTTGAAGTARCGAATGGGCCATCGCTCCCTGTCGTCCCGTCCATCGTGTGGGTACTGGGGCCCGTGCGGGCGAGCGTCCGCCGCGATGGACACGCATTGTCCGCGCCCCGCACTGGAGCCACAGGGGTCATTTGGAAATCCCGGTGGGGATGGACAGCACTGTCCACTCCTGAGTCCCTCCGGGGTCACACATTCCCTGGGGAACTGCGCGCTCACGACAGCAGCGCCCACCAGAACCAAAAACTGCCACATGATCCCAAACTTGTTTGTCAAAAATTTTAAACTYACGAATGGAAATCACCCGTGAGGACAAACTTTCTTCGACTTTTTTTTTTTCACCAAGCCAGATGTAAAACCTTCCCTTCTGGTAAACCCACACAGACCCCTTCCTTCTCTTTCCCCCTCGGACCACTGGAGCTCCGACCTTAAATACCGGATTAGCGCATGACTACCAGGATTTTCTGACTCCCGCGTGATTCCATCACATAGCTCCATGTTTCCCACTGGAGGGAAGGAAGGTAGTGTGATCTGGTCATGCAGAGGATTGTTCCTCCAAAAGTCAGCGGGTGAACACTGCCAAGGGGAGAGGGGGGAGGGAGGGGGGGGCACCTCACTGTGGATAAAATGCTTTTTAGTGTCTGAAAACCACAAGTGCTTCTCCATACACAGCCGTAACTTTGGGAACACTGCAAAAATATAAAATCTTACCAAGTATACTTTTCTCATTTGTAGTCTAAACCTCTTGTTACACTTTACGCAAGTCAAAACCATCTACAGAGATCAATTCCAGTGAAATAAAATAACTTGTTTTAAAGGGATCCCCGATTAGTTGTAACATTAGACTTTATTTAATAAACATATATTTTAACTGTAAAATAAAGACTGTAAAAATACTGTAGGATGTTAGTTTAAAAATATATTTTAACACGGATGGAGC
>NW_013952425.1:779980-788552 GCF_001266775.1 Austrofundulus limnaeus
GCTCCATCCGTGTTAAAATATATTTTTAAACTAACATCCTACAGTATTTTTACAGTCTTTATTTTACAGTTAAAATATATGTTTATTAAATAAAGTCTAATGTTACAACTAATTGGGGATCCCTTTAAGACAAAAATAATCAACTATAGGTTGATTGTAGTTTTTGCTTTGCAAATATTTTTATGATCTTTAGCAGCTTTGAAGTTTGTCGCTTTTGACTTCTATGTAAATTATAAAAATATCACGTGCGGTATTTCAATTTTTTTGACATTGAATTTGCACAAACAGAACATTAAAATGATGAAACTCTCTTTGCTCTTATGTTTTTGTACTTTTTAGACTATTTATGCAACGTTCTTTGGAAATCGCCGTCATACGATTTTTCATTTGCATCATTGCTTATTTTAAAGTTTGAAATTTAATTACGTTAGATGAACTGGTGATAAAGTGGTAAAGTCCTCATTATTTTTGGTGCTGTTCTTGTTTTTGTTGTCAAACCCACAGCCTTAAGGATTTAGAATCTAGGGCATGATAACATAAAAAAGTAAGAAAACAAATCAAAGTTTTACGTACCTTCATTAATTCACTGAATTTTTTTTTTTTTTTTTTACTTTGGACTGTGGAGAAGACACTGGATATTTGTTGTCAAATATTATTTAGGATATGTATATTAGCAGAACTCTGGGGATCGACACTAATTAGCAACCAGATGCTTTGCGAGCTCAAACATCAAATGATGAGGAATAAAATAAATAAATAAATGTAAGTGTTTGAGCTCTAAACATGGACGAGATTCATTTGTAGGTGAAAAAAAAAACAACTGCCACTAATAATATTAATAATTACCTGACTGAGTTTAGGCAACAGAGCTACTTGGTTATCAATGACTTTATTTGTTTTTAGTCAAGGTTTGAAAGAGTGTTTTAAACCACTTATCAGCCATGAYCTGTTGTTCAAAAACACCACTGAAGCAACAATGTCACATTGATTGTGTGGTCAAATTTCAACACTTTGGAGTTGCTGCATCGTTGAGAGCAAAACACAACAAAGTATCTTTTTTAGGAAAATTTGCGAGAAGCAGTTTGGAATATTTTCAAATAATCATTAGAAGCGAAGGTAAATCCAAGGCCAAAACCRACATTTTCTGTGGTTCGTCTTTATTTATAGTGGTTGTTTTGGATCATTTTCTTTTAAACCAAACTTCACTTAATTATAGCCATCACTTCCTTCATCAGTTTTTTTGTCCCTGTTATCTCCAAGAACGATTTATACTTTTAAAATATTTTAAAATTATAATACATAAAACGGACATTCTTTGAAGCAATTCAAATCACCCCCTACCTTGTATGTTTTTAATCAAAGATCTTGTAAAATTTGTCAGCGGATGACTCATCTTGACTCAAACTGACTCTAAAAGTTAATAAGTTATGGATAACAGCCAATGATTACTGCCGTAGAGTTTAAATATCCATCCATTGGTTCATGCATGTTTTTCCTTTGCTTACGGACTAAAACAAGGATTTTCAACAGTTAATGCTAAAGTTTTAAACAGACATACTTTGAGCACTAACAGATTTTTGTTTACCACTTTGAGACATGTACTACCGTACTATAGGTCTGACTCATGTCTTGGTCACATACATACCCCTTCAAAAACATGCCTCATAGTTCTTACATGTCTATTTCTCTGTACACTTGTATTAAAGCCCTTTAGAGGCAGCTAAAATGTCACTTTTGTTGAATTAAAAGCATTATTTCTTCCAGTAACTATAAAATGTTGGTTACCAGTGTGATGGTGGAAGACCTGACCTCACACAGTRTGTTTGATTCCTTTTGTTCTTAAAGTCTTATGTTCAGTTTTGTGGGGGCAAAATTATTTTTATTTTTTTATTTTTATTTTTTGAAAAGCACGAGGAACTAGGGAGCAGTAAATCATTTAAATGGGCTCCAGAGRAAGATAAAACAATGCAGCAGTTTTCTAAGTGGAGAAACTTTGATTCCCCACCCCCCTCCTTTCACCAACGTGATTCCACACACCGCAAAGCAAAGGTTCCTAATCCAGTCACATGTGTCTCACGTTGGTTCGCATAATTCCAGCAGTTGCATCGTTTTATAATTGGGGCATGACGGGCAGGATTACGCAAAAGCCAGCACTAAGCTCGTTCTCACAAATCTGAAAATATAACCATGTTYCCCTGTTCTGTTCAGTGTCCACGGTGCCTTTAAGGACTGACAGAATATCAGGGCACTGTTGTCCCAACTGTTCAAACACACCGCTTTGAGTTTTACACTGGTCAAAACTGCATTTTCTGTGATTTATCTTCATGTGGGCCATTTGTCGATTCATAAAGTCAAAGTGAAATTGACCTGAATGAATGACTGGATTTGAAGGCCACATTTCAGTTGCAGAAGCAGGTTTGCTTTTGATTAAATCCATAAGAAGCTTTTATTGTAATCAGCTCACCGCTACTTTTTTTTCCTGCTCCCAACCAGGAGCCGTGATTCATTGTTTTTTCTTCCAAACTGTTTGCTTTGTTTTGAAAGTTTTCAGTCAGGACATTGGGAAGATTGAGACACAAGTATTTGATGGACTGCTGTAAGACATTCAAGACTATAAGTATCGTTTAAAAACTGACAAATGGTGCCATGTGGGCACACATCTCCTTCGTTAGCTCCGTGATCCTCGCTCAGCCGACCTCCTTTTCATCCAAACTCTTCCCTGTTGCCATTCTTTGAGTGCCTGTGTGTGAATAAACTTTGAACAGGATGGGTGGGGGGGAGGAATCATGTGAGTCGATGTGACTCAGCCCTAATCTTTGCCTTTAGTAAAAAAAAAAAAAAAAGACATTGAGAGCCATAAGCTTAAATGAGTGGTTTACATGTGTGTGACTAATTTTTGTGGCTTCTCTAAAACCTCTGTATCTGTTTTTATTGACAGGTGGTCTTAGGCAACCTATTTTACTTTTAGCCTTATTCTTTGTGGTCATTTTGCGCAGCATCATCAAACTGATATACTTAACATCTCCATCTCCAACAGGTCCAAGAGAGAAACCCAGGCATCCCTCTCCCCACCGACACTTTCAAACTCGTCCTGGGGGACCCCGAGGCGTTCCCAGAAGACACATAAACTCAAACAAGTGAATATCAGAAGTCTATGCCTGCCAACATCTCCCGACAGCAAAGAGGAACACCTGTTCATGTTAACCAGCCACTGTGGACCGCAGCAGTTCTAGCGGGGTCCAGTGGTATWTTCTCCCTGAAAATTCTGTAATAGATCTACTCAAAACTGTATTATGCAGCCATCTGAAGAGCATTTACTAAATTCTTGGGATTAATAAAACATAAAATCAATATTTTATGAAGTAGAACACTGAAAACCAGACTTTAACCTGAACTTTATCTGAGATCATAACTGAAACTTCCATTATCCTTTTTTTGTTTCCTATTTACTCATTGAGCATCAGTAATTAATCTTGACTGCAGCATATGATACTTTTATCATGAAATATCATCTGTACCATATAACACCTCATTTAACAAAGCAGGCTGAGAAACCCACAGAACAAGTTACACTAATGCCAAAAGTATTTGCTCACCCATCCAAATGACTGCACCAGTGCACAAAGCAAGGTCCATAAAGACATGGATGGCAAAGTCTGGTGTGGATGAACTTGACCGGCCTGCACAGAGTCCTGACCTCAACCTGACAGCACACCTTTGGGATGAATTAGAGCAGAGACAGCATATGTGACCTCACAAATGTGCTTCTGGAAGAAYGGTCAAAAATCCGCATAAACACACTCCTAAACCTTGTGGACAGCCATTCCAGAAGAGTTGAAGCTGTTCAAGCTGCAAAGGGTGGACCAACGTCTTACTGAACCCTATGGATGAGAAATGGGATGTCATATGTGACTCATATGTGAGTCAAGGCAGGTGAGCAAATACTTTTGGCAATATAGAGTACCTTCATAAACTTGAGTAACCAGCGATTATTGAAAAACTGAATTAACTACACTCTGAAAAAAGTTATAAAAATACTTTTTTCTTCCCCCATTTGTGGTGCACCCTTGATGGATGGCGCCCTTAGCACTTGCCTATACTGCCTGTGCCATTGGACGGCCATGTGATACAGTAAAATACAATGCAATACAACAGTACAATGTGATACAATGCATTACAAAACATATCACATTGTTTAATACAATAATAACACCATGAAATCAAACAATAGATTCTGTATTGTCATGTCATGTTAGCACAAARTATTAACATTCAAGACAAACTGACACTTTTCAAAATCATAAAAATATTTTTTCGTTTTTGACAATAGCTGGTTTGATGTCATACCAGCTGACCAACAATCTAAATGTTGCAGGGTTTTGTATGTTGTATGTGGARATATTTCATACAAAAATACAAATTTCCACTTAACAGAGCTGGAGGCAAAGGTCTGAACTGTGGGACTGTCTGCATACAGAATGAAGGAACCTCATGACCAAAAGCCCCAGAGGAGGAGGGTAGAGGAGTCTGTCTGAGAATGTGGAGGCTTCTTATCTCCTTCCATGCAAGCATATACTTTTTATTTTATTCTCTAAACTGTGTGCAAGTCATCACTTAAACCAATTGCTGTGAGACGTAGCCACTGGGTCTGGGTCGATAAAAACTGTAGTTTTCCCAGTCAAGAATCTCAACTAAAAACCAKAAACAATGCAAAGACGTGCGTTGTGAGATACAAGGGCACTACAAGTGCCTTACCTCAGTTCGACAACATTTCTCATGTTTTTCTGTTTGTTGCGGTCATGACAGAGATGTTTATGCTGAGGAGAAATCAATTTGGATCCACAAATAGAAAAACAACAACAAAAGCTTCACACCATCTGTTGTTGGAGTACAAATAAGCTGGGGAATACAATTCCAGTGCAAAATGCGTATGTGCTTGGAAAGACAAAAACAGACTTTTTCAGCAATTAAACAAATTAATCCTCACGATGGAATTCTGCCATAATCATATTAATAAGTCACGAGACGAACGCAATATTTACACTGCAAAAACTGTCCATCTTACCAAGTTTTAAATCTTGTATCAGCCAAAAAGTCTTTTTGATCTTGTTTTGAGACTGATTTACTAAACAAGAACTAATTGTGTAATATAATAATCTTGTTTTCAGAATGTGTAAGATTATTTGTCTTGTAAGCCTGAAAATTTGACTCAAATTAAGTCAAAACTTTCTGCCAGTGGAGTAAAACAATTTACTTGGTAAGATTCTGAAATAAGAAAAAATTGAGTCAAATCAAGTATTTCAAGAAGTCTTACCAAGTAAATTGTTTTACTCCACTGGCAGAAAGTTTTGACTTAATTTGAGTCAAATTTTCAGACTAACAAAACAAATAATCAGATTATTATTCTTACACAATCAGTTCTTGTTTAGTAAATCAGTCTCAAAACAAGATCAAAAAGACGTTTTGGATGGATATAAGATTTTAAAACTTGGTTAGGTGGACATTTTACATTAAACATGTGAAACACGAGCAAAGAACATACGTGTTTACAGGCATGATCTCTAAATCCATCTCCACACTGTTGCTGTAACAAAGTGGAAGAGCAGAAGAGGGCAGTAAAGTCTCAGGTTAAAATGTTTCCTCTAACACGAGAAGGCAGTGTGTTTGCAACAGCTCTGCGTGAGGTTTTGTCCTCACTACTCATGATGAGAATTAGACACAAATTWAAATATTGATTTTCTTTTCTTTTTTTTCTATTTTTGGCTTCACAAGACATTTTAAGACAAAGGATTCTCATCTGAGAAGAAACCTAAATTTCTTTTATGATGTCCATAACTTGTATTTCGAAATAATCTTCAACTAATAAAAAAAACAAGATAACTTCTTAAAGTTATTGTTTGTAGATGCCATTTTCACATAGCAGAAACTTGAGTTTTTATAGCTGAAAGCATGGAAAGGTGTGTTTATATTATGGACTGCCTAAGGGTAGGAAAAGCTTGTTCTTAGGTGCTTTATACATTATTTATTACATTAATGTTAACCTGCAGGCCTAACCCTAACCCTAACCCTAACCCTAACTAATGAAATTAAGTATTACTCTTGAACCCTTTAGAGTAAATTCACAAGCCTAGTCTCTATGTTTTAACTTCAGCAGTCATAATTTATGTAACTTTAACTAAAATTTAGTTATTGTAGTTAAAATACAGTTTACACTTTAACCATTAACATTTTTTTTAATTTCCAACACTGCATATTGAATAAAAGGTAACTTGATTGGCCACCCAGCTGTTGTATCAGAATAAATCTCAGAGCTGATTGGCCAGTTCAAGTCAATCTAACCCATGTACCATGTACGGTGGGACATGAGGGGCTTGCCACACATTTTGGGCTCTGGAGAGACTGTAGATAAACCCAACTGGTCAAGAGAGGTGTCAATCGAAAGAAGGCAACCAATCAAMTTGTTTGAACAATGTATTGAGCAAATTCAAAGTCCCTGGTAAGCTATAAAGAGGGAGGAAGTAACTACAAATTGGGAATGTAACGTCTGTGGGACATTGATAATATAGATACTGTACATCCCAGTCGAGGTGGAGATCAGTCCATCAATGGGTTAACACAGAGAGACAGACGGCCGTGCATACTCACCATACGATTCCACCRTAACTTTGAATATCTGAAGGAATTTGGAGAAGTTGGTGAAACCTACAAAACCCTACAGCATAAGCATTTAAAGACAGACAACTTAATTTGTTCCGCAAGTGAACTTAACAGAATTTAATGCCAACTCGAGGCAGACTGACACGCTGACGGATGGCAGGAGTTTAGCCTCTCAAATGGAGACCTCCACAAACATCAGGGCACTGTCTACTTAGCACATGCCCCAGCATCTTAAATCTGCTTCTTCCCAATCCCAAAGCACTTCAGGTGATTTACATACCAATAATTTAAACAGCTGAGGTGAGGTGACTGGGCCTGGGCAATAAAACACAGAGATCTACTGCCAGGACTGCTGTTACCACTTGATTGCTTTTTAACAGTCATTAGTCTTGCAGAAGCCTTTTGAAAGCACATCAGTTTTTTGGTCAGTCCTTTGCTCGGCTTCTCAAGTTTTCCTTCCTGATGTATGAAAATGAGGGGGGATATCGGCAGGCACTGTAAATAGCAGCGGTAAGGGTAATTCAGTGGGAGCCGGTGGTGTCATAGATCATGGCAGTCAGCAGCAGTAATTAGTGAGGAACATCGTAGTCTTGCTTGAGGATGTGGCAGGGAAACAGCTGGTTCTGAGGGTTGCACAAGCCTCAGCCAATTAAGATACCAGACAGGAGAAGACGATGATAGGAATGGAGGTTAAGAGCAGGCTCATCATTTATGAAGAAACGCAGCACTTTGAGAACAGAAAGAGCTTCGTGACTGTCTGCGACTGAATGAAAAACAACAGTGGAAGCCACAAGTCCAACCCAATGACGCATTCCTGTAAAATAAAAAGTATGCTGCAGACATTTGCTTTTATCAAATTATGGGCGACTTAAACAGTTTGAGTTGGGGATGGTTATCTTTTTCATCCCAGCAGCATCCATAAGAACTGAGGTGAAACCTATTTCATCGTCGTTAACCATATAAGGTYAATAGCATCCTAAATAAACAAAAAGTCAATCAAATAATCAGCTTTACAAATTGTAGCAGTTAATGCTTTTGTCATTTGTCTAGACATGTTTTTTAAAATATTATTCTTGTCAGAAATCAAACAGGCTGGTATAGCGAAATAAATGTGTACCTGCTTAGTTTTTCAAATATTGCCTTTAAGCTAATTTTGTTGTTTTATATTTATGATACTAATATATTGATATTTTGCTAATTTAGATCTATTTTTGCTTTTTAGCGTCGTCACGGTGGATAGGTGACAGGAGAGATGCTGGGGTAAGGACGGGAGTAAAGCAGAAGATTACAGCCACTTTTTTTCCGGTCTTCACGGTTGACCCAGCCTACCCAGTCTAGGTGGGCCGAGTCCTTCAAAGGACCCCAGCCCCTGAATTTGGACACAGCCAAAGTTTCAAAGGAAACAGACATGATTGGCTTATAAAGCCCTATGCCCAGACACTGGACAAACCAAATAAGGTTTTTAAAACAACACTAATGGCTTGATGATGACAAACGCCTGTGGGAGCAACAGTGAAGCACAGGTAAGAGTGGGCGGGGCAGGGGCAGGAACTGATTAACTAACTACAAGTAGACTGATGCAAAACACAAAATAAAATCAAAACTGAAGTACACAAAACAAGGAATGATAAAGCACATGAACCCTAAGATAGAGAAAACCAATAAAGCAGACTAAACCAGAATCTAACACAAATAAGCACAACTCGATAACCACAACACAAGGATTTATGAAGTTACTTATTCTTTGTTGAACCATAATATTGCAACTCCACTCCTCTTTCAAAGCTCACAAAATGATAATATTTTGTGAGCTACCCTCTTTGACATGTATGCAAATAAAAATACAGCGGGTAAAATAAGTATTGAACACGTCAACATTTTTCTCAGTAAATATATTACTAGAGGTGCTAATGAC